>NC_137057.1:25512242-25684742 GCF_032717465.1 Coenobita brevimanus
GAGTAACGGTTAACTCTTGCATTAGAGAGTTGGACAGAAAATGGATGAGAGTTTGCTGCTAGACGGGTGCTACGCGCCCGTCGTAGAGGTGGAGGAATGCATGCAGACAGTTCAGAGGAGCAGTGACCATTAAAGTAGCGATAGAAAAGAGATAAAGATGCAACAGTGCGGCGAAGAGACAGAGGTTGAAGGGAGTCAGTAAGAGGAGGAGAGTTAATGAGACGAAAAGCCGTTGACTCCACCCTCTTGAGAAGAGCTGTATGTGGGGAGCCTCCCCACACATGAGAGTTCTACTCCACACAGGGGCGGATAAAACCCCTGTATACTGTAAAGTCAACAATTGTGCAGGGGTAAAGAAAGAAAGGAGTCGGCTTAGCACACCCAATCTCTTGGAAGCAGATTTTACAAGAAATGTAATATGATCTTTCCAAGATAAGTCCCGAGTAAATGAAACCCCAAGCATGTTCAAGGATGATGCAGGATTAAGCTAAATATTATTAAACATTAGTGGGTACACCTGTGGAAGATTTTGACGGGTTGATAGGTGTAACAACTGAGTCTTAAATGCATTAAAAACAACAAGATTATTTTACCCCAATCAGAGATACGAGCCAAGTCAGACATTAGGTGTGCCATAGCCTCATCCCTTGTTTGTTGAAGTAACTGCTGAGATGGGCGTTGCGGGAACCGAATGGAAAGGTGAAGGGTGGAGTCATCAGCGTATGAGTGGATAGGGTTAGATGTACAGCTTAGAAGGTCATTGATGAATAAAAGGAAGAGAGTTGGTGATAGGACAGAGCCCTGAGCAACAACACTGTTGATAGATCTAGGAGAAGAACCATGGCCGTCCACAACAGCGGCTATAGAACGACCAGAAAGGAAGCTAGCGATGAAGGCACAGATAGAAGGATAGAAACCGTAAGAGGGCAGTTTGGAAATTAAAGATTTATGCCAGACTCGATCGAAAGCCTTTGAGATGTCAAGTTTTTTTTTTTTTTTTTTAATGCAAGGAAGAAGGAACCAAAGGCCATGGCCCGCAGTAACAGTTCCCTCCAAGAGAAAAACAAAATACAATAGAGAGCCAAATTCAAGATCCAATCATTTTGAGATGCCTGGACACACTGCGTTTGAAAGACTGAAGATCATAGGCAGCAGGAAATACAGATAGAGGGAGACAGTTCCAGAGCTGACCTGTTGCATAAATGAAAGACTGGGAGTAACGGTTAACTCTTGCGTTAGAGAGTTGGACAGAAAAGGGATGAGAGTTTGCTGCCAGACGGATGCTACGCGCCCGTCGTAGAGGTGGAGGAATGCAAGCAGACAGTTCAGAGGAGCAGTGACCATTAAAGTAGCGATAGAAAAGAGATAAAGATGCAACAGTGCGGCAAAGAGACAGAGGTTGAAAGGAGTCAGTAAGAGGAGGAGAGTTAATGAGAGGAAAAGCCTTTGACTCCACCCTATTGAGAAGAGCTGTATGTGGGGAGCCTCCCCACACATGAGAGTTGTACTCCACACAGGGGCGGATAAAACCTCTGTATAGAGTCAACAATTGTGCAGGGGTAAAGAAAGAGCGGAGTCGGCTTAGCACACCCAATCTCTTGGAAGCAGACTTTACAAGAGATGTAATATGATCTTTCCAAGATAAGTCCTGAGTAAATGAAACCCCAAGCATGTTCAAGGATGATGCAGGATTAAGCTGAATATTATTAAACATTAATGGGTATACCTGTGGAAGATTTTGTCGGGTTGATAGGTGTAAGAACTGAGTCTTAGATGCATTAAAGACAACCATAATATTTTTACCCCAGTCAGCGATACGAGCCAAGTCAGACATTAGGTGTGCCATAGCCTCATCCCTTGTTTCTTGAAGTAACTGTTGAGATGGGCGTTGCAGGAACCGAATGGAAAGGTGAAGGGTGGAGTCATCAGCGTATGAGTGGATAGGGTTAGATGTACAGCTTAGAAGATCATTGATGAATAAAAGGAAGAGAGTTGGTGATAGGACAGAGCCCTGAGGAACACCACTGTTGATAGATCTAGGAGAAGAACGATGGCCGTCTACAACAGCGGCTATAGAACGACCAGAAAGGAAGCTAGCGATGAAGGCACAGATAGAAGGATAGAAACCGTAGGAGGGCAGTTTGGAAGTTAAAGATTTATGCCAGACTCGATCGAAAGCCTTTGAGATGTCAAGTGCAATGGCAAAGCTTTCGCCAAAGTCCCGAAAGGAGGATGACCAGGAGTCTGAAAGGTAGGTGAGAAGATCGCCAGTGGAGCGTCCCTGACGGAACCCATACTGACGATCGGAAAGAAGGTTGTGATAGGAAAGATGCCTTAAAATTTTTCTATTAAGAATTGACTCAAAAACTTTTGAAATACAGGACGTTAAAGCAATTGGACGATAGTTGGAAGGTTAGGAGTGGTCACCCTTCTTTGGGACTGGTTGAATGAGAGCAAACTTCCATCAAGAAGGAAAGGTACAAGTTGACAGACAAAGGCGAAAGAGTTTGCCTAGGCAGGGTGTAAGCACAGAAGCACAGTTCTTGAGAACAGCAGGAGGGACCCCATCAGGCCCATATGCCTTGTTAGTACTGAGGCCAGTGATGGCAGAAAATACATCAACTGAAGAAATTTTAATGTCAGCCATGAGGAAGTCAGAGGGGAGAAGTGATGGAGGAACAGCACCGGAATCGTCTAAGGTGGAATTGGAGGAGAAAGTCTGTGCGAAGAGATCTGCTTTATCAGTAGAAGAAATAGCTACAGAACCATCAGAGTAGAAAAGAGGAGGGAAGGATGATGAGGTAAAGTTGTTAGAAAGATTTTTGGCAAGATGCCAGAAGGAGCGGGAAGAATTCGAGTTGGAGAGTTGAGAGCATTTAGTATGGATGAAATTATTTTTAGTAGAGCGAAGAACAGACTTAGCACGATTCCGGGCAGAAACGTAAAGATGATGTGATTCAGGGGTGGGTTGGCTCCGGTACCTTTTGTAGGCCTTCTCCTTGTTGCGGACAGCATTAGAACAAGCGTGATTAAACCAAGGCTTTCTTGCTTTAGTCAAAGGATATGAGAAAGGAATGTATGCTTCCATGCCCGAGAGAATAACCTCCGCAATGCGCAAGGCACACTCAGATGGCTCACGGCCATGGAAGCAATAATCATTCCAGGGAAAATCAAAGAAGTACTGCCTGAGGGCCTCCCAGTTCGCGGCTCCAAAATGCCACACACGACGTTTCCCTGGAGGGTCCACAGGCCGTACCGGAGTGATAGGACAGGTTAAGGTAATAAGGTTGTGATCGGAGGAGCCCAACGAAGAGAAAAGATTAACAGAGTAAGCAGAAGGATTAGTTGTGAGGAAGAGGTCAAGTATGTTGGAGCTCTCTCCAAGGCGGTCAGGGATACGGGTAGGGTGCTGTACAAGCTGCTCTAGGTCATTAAGGATAGAAAAGATGTAGGCTTGTTCACCAGGTGGATCCGTGAAAGGAGAGGAGAGCCAAAGGTGGTGGTGAACATTGAAATCTAGAAGAATGGAGATTTCAGAGAAAGGAGAAATGGACAGAATGTGTTCCATCGTAGAAGTAAGATAGTCGAAGAATTTTTGATAGTCAGTAGAATTAGGGGATAAGTAAACGGCACAGATATATTTAGTCAGAGAATGACAGGAAAGCCGAAGCCAGAGTGTGGAGAATTCAGAAGAATCAAGTTCAGGAACACGAGAGCAAGATAAGTCGTTGCGTATGTATACACAACAGCCACCTTTGGCTTTGAAATGAGTATAGAGAAAGTAGGAGGATACAGAAAAGGGTTTGCTGTCGGTTGCCTCAGACAGCTGAGTCTCCGTCAGAAAAAGAAGGTGAGGTTTAGAGGAGGAGAGGTGGTACTCAACAGAGCGAAAGTTAGATGAAAGGCCGCGAATGTTGCAGAAATGAAGAAGAAGAGAGTCAGACAGTGGTTCCAGGCACCTCGAGTCGTCACCGGGAGAGGGGCAGATGGCGGGGGCATTTATGGTCCCCCCCCCTGGGGACTCCGAGGCTTGATTAATAGACGCCATTTTCGATGATTTTTGAATAGGAAGTGTAGTGTGTACTGTGCATGTAGTTTGGTGAAGATAGTTAGAGAAATTTGTACTGGAGAGCATGCTGGCCTACTCTCTGTGTAACTGAGACACTGAAAAAGTTCCGAAAGGAGGATGACCAGGAGTCTGAAAGATACTTGAGAAGATCGCCAGTGGAGCGTCCCTGACGGAACCCGTACTAACGATCAGAAAGAAGGTTGTGATAGGAAACATGCCTAAAAAATTTTCTATTGAGAATTGACTCGAAAACTTTTGAAGTACAGGACGTTAAAGCAATTGGACGATAGTTAGAGGGTTGGGAGTGGTCACCCTTCTTTGGGACTGGTTGAATGAGAGCAAACTTCCATCAAGAAGGAAAGGTACAAGTTGACAGACAAAGGCGAAAGAGTTTGCCTATGCAGAGTGTAAGCACAGAAGCACAGTTCTTGAGAACAGCAGGAGGGATTCCATCAGGCCCATATGCCTTGTTAGTATTGAGGTCAGTGATGGCAGAAAATACATCAGCTGAAGAAATGTATGGATGGATGGATGCATGTATGTATATATGTATGTATGTACCGGCATGTATCTATCTATATCTCTGTCTGCCTATTCATCTGCCTATAAGTCTATCGATCTACCTACTTTTAAGACATATATAGAGATTGTTAATAGTTTGTAAGTGGGAAGGACGTTTATCTCTCGAAATCGATCTGTTTGTATTTGTCTATCCCTTCTGTCAATCACAATTGCTGTCTATCTACCTTCTATATCATTGTGCAATCAGTCTGTATCTGTATCAGTGTGACATAACCGAAAATATTTGGTTTAAAGACACACTTACCGTACCGATTTGTATGTAGATAAGAGCTTTAATAATTCCCTTTAATACGATTATTTTTTCCAGAGTTATATACATTCGTCAGAGGGTAAGCAAGAATACATAATAATAACCTAATCGAAACAGTGGCATCAGGCTTTGTAAACTTGTGTGGAAGTGGTAATTATTAAACAAAGGCGTCATGGCACTGAAGAGGTGAATGGTCCTTGGCTGTGTCCCTGGTGGGCCGTGAATAGTTTATATATGACAAGAGCGTGACTGAGAGCACACTGATGGTGAATGTGTCATGGCCTTCCTAGAATTATATTGATGGAGTTTGAGTGCGCGCGCCTGCATACACGCATACATACACGCATGTACGCCCTCCCACCTGCACGCAAACATGCATGCAGAGTCTCTCTCTCTCTCTCTCTCTCTCTCTCTCTCTCTCTCTCTATTTCAGCCTTTGCCGCTGTCTCTGCCTGTCCCTCCACCTTCCCTACCTGTCTCTCTCTTTCTCTGTGTTTCAGTCTCTTGTTTCTGCTTCTACTTCGACGTTTATATGTCTGCCTTTGTCTCTGTCTCTTTCTCTATTCCCCTGTCTCCCTTTCCCTTCCTCTGTCTCTTTCTCTCTCTCTCTCTGCCGTAGTGCTCGTGGTTCAGACACAGACACGTAATAAGGTACCTGTAATATTATGGTCAATGCAGCGTCCCTTCCTGGAACATAGTGTATTATAGTACGGGCAGCCCAGAAATTCAGGGTTTGGTCCGTTGACTGACAAAAATGCCATTGTTTTCTATGTATTGTGAGTGTAATCATTACCCCTTCTTCCGAGGACGATATTTTTTCATAGTTTATCCTGCGCCCTCCAGACGATTTTTTTTTTTTTTTTTTTTCATCTGAAAGATGCAAATTGAAGGGGTTAATGAAGGATGTATCTGACCCACCGCAGCTCGAAAGTCTTTCCTCACCTAGGTACACGTTGTCCGAGGAGAGGTGGAATAAAAGAAGTTATATGTAGGAAGGAAGGGGTTATAATTACCTCCGCCAAGGAGGTTATGTTTTAGCAAGCGTTTGTTTGTTTGTCTGACAGTTAGCAGGATTACTCAAAACGTTATGAACGGATTTTGATGACATTTTGTGGAAGGGTGGGCCATGGGCCAAGGAAGAAATGATTAACTTTTCGTGCTGATCCAGTTCGGGATCCGGAGTAATCCGCACAATATCTCCAAAAGTTTTAAATTAATTTCAACGAAATTTTGTGAAAAAGTGGGCCATGGACCAAGAAAGAATTGATTGAAGTTTGGGACGGATCCGGAACCGAATCCAGATACTACATCCAGAAATCCGTAACCGGATTCATTTTAATGGCGATGGCATTGGCGGAGGGATGCGTTGTCTGATTGCTTCCTAGTTTATGATTGGTGTTACAAGGCTTTTTATTGATTACTTACACAGTATTAAAGGAATTCAGTGATACAAGACATGTTGATTTCATAAAATAGATATACATTATAACGTGAGGTTGAGCTTATTTACATACTCTTAAACGTTACACGTAAAAGAAATTAAAGTGAATTATTTATTATTAATCGATTTGGTATTACAAAGTAAGCATGTAAGTAAAAACGTCGCTGCATCATAGTATTGTGATATCAAACATAACGTATGGAAGTGAAGTTTGGACCTTGTTGTAAGGACACAAGTCAAGAGTGAGAACGGTGGAAATGGGTTATTTGAGAGGAGCATGTGGAGTTGCATGGAGAGACAGACTGACAATGAGGAAGTGAAGGAGCGTTGAGATGTGGATGAGGATGTGATAGAAAGCGTTAAGAGAAATACACTGATGTGGTTTGGACATGTGGAGAGGATGGAGAGAGAGAGAGAGAGACTGAAGAGAAGAGTGTATGTTAGGGAAATGGAGGGGGAGACAGGGAGGGGTATTCCGAGGATGAGATGGAAGGATGGAGAGGAGAGGTATATGAGAGAGGAGGGTGTGAACTGAGGGGAGGACAGTGAAATGGCTGGAGACATGGAGACATGGAGGCGATTTGTTTTTGGCCACCCCTTACGGGATTGGGGCGTCTAACAGTAGACAGATAAATAGATAGTATTGTAAAGTTAAATGTCATTAGAAAACAGCAAAGCTAAACTTTAGTAAACATACCAGATTTCCGAACGAAAATGTTCCGAAAAGTTTTGAATATTAATATCATTTTTCTTCCCATCTTGAACGTTAGCTTCAATATCCGAGCATAGTAGAAAAAATATGCCGATCGAAAACTGCAATGAAAACTATTCCTCACATTATTTACTCTTACTGTTATTATTATTGAAAGTATCGTTAACACTTCTCTTTATTCTCAGTACTGGTACTTTGACTAAAACTATCTACACACCACTACACAGCTACACTCAAAACACGTACACACCACTACACAGCAACACTCAAAACACGTACACACCACTACACAGCTACACTCAAAACACGTACACACCACTACACAGCTACACTCAAAACACGTACACACCACTACACAGCAACACTCAAAACACGTACACACCACTACACAGCTACACTCAAAACACGTACACACCACAACACAGCTACACTCAAAACACGTACACACCACTACACAGCAACACTCAAAGCACGTACACACCACTACACAGCAACACTAAAAACACGTACACACCACTACACAGCTACACTCAAAACACGTACACACCACTACACAGCAACACTCAAAACACGTACACACCACTACACAGCTACACTCAAAACACGTACACACCACTACACAGCTACACTCAAAACACGTACACACCACTACACAGCTACACTCAAAACACGTACACACCACTACACAGCTACAAACACGACATGTACACAACACTACACAGCTACACTCAAAACACGTACACACCACTACACAACTACACACACGACACGTACACACCACTACACAGCTACAAACATGACATGTACACACCACTTCACAACTACACACACCACACGTACACACCACTACACAGCTACGCTCAAAACACGTACACACCACTACACAGCTACACTCAAAGCACGTACAGTACACACCACTACACAACTACAAACACGACACGTACACACCACTACACAACTACACACACGACATGCACACCCCACTACACAGCTACAAACACGACATGTACACACCACTACACAACTACACACACGACATATATATACACACCACTGCACAACTACACACACGACATGTACACACCACTACACAACTACACACACAACACGTACACACCACTACACAACTCTACACGCGACATGTACACATCACTACACAACTACACACACGACACGTACACACCATTGAAGTTTTGGGCAGGATGACATCTAAATTACTCTGTTCATTAGATGTTGTAGGGACGTTGTTTTCCATAACACACACGTCATTAATTATTTTAATGTGTCTCGTCTTCATGTTGCATATTCGTACTTATGTGCATGCGCGCTCGTGTGTGTGTGTGTGTGTGTGTGTGTGTGTGTGTGTGTGTGTGTGTGTGTGTGTGTGTGTGTATGTGTGTGTGTATGTGTGTGTGTATGTGTGTGTGTGTGTGTGTGTGTGTGTGTGTGTGTATGTGTGTGTGTATGTGTGTGTGTGTGTGTGTGTGTGTGTGTGTGTGTGTGTGTGTGTGTGTGTGTGTGTGTGTGTGTGTGTGTGTGTGTGTGTGTGTATTCTTCCTTCCGTTAGCACGTCTGCCTGCCTGCCTGCCTTTCTGTATGTCCATCTTTCTATGTAGCTGTCTGTCTATTTATATATCTATCTGCCTGTATAAGTTACGTATTTTGTTTCTGTATGCATATTTCTCCCTCTCTGCACCTATTTGCTTGACTGTCTACATCCCTGTCTGCTTCCTTGCCTGTCTGCCAGCCTGCCTCCCTACCGCACCTGTCCTCTCTTTCTTCCTCTGTTTCCACATGCATGATGTGCGTTGACTCATGAGGCAGTGCAAAGGGTCACAGCTGCACCCCTCACGAGTAAACCATAAGCCAATACGTTCACCACAGGCAAGACAGGTCCTCATTCTCGTTGGGCAAGAAGGTTCCGTAACACCTCTTCCAAACCGATTTGTTTTTGTTTATTACTCCTTGCTGTCCTCTTCTGTCGTTTCAATCATTCATATACCACAATATTCAGCATAATTATTATACAAATTTATAATAAGCAGCCACTTCCAATAGTAAATAGCTAAGAAAGAAGTGCTAGGGAGCTTCCTTAACCGACAGAAATACGGACTCAGGTCATTAATTATGAAAAAACTACACACAAGACATGTACACCCGGGGAACGTTCCGCGATATACACTCGCTCACACTTGGAAATAGTAAATGTAAGACATGTGGTAACGAAGCAGTAGCCAACATTCATCTATCTGGTAACTGTGTGAGAAGGATGGGGATGGAAGAGGGAGGGGTAGGAACTATCAGCTGCCCCAGCCTTCCTCCTCCGTTACCCTCTCCTCTCCCACACAGTGGTACCAGACATTTGAGTGTCTGGCTACTGCTTCACTAGTGGTTGTCTCACGCACAAATGTCCGAACTGGCAGACATGTGTATAAGACGGAACTTTCCTCGGCTGTACACACCACCACACAATTACACACAACACACGTACACACCACTACATAACTACACTCAAGACACGTACACACCACTACACACCTGCTCTCGGGAAACGTTCAAGCCACTATATAATTATTCATTAGACACGTACACGCCACTACACAACTACACACAAACACGCACACGGAACAAGACTTATGTGGGTGTAGCTAAAGTCTTGAATTATATAATTCAGCATCATTACTTCTGTCTTCAGTCCTCCTGGCTTATATTAGATGTGCTTGGAATCACAAGAAAGATAGCTACCTTCTTTACTTGAATACAGATTCATTCATTCACTCATTCAAACATGCATTCTCTCTCTCTCTCTCTCTCTCTCTCTCTCTCTCTCTCTCTCTCTCTCTCTCATCCCTACCGTTCATGTTTCTTCTTCTCAGCATCCATTCTGTTTCTCTTGTTTTTCATCTCCTCAGTCCCTTCCATCTCTCCCACCATCTATTCCCGTCCTTGGCCAGTCAGTCCCCAGCGAGGCATACCTATGGCCGACCCTCCATCGCCGCGGACTGAGTCATGGAGTCATAAATGTGAAGCAGCAGTAGGAGTTTCGAAGCTCCGACATTACCATTCACTGCTTCAAAATGGTATATCAGAGGTGTGTGTGTGTGTGTGTGTGTGTGTGTGTGTGTGTGTGTGTGTGTGTGTGTATGTGTGTGTGTGTGTGTGTGTGTGTGTGTGTATGTGTGTGTGTGTGTGTGTGTGCGCGCGCGCTCGCGCGCTCGCCCGACTGACTGTGTCCAACCGACAGACCGACCGACCAACCAACCCTATGGGCAACCGACTGATCAACCGAATGGCCAACCGACTGAGTCAGACTTATTGCCTTCCCTCCTGTCCGTCCGTCCTTCCGTCCGACCGTCCTGTCTGTCTGTCGTAAATATGAAACACTGGGCGGGTTGGAAGCTCCGACATAAAGTTCAGGGATGTTGCTTCACAACTAAATATTTTTCCACCGTGATTGTTAGCTGAATGGTGATAGGGGATCAGAGAAAACACACACACAAAAAAAAAATCCCTGTGTCAAATAAAGCAAATACCACAAACTACGAGAAATCTGTTATTTGTCTATTCATTCAACCTGTTGCTTTAGATCGACTACTTGAGAGGAAGTCCAACAGAAAGTCCCAGTACTAGAACTTGACTCTCCAGAAATTGCTCCACTGAATATACACAATAGATATATAAAATCCATCCTAGACAATTTACCAACTAACAAAGCTCCTGCTCCAGATGGAATGCCTCCAACTGTTTTGAAAAATTGTTTCCTGAACCTACTCCTTCTCTAGCTAAATTATTCAGACTATGCATACGTACTTCTTCATCCCGTGATTCTTGGAAAGAAGCCAATACCCACGCAATTCCGAAGAAAAGAAGTTCTTATGACCCTACTGATTACAGACCAATAGCTATCATGTCTTCTCTTGGTAAAGTATTGAGACCGTAATTAATAGGCACATAGGTAAACATATTCAATCCAACAACTTAATGATAGACAGTATGGTTCTCACCACGAAAAATTCACTCCTGATACTCAATCTCCTTTTTTTTTTTTTTTTTTTTTTTTTGTGAGGAAGAAAGAACTAAAGGCAAAGAGCCTGCAAAACTGTTCCTTCCAAGAGAAAAACAAAATACAGAAGAGAGCCAAATTCAAGATCCGATCATTTCGAGATGCCTGGACACACTGCGTTTGAAAGACTAAAGATCATAGGAAGCAGGAAATACAGACAGAGGGAGGCAGTTCAAGAGTTGACCTGTTGCATAAATGAAGGACTGGGGGTAACGGTTAACTCTTGCATTAGAGAGTTGGACAGAAAAGGGATGAGAGTTTGCTGCTAGATGGGTGCTATGCGCACGTCGTAGAGGTGGAGGAATGCATGCAAACAGTTCAGAGGAGCAGTGACCATTGAAGAAACGATAGAAAAGTGATAAAGATGCAACAGTGTGGCGAAGAGACAGAGGCTGAAGGGAGTCAGTAAGAGGAGGAGAGTTAATGAGGCAAAAAGCCTTTGACTCCACCCTATTGAGAAAACCTGTTTGTGGGGAGCCTCCCCACACATGAGAGTTGTACTCCATGCAGGGGCGGATAAAACCCCTGCATTGAGTCAACAATTGTGGAGGGGTAAAGAAGGAACGGAGTCGTCTTAGCACACCCAATTTCTTGGAAGCAGATTTTACAAGAGATGTAATATGATCTTTCCAAGATAAGTCCCGAGTAAATGAAACCCTAAGCATGTTCAAGGATGATGCAGGATTAAGCTGAATATTATTAAACATTTGTAGGTATACCTATTGAAGTTTTTGTCGGGTTGATAGGTGTAAAAACTGAGTCTTTGATGCATTTAAAAAAAAAAATAAAAGATTATTTTTACCCCAGTCAGAGATACGAGCCAAGTCAGACATTAGGTGTGCCATAGCCTCATCCCTTGTTTCTTGAAGTAACTGCTGAAATAGACGCTGCGGGAATCGAATGGAAAGGTGAAGGGTGGAGTCATCAGCGTATGAGTGGATAGGGTTAGATGTACAGCTTAGAAGGTCATTCATGAATAAAAGGAAGAGGGTTGGTGATAGGACAGAGCCCTGAGGAACACCACTGTTGATAGATCTAGGAGAAGAACGATGGCCGTCTACAACAGCGGCTATAGAACGACCAGAAAGGAAGCTAGAGATGAAGGCACAGATAGAAGGATAGAAATCGTAAGAGGGCAGTTTGGAAATTAAAGATTTATGCCAGACTCGAGCAAAAGCCTTTGAGATGTCAAGTGCAATGGCAAAGCTTTTGCCAAAGTCCCGAAAGGAGGATGACCAAGAGTCTGAAAGGTAGGTGAGAAGATCGCTTGTGGAGCGTCCCTGATGGAACCCATACTGACGACCAGAATGAAGGTTGTGATAGGAAACATGCTTTAAAATTTTTCTATTAAGAATAGACTCGAAACTTTTGAGATACAGGATGTTAAAGCAATTGAACGATAGAGGGTTGGGAATGGTTACCCTTATTTGGGACTGGCTGAATGAGAACAAACTTCCAGCAAGAAGGAAAGGTACAAGTTGATAGACAAAGGCAAAAGAGTTTGCCTAGGCAAGGTGTAAGCACAGAAGCACAGTTCTTGAGAACAACAGGAGGGACTCCATCAGGCCCATATACCTTATTAGTACTGAGGCCTGTGATGGCAGAAAATACATCAGCTGAAGAAATTTTAATGTCAGCCATGAGGAAGTCAGAGGGGGGAGGTGATGGAGGAACAGCAACGGAATCGTCTAAGGTGGAATTGGAAGAGAAAGTCTGAGTGAAGAGATCTGCTTTATCAGTAGAAGAAATAGCTACAGAGCCATCAGAGTAGAAAAGAGGAGGGAAGGATGATGAGGTTTTTGGCAAGGTGCCAGAAGTAGAGGGAAGAATTCGAGTTGGAGAGTTGAGAGCATTTATTACGGATGAAATTATTTTTAGCAGAACGAAGAACAGACTTAGCACGATTCCGGGCAGAAACATATAAAAGATGTGATTCAGGGGTGGGTTGGCTCCGGTACTGTTTATAGGCCCTCTCCTTGTTGCGGACAGCATTAGAACAAGCGTGATTAAACCAAGGCTTTCGTGCATTAGTCAAAGGATATGAGAAAGGAATGTATGCTTCCATGCCCGAGAGAATAACCTCCGTAATGCGCAAGGCACACCCAGTTGGCTCCCGGCCATGGAAGCAATAATCATTCCAGGGAAAATCAAAGAAGTACTGCCTGAGGGCCTCCCAATCCACAGCTCCAAAGTGCCACTGACGACGTTTCTTTGGAGGGTACGCAGGCCGTACCATAGAGATAGGACAGGTTAAGGTGATAAGGTTGTGATCGGAGGAGCCCAACAGAGAGAAAAGATTAACAGTGTAAGCAGAAGGATTAGTTGTAAGGAAGAGGTTAAGTATGTTGGAACTCTCTCGAAGGGGGTCAGGGATACGGGTAGGGTGCTGTACAAGCTTCTCTAGGTCATTAAGAATAGAAAAGGTGTAGATTGTTCACCAGGTGGATCAGCGAAAGGAGAGGAAAGCCATCAATTGACCAACATGGAGAAACTCATGCAGTAGCCCTTGATATTTCTAAAGCTGATATCCATACTTCCTTGCTATGGCCTAACGTCTTTTGTTCATCTGATTTCCTCACGTCTCAGCAATAGAAAGATAAGAATCAAAGTAGGTGACTTATATTCCAACGTGTACTCTACTGTAATAATGTCGGCGTGCCATAGGGGTCGATTCTGGCTCCAACTCTATTCCTAATTTATATTAATAATCTCTTCTCCGTCACCAATAATCCCATTCATTCACATGTAGATGACTATGCTTCACAGTTCATTCATACTTAAACACCCATTCTCATGGTTAAATATCTCTAACTCACAACTCGGTAGAACAATATCAAAAAATCACGACTTATCAAAGATCACTGAAAGGGAACAAAATAACATTGTCTCAGTTTATCCTAAGAAAACCAAATATACAATTCACGAATAGATAGATAATGCCTGATTCCTATATTACCTTCAGTGTTACTAATAGTCCTCTCTCTAAAAGAATTGAACTGTCTTTCGCTTAACAATACCCTCAGCTGGACCTCTCATGTTAGTTTACTTGCTAAAAACACTTCAAAGAAGCTTAGATTATTGTACAGAGTCCGTAACTTCTTCACTGACGAGCAGCTAGCCATAGTTTATAAGAGTCATGTGCACTCTCAGCTGGAAAATTGCTCACCCATGTGGAATGCATGTGGAGATGTTGCACTAAAACAACTAGACAAAATTCTGAACAAGACTGTTAGAATTATTAATAACACTACAATTTCACATGAACTACCTCCCCTACAGGTAAGAAGGAATATTGCCTCCCTTGCATTATTTTGTAGATACCTATATGGCAAATGCTCAGACAAAACTGCATCCATTGTGCCACCTCTTCATGCCTTCCCCAGCGCTACACGGGCATCCAGTAGCGCTCATGGCTGGAGTGTCACATTGCTATACTGCTGAACTTCTGCCTATCAGAAATCTTTTATTTCCTGAACTGCATTTCTTTGGAACTCGCTTCCCCAGAGTGGTTTCTCCCAAAGCTTCAACCTACAGCTGTTCAAATCCAACTGTTACAGATTTTTAATAACAGGAGGACGCCTGCAATCTGGTGTATGGACTTTTTTTTTTAATAGTTTGTTTTTCCTTCCTCTATTCTCATATTTAAAAGAAAAAACTTTATCAAGCCATCAAAGAGTGCTTAAACCTGGAATTAAATGAGAATTTTACTCTGACTAGCCTTAGAAGTTTTCACTTCTTAACATCACACAACTAAATTTTAGTAAAAACATAACGATTTTATTTTAACTAAAGTAGGACTTTTATTAATTAATTAATTTATTTTTATTTTTTTGCTAACGCCAGATATTTTAATTTAATCAAGGAAAATCACGACCATCAAGTAATTAAGGAGAAAACCCATTATTTTCTTCATTTTGACAACTATTCCTTTTTTCTGTAACTGCAATATATATGTTTTTAATGTAGTTGAAGGGGATAAGACCATTCAACAAGCTTTTGTGTAAAATATGACCGTTTGAATAGTGTGCAGTTGCACAGAGGAACTAATGTAAACGTGTGTGGATCTGTATTGGTGTGTGTGTGTGTGTGTGTGTGTGTGTGTGTGTGAAGAGAGAGAGAGAGAGAGAGTATTCCTGGGTGGAGGGATCATTTTTAAAATCCCCATATACCTAGATATCCTCTTCTCGGAGTCGTCCCTTGCAGGATGAGGGTTCAGTCAGAAGCTTGACAGATGGGAATCCAGAAAACATTAATATAAGCTGGGTAGATAGATATATAGACAGATAAATATGGATAGATAGATACTTAGATATGTAGGTAGGTCAGCAGCTGGATAGATGCTGTGGGTACCCAGAATGTACAAAAATTAACTTGGAAGATGGAAAGGTAGATAGATCGACAGATTGATAGATAGACATAAACAGATGGAAAGATAGATAGGTAGGTGAATACAGAGATCGGTAATTATTGTATAGGGTGAGTGGCAGAATTTACCAGTCATCGAACTGAATAGAATATTATTAGGAATATTATGTTTCCTTTTCGCTCCTTCCTCCAAAATTATCTCTGTGATTTTAAGTACCGGTATGTGAACGTCTTCATGAGCTTCTCTGTCCAACTGTCTCCATAGTTTTCTTTTCCTTTTTCTTTTTTTTTTTCGGAAACGATGTTTTACTTCTGCCCATTAAAGCGATTTTAAAGATGTAATAATACATCAGACCATATTACACCATACACACAACATACTATACCACTCGATAACGCCACAAAGCACGCAATACCATACCCTCAGACAATACCACACAATACCACATTCCAACACCACACCATAGTACCTCACACACCACACCATACAATACCACTCCCTCACACTTGCCACATTCGACCGGGGAGTTTGGTAGGAGGAGACATCTGCTTTACGCTGCTTTTATTTTTCACACTTGTTTTGTTCATGGGAGGAACAGTACTTTGTATGAGACAATGATCTGTTGCTCTTGTCGTCCTTTCTTGTGTTCCTTTATACATTCCTTTATTCAATTTGTTTTCTATTTTCCCTTTCTCTCTTCTTCCTTCCTTCCTTCCTTCCTTCCTACACTGTATAAGTCAGTGACATTTTTTCCTCCTTTCTTGTATACCTTTATCCATTCCTTTATTTCTGAATATCATCCCCTCTTCTCGCTTTCCTTCCTTCCTGCCTACATTGTAAGAGACCATGGCCTCTTTACTCCTGTCGTCCTTTCATTTGTTCCATTATTCATATCTTTTATCTTCCTGTCCCTACTACCTTTCCTTTTTCCCTCCTGCCTTCCTTCAAATTTTTCCCCTCCCTTCCACCCTCCCTCCCTCCCTCCCTCCCCCCGCATGTCAGTCACGTCCCCAGTGACCGCGTGGGTTAGGTTCTCACTGACCTTTATATCATCCTAAATCTCCCACCAGTGAAAAAGTTGCCTGGAATGTTGAGCCAGGGATGGATGGATAGATAGTGGGTGTTGGAGCATAGATAGAAAGATGGATAGATGGTGGGTGTTGGAGCATAGATAGAAAGATGGATAGATGGTGGGTGTTGGAGCATAGATAGAAAGATGGATAGATGGTGGGTGTTGGAGCATAGATAGAAAGATGGATAGATGGTGGGTGTTGGAGCATAGATAGAAAGATGGATTGATGGTGGGCGTTGGAGCATAGATAGAAAGATGGATAGATGGTGGGTGTTGGAGCATAGACAGAAAGATGGATAGATGGTGGGCGTTGGAGCATAGATAGAAAGATGGATAGATAGATGGTAAGATGGATAGATGGTGGGTGTTGGAGCATTGATAGAAAGATGGATAGATTGATGATTAGATGGATTAATGGTGGGTGTTGGAGCATAGATAGATAGAAAGAGAGATAGAAAGATAATTAGAGGGCTGGTCATAGTCCTCTGCCTGACTTGATAATAAATGATCTCTGTCTGTCTGTCTGTCTCTCTGTCTCTGTCTCTTTGTTTGTCTGTTTGTCTGTCTGTCTGTCTGTCTGTCTGTCTCTCTCTCTCTCTCTCTCTCTCTCTCTCTCTCTCTCTCTATTTATATATATATATATATATATATATATATATATATATATATATATATATATATATATATATATATATATATATATATCAGGTAAACCTGTAATTCACAACCTTACACGTTACCATTATGACCCACTATCTCGCCTATTGGTAATATTAACTATAACTTGGCTAAATATCTTTTACTCCTAATTTCACAAATGACTAAAAATCAGTATAGGGGAATACTACTTGTTCAGTACACTACTACTACTATACTGCTACGACTGCTATACTACTATCATACTGCTATTTCTGGAACTTTGCCTGAAACTCCATCTCTCCGTCTTGAATGCTTACACATAAAAATAGATTAACAATAAAATACGGTGTTAGTCACGAAGAAGTGTGATGAAATGGTTGTAGATCTGTAGCACTGTCTTTCTTCGCCACTCAGCTACGTTAAATGAACAGCAAAAGGGCGATAATCCGGGCCAAGTTAGAGTAAAAAGAGTATAGTTCATTTGCGTTTGTTAAGGAGAGTTGTAATTTCTCTTTGAAGGAGCACTTTGTGGCTAGTATCGATGTAATATATGTTTACAAATATACCACTGATAGAGACTAAGTAACTAGGTAAACAGCTTACATGAAGGAGTTGAATATGTCTAAGGGTGTAACCGTGATTAGTTTAAAGAGTTATTAAGAATGGGAGATGAAGACACCGTGTTTATGGTTAATGGTTAATTTTACATGCAGTGTGAAGGTGTAATAATGGAAACCCCACTTGGTCTTACACCACTGAGAGAGAGAGAGAGAGAGAGAGAGAGAGAGAGAGAGAGACTTATGGCCCTAAAAATCCAAGTGAAAAGTTTGATGGACTTTTTCGGGGGTAGATAGATAGACAGACAGATGGATTGATAGTTGTTGGGAAGCTAAGTACCAAATCACTGTACTGCTGATTCTAATACCACTGGATAGATTTCCGGCTGGAGCAAGCATTAGTCAGAGAAGGTATTTATATATATATTTACTTATTTACTTAGAAATACTGAAAGATCATCCAAATGACCCACTGACTCTTCACTAGAAATTCTAATGCCACTGGGCCAGTCCTGCATGAAAGAGTTTTGCGTCATTCAGTACAGACGGTGCGCTGTTAGTGTCCAGGAGGTGATATGTGAGGGTAAGTCGCCTTTTGTTATGCGCAGGACTGATGGGACTTAGGGAACGAACCACTTAGTCAATGTCTGGAGTCTGATGTATGAAAAGAATAAAGAGATGTAGGGAGATGCATTGTGTGTGGACTGGTAAAACACACACACACACACACACACACACACACACACGGATGTTTTCCATCACCTTAAATGATAAGTTGAAGGAACACATTGGTCATTACTGTATCAAGAAGCTCAGAGAGAGAGAGAGAGAGAGAGAGAGAGAGAGAATAGCAGAAGCCTCAACTTATTTCAAGCCTAACTTTTATTCACTTTTCAAACAAGGCTTTGAGGCTGCAGTCCTATTTTTTTTTTTATATTATCAGTCTGTATCTGTCATTATTTCATTAACTCTGCTCATCCACCTCTAATTCCGTATTTCTCTCTCTGTTTTTGTCTTTCGATCCCCTAAAGACCGCAATTATATCAGGCAGGGTACCTCCCACAACCGCAATTCGGGGGTGTTTTGGTGACTTTCACCAAAGGCAAATTGACTGTGTTCTGGCTAAAGAGGAAGAATTTACACACCTGACAACGCAATCCGCACCCCCGTTGGTCAAATGGTTACCGCACAACCGCGCGTCAAAGTTTAAAAAAAAGCAAAAAACAGAAACGTTTATAATAGTTACCCCGCGAGAACACTCTAAATCGTGAAAATTTTCATAACTACATATTGCTCTTATTGAAAGAGGTCATTTCAAAGTGTTTTGTCACACCAGCCATGAAAACAGGTGTATGTAGGTGTGGGGAGATTACTAGGCTGTGGGGAGATAAAGTAGGCTGTGGGGAGTAGGCCTATACAGTAGGTACGGGGATTGGGAAAATAACCAACTTTTCGCATGAGAAGAAAGCACTTCAGTGTGTTTTGTAGCATCTTGGCGGCCTGATACCTCTCAGGGGTCTGTAGGGGGTGGGAGGGTAGAGAGGGACAAGCAGGGAGGGATAGGGTGGGGTTCGGGGGGCGACACAAGGCTATTATAGCAGGGTGTGAGGAGGGGCGAGAGTGGGCGAGAAGGGACACAGGTGGTTGTGGGAGGAGAGATGCAGGTGCGTGGATGGGTGGGATGGTGATGGGGTACAAGGAGGGAATGAGGGAGTGGGGTAGAGGGTGGCACGGAGGCTGCCCAGAGAGGGGGTGTCCCCCCACCGCCCGGGTCGGACCGATCCCCCCTCACGCCACCTCAGGGGTGAGTTCTCATTGGCCTGAAGCCATGTATGTTATAATCGGGGCGGAGGAAGCACTCTGCAGTATTTTACAGGTCCCGCTCAACTGATACGATTAGGCATTTGGGCATAAAACTCAAATCGCATCAACTGATGCAGTTAGACTTTGACGCTGCAGTCCTTTGTTTTCATGTTATCAGTCTGTATCTGTCTTTATTTCTTTATCTCTGCTCATCCACCTCTAATTCCGTATTTCTCTCTGTTTTTGTCTTTCAACTATATCTATGGAGCAATAGATCTGTTCACACCGAACGTCTGACTTGGATCGTATCTCTGACTGGGGTAAAAATAATCTTGTTTTTAATGCATCAAACACTCAGTTCTTACACATATCAACCTGACAAAATCTTCCACAGGAGTACCCACTAATGTTTAATAATATCCAGCTCAATCCTGCATCATCCTTGAACATGTTTGGTGTTTCATTCACTCGGGACTTATCTTGAAACGATCATATTACATCTCTTGTAAAATCTGCTTCCATGAGATTAGGTGTGCTATGCCGACTCCGTACCTTCTTTACCCCTGCACAGTTGTTGACTTTATACACGAATTTTATTCGCCCCTGTGTAGAGTACAACTCTCATGTGTGGAGAGGCTCCCCACATACAGCTCTTCTCAATAGGGTGGAATCAAAGGCTTTTCGTCTCATTAACTCTCCTCCTCGTACTGGCTCCCTTCAACCTCTGTCTCTTCGCCGCACTGCAGCGTCTTTATCTCACTTCTATCGCTACTTGAATGGTCAATGTTCCTCTGAACTGTCTGCTTGCATCCGTTCACCTCTGCAACGGGCGCGTCTAGCAACAAACTCTCATCCCTTTTCTGGTCAACTCTTTAATGCAAGAGTTAACCGTTACTCCCAATCTTTCATTCATGCAACAGGTCATCTCTGGAACTGTCTCCCTCTGTCTGTATTACCTACTTCCTATGATCTCCAGTTTTTCAAACGCAGTGTGTCTAGGCATCTCTAAATGAATGAATCTTGAATTTGGCTCTCTGTTGTATTGTTTTTACATATTTTTTCTTGGAATTAACAGTTTGCGGGCTTCTGGCCTTTGTTTCCTTCTTCCTTGCGTAATATATATATATATATATATATATATATATATATATATATATATATATATATATATATATATATATATATATATATATATATATATATATATATATATATATATATCCACTTATCTGTTTACCAATGGAAGTGTCTATATATGCATCTACTTATAAATCTGTCCATCTAACTCTCTCAGTGTGTGTGTCTGTATGTCAGTCTATCTGTCTCTGTCTTTGTATGTATCTATATCTGTTTGTCTGTGTCTGTTTGTCGCTCTGTCCGTCTTTCTGTTTGAACTGTATATCTATTTATCTGCTTTGAACAATTTATTATTCATAGAGCGAAAAAAAGTCTTGTAAGTTTATGCAGGTTTCTTTACGTTTTATTTTCCGTGTTTTACCTTTTTGCCTTTATCTTTGTCTGCTCATTTATTCAATTGTCTACTTGACTGTCTTGCTCTCCGTCACTCTATCTACCAATTTCCTATCTATCTGTCTATCTGTCTGTTTATCTACTTCTTTTGATCAAAATACCTCTCTATCGATCTATATCCATTCATCCTGCTATCTATCTGTGTATGTGTCTGTCTGTCTATTTACATATCTATCTGTCTATCTGTCTGTCTGTCTCTCTATCTGTCTATCAATCAATCAGTCTAATAATCTATCTACATCTGCCTTTTTATCTATCTGTCTGTGTATCTGTCTATGTGTCTTCATATCAAACTATCTGTCTTTCAGTTTCTACATGTGCGTCAGATCGTCGTAATGTTTAACTTTGTATATCGAACTTGTCTATATTTGTCTGTTTTTGTTGTCTATTTGTATCTGTCTTCCTTATTAATCTCTCTATATTGGCAAGTTACCTATTTATTTGTCCAGCTGTGTGTCTCTCATGTTTCTTGTTTGTATTTGTAATTGATCTCTCTCTCTCTCTCTCTCTCTCTCTCTCTCTCTCTCTGCTTGTCTATGTCTCTCCGTCTGTCTATCTGTCTGTATCTATATCTCTTTACATCTATTTTCCTCTGCCTATCTATATATCTGTCTGTCTGTCTGTTTATCTATCTATCTGTCTATATCTCCATCCCTCTAACTCTATCCATTTATCTATCTATATATGTCTGCCTGTCTATCTATGCATTTTTCAGTCTATGCAGAAGGGATGAAATATTTGGGAAAAGTTAGAACTTTCTCATTTACTTACTGGAAATATTTTTGCGTTATGACGAAAATTTGCACCTGCCACATTAGTACAAATGGAGAGAGAGAGAGAGAGAGAGAGAGAGAGACAGACAGACAGACAGACAGACAGACAGACAGAGATTGATGGATGAAGGGATGGGAAGATAGATAGACAAAGATAAAGATAAAGGTATAGGCAGGCTGATAAGTAGATGGACATATGGATAGGTAGATAGATAGGTAGGTAGGTCAATAAATGGATAAACTTTGTAGGTAATTAGAGATAAATACGTGTGAGACAGACAAACATACATACATTGATATATGCAGACAGACAGACATACTGACAGTGTAGGTGTTAATGATATTGCAACATATCCATCTTGCATGCAACACGGGGCCCTATCACTTTGACTCCTCAATTCAGCAACCTCTTCATCACGATCATGTCTTTAGTTCACTATTGTTAAATCCATGTGAATTTTTTCAGATACAACTCCATTAATACCTTTAACTTTAACATAAAGTTTTCAGGTTATTATAACTGCATAGTAGTAGCAGTAATAAAATAACTTATGATAAAAAAAAAAAAAAAAAGTGGAGTTGAAGGGGTACGAGAGATTTTAAGTTCAGTAAATTCATCTGGAGGTAGCAGAAATAAAACATAGGTTTGTTGGTAGCGAAGCTGTTAAAGACATTGCAGGAAGTCCACTCAGAATGCAGAACTGGACCCTGTCCATTGCACAAGTCAATCCAATAAACACCGCGTTCCATTACAGTCTCACCTGCTGGGCAGGTTGATATGGGGGCCAGGCAGACAGATGGGGCTGAATGAGTAAGGATTCGAGCAGACAGAGAACCGAAACCAGAAAGGAGACAAAACCGAATGACACGGATAAAGAGACAGACATTCCAAACCAGAAAGTAGGCAATACCGAATGACACGGATAAACAGATAGGCCTACAGTCCAAACCAGAAAGCAGACAATACCGAATGACACGGATAAACAGATACAGTCCAAACCAGAAAGCAGACAATACCGAATGACACGGATAAACAGATACAGTCCTAACCAGAAAGCAGACAATACCGAATGACACGGATAAACAGATAGACAGTCCAAACCAGAAAGCAGACAATACCGAATGACACGGACAGACAGAAAATCAGACAACCTGGCAGAGAGGCAACCAAACAAAAAGCCCAGCAGAACAAACAGAACTGAGTAGACAGGCATGGCCCAGCAGACAGAGGGATTCCAGCCGAATAACGCAGGACTAGAGCAAACAGGCGAAACTATACCCTCATCTCCTTAACTTGGCCCAGGTTTTCATCCTTTTGCAGGTTCTTTCACATAGAGTAGTGGAGGAAAAGACAGTACTAAGGCTCTACATCCTTTCCATAGCACCTCTTCGTGACTAGCATCATATTCTAGTGCTAATCTATTGATACAGTTGCACACTATAGATGGTGATATGGCAATTCGTAGGCCAGGGTAGGATAAACCCACTATAGAGAGACAGTGGAGCGGGCTTGACATCTACCAAATCCATCTGGGTCCATACGTTTACTGATAGTGAAGTGGGGTGGAGGCTTAACACTCGCTTCAACGCCACAATGTCTTTACACGTTTTCACAGGATGTATGCATGTGTACTTTTTAAAGGCAGAAACACAGAAAAAAGACAAAATTCTAGCAGAGACACAACCAGTGAGACACAGCCTAAACATGTCAGCCCAACCCAGACAGTCAGACAGACAATTGAAAGAGGTCTAGACAGACAACTGGAACTAGACAGACAGCCAATCCAGACAGACAGGCAGAAGGAAAATAAGCAGCTAAACAAACTGACAGACTGAAAACTGAAGCTAGACAGATAGACAAAAATAAACAATAAAATAAAGAGCTAGAAAGAAAACAGAAGTTAAACAAACAGCCAAAGCCAGAGCGACAGCCTGCCAGACCCAGAGGAAACAGAAGCCAACACACCACATCCCTCTGTATATTTGCTGTCAGTGGAGGGGGTGAAGGCTTTGCACTCTTCACAGCGCCACAAATGCCCTTACACTTTTTCACTCGACTTCTTTTTTTTATCAGTTGAATGAAGACTATAGACAAAGCAGAGTGAAACTGAAATCGAACAGAGAAACATATGATTCTAACAGACATACACTTGCAATCAGATTGTTAAATCCGAAATTAGACAGGCGTGTACGAGCATATAGACACGTAAATCTGAAACTAGACATGAACGCACATACATACAGACAGGCAGAGCCGATTAGACAAATACAACAAAATTAAGCAGACAGACAACCAAACCCACATAGCCCAACCCGCCACCACGATATTATATTCTCTGTCAGTAGCGAGGTGGAGGCTTAACACTGGATCCAATACCACAAAGATCCTTGCATTTTTTTTTTTTCCACAAAGGTCATTTTTTTTTTCTTTTATTTCATTGCTTATTGAGAGGGGAGGGATTACTACTTTAACATTATCAAGTTCGTTAGCGGGTTAGTATTGTGATTTGTCTTTTGTATTTTTCTTTAACGAGATGCTCTCGTAGACTTCTGTCAGTCTGTCTATCTAACAATATCAGCATCTCATACGCTGAGGGATTTTCCTCCTTGGTATTGTAGAGAGCAGACAAGATAATATACCGTTATCTCTCTATAACAAAAGATAAAGGCCACATGATCCTGACATCTGGTGGCCTTTGACACGAGGAATTATAGTAGCCACTTGAGTATAACGAGTTTTTCATGGTAAATGCTGTAGATGCTGTGGATATTTGGCTGTGGTTGTTGTTACTGTTTTGTTTGTAGAATATTCATTACTGTTGGTTTGTGTGTTCAGCGAAGGCTATACTTTTCTCTCTCTCTCTCTCTCTCTCTCTAGTGAACAGTTCATTATTCACTATCTTCCTTCACTACCCCACCCAACATATAAATCATCCAGGCAGTTTAAACCCATGATTCTAAAATTCAGCTTAGAATCAATGATAAAATTCTTTGTAACGGTGTGATAGAGACAAGTGACATAATTTGTTATAAAATGAAAAATTGCTTCTCTGTAAGGAATGTGAAAATCTGGGGGGTTAGAGAGAGAGAGAGAGAGAGAGAGAGAGAGAGAGAGAGAGAGAGAGAGCAGAAAACTGGATGACAGAATTATTGACAGCAACATGCAGGCAGAGGTAGATAAATAGATATATACACCAGTAAAGTACGCCTAGTCAGCGCGTGACGAGCGGGCAAGCGTTTGTTTATACGCCTAACATCATAATTTCATCTTGGTGTAAACTTTCAACATTTCTGGTAAAGTAGCTGAACAACCAATGAAGAAGAATTGAGCCAAAATATTTACTTTCTCACTTTTTTTTTTTTTTCTCTCTCTCTCTCTCTCGTTTTCTCTATGAACGTGCATGTAGCCAGACACCGAAACATTTGTCACACCGAAATGTTCAATATATATTCTGCTCCCGACCTGCCGTGCCAACGAACTGCGTCGGTAAACACTTGGCTATTGATCGAGTGATGAAACCCAGAAATGGGGCGATTATCCTTGGTGATGTCACACCCTGAACATAGAAAAAAAAATCATGTAAAATTATGAGCATAAAATTTGATATTCTATTGTTAGAATTCACGGAAGAAAACACACTGTTTCAATGGGAAATTTTTGTTTAATTTGATTTCATGGTGAAGCATGTCATTTCAAGTCCTTACTACATTCCCTAGTAAAACTGGGATTCCAAGGGGTTTCTTTGGTTTCATGAGTAAATATATAGCTAAAAACAAAATTTATTGAATGTATCTACTACCTCAAGAATCTCTTCTCTACCTCACATAGTATGAAAGTTTATAGCCTCTGAAAACCATCGCTGTCGGGCCGTGTCGTGTCGGGCCAGTGACATATGCACGAAGTGACATGCTGGAAGTTACCGTTCCCTTCTCTATTTAGCCTAAATTAACCTAAGTTAAACCAACCTTAACCTAACCTAACTTAACCTTATCCTAGATCAACCTAACCTAAATAAACCTAAACTAAACTAACCTTAATTCACGAAATGACTTATTTCACAAGCTGGCTGTAACGTACATACATACATACATACATATATCACGAAATGACTGATTTCACAACCTGCCTGTAACATACGATATATATATATATATATATATATATATATATATATATATATATATATATATATATATATATATATATATATATATATATATATATATATATATATATATAAAACCTGTCCGACTCTGGGCAAAGGCTTCAGGGCATATTCCCAAGTCCCAGTAGTCCTCCTTGGGGCCCAGTAGTCCTCCTACATCTCCACATGTCACCACTTCGACGCTAACACCCACCATCCATATTGAATACATGCTAGGGCTGTCTCATACAAGGCTGGTGTACTAGTATTATTATTTATATATGTCTATATACCGATCTATAGTTACCTGTAGGTCGATAAGTCATCCAACTATCTTCCTGACATGTATTTCATACAATGCTGTTAATAAATGGCACAATACTTGAGGTAACATGAGGATACTTTCACCATAGCAGCTAGAAGGGCACTCGGGCGCATGCGCACTGAGTGGAATGGTAACTTCCAGCATGTCACTCCGTGCATACGACACCGCGCCGCGTCGTTTCGGGCTGCCCATTTCTCAGCTGAGCGTACAGTGAACATCGTTTCGCTTGGTGCTCTCGCTCTCTCGCAATAAATAGACATAAGTAATAAGCTATCTATTCATCTATCTATCTATAGCCCGACGCCCTAATCCCGCAAAGGGTGGCCGCAGACAAAACGCCTCCAAGTCGCTCTGTCACCCACCATTTGACTACCCTCCCCCCAACTCACCCCCCCTCCCTCATATACCTCTCAACTCCATCCCTTCACCTCATCCTCGGTCTACCTCTCCCTCTCCCTCCCTCCACCTCACCTACATACACCCTCTTAGTAAGTCTTTCATTCTCCATTCTCTTCACATGTCCAAACAACTTCAGTGTATTTCTCCTAATCTTCTCAACCACATCCACATCCACCCCACAGCGTTCCTTCACTTCTTCATTCGTCAACCTGTCCCTCCACGTCACTCCACATGCTCCGCTCAAGTAACTCATTTCCACTGCTCTCACACTTGACTTGTTCCCCTCTTGCAAGGTCCATGCCTCGCTTCCATACGTCAGGGTAGGGATCACAATACTATCATGCAGTGACTTCTTAACTTCCATACTCACTTCCCTATTTCTCATCACTGCTTTCAGTGTACCAACAACCTTCCTTCCCTGCAGTACCCTTTCACGCACTTCATCCCCCAAAGTTCCATCCCTACTCATCACACTACCCACGTACTTGAATGCACTCACATTCTCCATATCCTCACCATCCAACCTCACTGCACACTCTGTGACTTCATTCCTCTCAAACACCATAACTTTACTTTTGTTAACATTAACTTTCAGATTCCTCCTCCTACACACTGTCCCAGATTCATTCACCAAACCTTGCAACTCCCATTCATCTTCACTCAACAGTACTGTATCATCAGCAAACAGCAACACCGGAAGCTTCCAGATCTCACCCTCATTCATTAGAGCCACCCCCACATCCACTACCCTACCCTGCACCTTCTTTACAACCCCATCCATGTATATATTAAACAGCCATGGAGACATCACACAACCCTGTTTCAGTCCCACATTGAGATCAAAGAACTCACTCAGCTCACCATCCACTCGCACCGCAGCCCTAGCTCCCTCGTACATACTCTTCACAGCACCCAGCAATTTCCCCTCCACTCCATATATTCTTAATACCTTCCACATACCTTACCTATCTATTCTGTTCTAAGCTTTCTCCAAGTCCATGAAGGCAGCATACACTTTCCTTCCCTTCTCTAGATACTTCTCCACTAAACATCTTAGAACAAATATCTGATCTACACACCCTTTTCCCTTCCTAAATCCCCCTTGTTCTTCTCCAACTAGCTCCTCTGTCATATGCCTAACCCTATCAATGAGTATTCTACCATATATTTTACCAGTCACACTAAGTAGGCATATACCCCTATGGTTACCATATACTTCTCTCTCACATTTTGCTTTGTATAAAGGAACAATATACCTGATTTCCAGTCCTCTGGAACCCTTCCCTCTTCCCAAGCCAATCTACACAACTTCCATATCCACTCCACAACAATCTCACCCCCATACCTAAGCATTTCACCACACACTTCATCAATTCCTGGGGCCTTTCCCAACTTAATCTTCTTCATCGCTTCCACTACTTCCGCCGTACTGATCTCTTCCTTCCTCCTCTCTTCTCTTCTTCTCCCAGCTATTCCCTAACCACTTATACTTGCACTGCTCTCACTCTCTACATTCAACAAATCCTCAAAGTGCTCCTTCCATCTCCTCAGTTTCTCTCTCTTCTCCACCAACTATCTATTATTCCTATCTTTCACTCCCCTACTATTTCCTCTTTCACACTGCCTTACTTTCTTTACCTCCTTCCAAAACAATTTCTTACTCTCCCTCCATTTCACACTCAGATTCCTCCCAAACTCTTCACCCACTTTCAATAATAAGCACAGTGAAAAATTGAGGGGTTAGAGAGAGAGAGAGAGAGAGAGAGAGAGAGAGAGAGAGAGAGAGAGATCCCCAAATCAAACATCTTACCTACGAATGAGTATAAGATATAAAACAACGAATAAAAATATAACGCAATATATCCCCTTTCAATTCTCAAGTCAAAAAGGAAAATGTATATATTTGCTCCTAACCAATCCTACAGACGCCCGTCCTACAGCCAGGCCAATATACGACACAGTTCAAGATACTCCCTGTATAACAATCCTCTTGCAATTTGTTGGACAGTTTCACGTGTGTTGTGGGGACGGCTTACTCACCATTGTCAGTGTTCACCCTGCATCGGTTAATTGTTTCCTACTTCCATCGCCACGCCAACTCCCACACCAGCAAATTGAGCCGTCCCTGGAACACACAGCACACAGCCAGATAAACTTTCATTGGAACGCTGTTGATGAGTGCTGTTAATCCACTTCTACCTACATTGCTGGGTTTTGAAGTTATGGAACGAGATATCATCCTATTTGTTTTCTAATTATTTTCCTACAACAAAATCAGGATACAGCTCTAAATACAATGAACAGTTTCGATTGGTAAGTTTGTAATGCTTTCAGGCTTTGAAGTAAAGGAACGAAACTACAGCTTTGAATATAATTTCCAACAGCCATTGAATATACAGTTTGGTTATTCGTGTACCGACGGAGTCAGTAACTTGACGGCCTTAGATTATAAAAGAAGAAAATGACATTGGAACCACTTGACTGTTAATAATTTGCCTAAACCAAATAAATATGCACTTCAATATACAATCTTCCCTTGATGTTGGTAATTTATCAACACTGTGGGGCCCGAAAGTGATAGGAACTGATGAATATTCGTTCGGAACGTAAATGATATCCTGCAGTGAAATCATCATGCAGATTAATGTACAAGGGAGTCAGTATATAACATCCCTCTTCCACTCTGGTGAGTTAATTGTTGTGTGTTTCGGCAACGGCTCAGTCAACGTTATCAGTGTCTCCTCTGCATCATATAGTAATTTTCTGCTCCCACTGCCACACCCACGTCCACACTGTCAGACTGAGCCGTCCTCGCAACACATGAGAGAGAGAGAGAGAGAGAGAGAGAGAGAGAGAGAGACTACCAGATGAGTTTCTAATGGAGCACAATATATTAACTACCCGGCAGGTTCTCAAACTGGGAGCCATGTCTCTATTACTCCCTGTTGTACTCTTCCCCTCGGCCACGGCCTCAGATGCCCCCCGCAGATGTAAGTTTGTGAGGAATATCTACGGCCTTATGCACAGTATTCTTGTGTTACTTGCAAGATATTTAATTGATATAAGCATTGTGTAATTGACATATTTGCTTTTTCTATCTGTCTATCTCTCTACATAATACTGTAGTATATTTCGATATAGATATAGTTTTATAGTTTATATATGCCACGACTCTGCCTTCCCAGCTCACTGGAGTGTCCCTGTCACACCTCTACCTTGATACTGCTCTCACATATTCTCTTTGTAATCTCATATCTGTTCATTTTCTCATTCATTCATTTGTTTTTTGTTATCGTTGGCCTCTTCAACCAAAATAAATACATCACTAAGATATATATATGATGAATTTCAACTAATTCTCATTCACCAAACTATCTGAACTAAAATCCATACTGGAAAAAAAAAAAAAAAAACACCGTATAACATTGAATTTAAATCAAGCAGTTTCTACCAAACCATATTTCAATGGAGATATAGCAGCTCTAACTTGAAACTGATGACAAACAATGAAATTTTAATGCAGGGTAGAGCCGACTACATTTTAAAAACAATATTTGTGTTTTGCTACTTTCTTCTAAATGCCTTTGCTTTTGGATGATTACGTATTCAAACTTGGTATCGTACGTATCTTTTGTTGCGTTTGACACATTTTGCCAATTTTTTGCATCAATATTTTCTGTTTACTTGTCAAAATTTGTGACGGTGTAAAAACGATACAGTAATGATTAAATATGGTTATTCATAGTGCAGTGGTGCATTTAGCAATTTCACACGATATTTCACATTGTTTTCTTACAGTGCAACCATGATTTTTTATAATCTTTGCATAAGTAAAGGCGACGACGGAACCCGGCTACCACACGCGTAAATCTGGAGACTTTAGTATTTAGTATGGTGCCAAGAGAATTTTGCTTCAGTTGCGCTTGTGGTAACATCTACATTACTAACTCGAAAGTTTCTTTAATGGTACTTATTCTACATTAATAGAAATGAAAAATAAGAAACAAATGAATACAGTATTGTTTCCAAAACATCAAATAGTGAAAACCAGTGGCTTCATACTGCATAAAATTTAACTCACCTGCGTGTAGTTAAAACTATATCTTAAAAGTTTGGTGAAAGTTGTTTGATGGTGGTGAGTTTTTATCGACATTGATTTTAAATTAACGTAGTGAATTAATTCAATTTGGTGCAAGTGGCCACATCATTTTAATCGTTATCATTCGTCTGTTTCTCTCTGTTTGACTTTCAGTTATAAAGATTTGTGATGGCTGCCAGTGTTGCTATGAAGCGGAAGTACAATGATGAATACATTAACTACGGATTTACCTCAATCCTCGCTAATAACATCGAGAAACTCAGTGTGTGCTCTGTTTCAAAGTGCAGCAGAATGATTTCATGAGGCCTAGTACGGTAAGGCATCATCTGACGACAATCCACCCTCAGTATGAGGAGAAAGACCCAAGTTTCTTCAAGTGTCATGAACAGAGTTTGGCAAACACAGACGGAATGGGAGTGGTGCTTTCCAAAAACAGAATCAAAGTGTAGCAGAGGTATCATATGATGTTATCCTTGAAACAGCAAAGAAGAAAAAGCCCACACGATTAGTGAAATTTTAATTAAGGCGTGTGCTGTAAAGATGGTCAAGTGTACTCTTGGAGAGTCAAGTGCACATATGATTCAGCAGATTTCCTTGTCAAACGACACAATGAAACGGGCAATTAGTGAAATGTCAGCTGACATCATGGAAGAAATGATACAGGAGATTAAACTGTCTGCAATTGGTATGTTTGCAGTCAAGTTAGATGAGCTAAAGGATGTAAGTTCTTGTGCACAGCTACTAGTGTTTGTTGGGTATGTATTAATGCATGACATCAGAGATGAATATCTGTTATACACAGCCTGAAACTAGCACAGTGTTTTAGATGTAATGGAAAAGTTGACTTCTTTCATCAAAGCTAACGGAATAGCCTGGAAAAATTGTTGTTGAGTCTGTATTGATGGGGCGCCGGTGATACTGAAATAAAAATCGGGGCTAGAGAAGCATATCTAGGAGGTAGCTCCAGATGCAAAAATGGTTCACTGTATGATCCATCGTTTTGCACTGGCGTCAAAAAACCCTCCCTGATGCCCTTTGCAAGATCCTGGAGGAAGTGGTAAATTTGTCAACTTTGCGAAAACAAGAAATTTGAACTGTCACTTTTTCCAAAAACTCTGTGAAGCTATGGATTCAAAGCATGAATCCCTCTTTTACTCCAGAGGTCGGTTGCTCTCCAAGACCAATGTTGTGAACAGAGTATTTGAATTTCGAAGAGAACTTTAACTTTTCCTGGAAATGAGAGAGAAGGATGTTCTATTAAGTCTCCTCAACCAGGCCCTGTGGGAGCTATGTCTTGCATACCTGGCAGACATTTTTGAGCAGTCAAACAGGCTGAATATCAAGCTACAAGGTATGGAAGGAAATGTATTTCACCTCATGGACTGTATGTGTGCATTTCTTGCTGAACTCTAGAACTGGCAAAGGAAAGTGAATGCAGAAAATGTTGTCATGTTTGAGAATCTTTCAACTGTTGTTGACAAGATTGAAGAGGATCACCTACTTGACTCATCACTCAAAAGTGAATTATTCGACAGTTGAAATCCTTGGAAAGTGAGTACAAAAGATACTTCCCAGAATTCAAGGAGGAAGAAGGGATACTGGTGAGGAATTCTTTCTCTGACATTCCTGATATTGCTGCCATTCCCGATGATGTTCAAGACGAATTCCTTGACCTCAGGAATGATCCTTTTGCCAAAGACCTTTAAGAAGGAAAATCTATGACTGTGTTCTGGTGCTCCATGTGTCAATCATATCCAATAGCTAGTGAAATCGCACTTAGTGTCCTCTTGCCATCTTCCACAACATTTTTATGTGAATCTGGTTACCCCACCCTTCTTCAAGCATAAAAGCTGAAAGCTGTTGGATGTGGACACAGACATGAGATGTGCGTTATCAGTGACTTACGCTCGAATCAGTGACTACTGAAAGCAAGCATGGTTATCCATCCCATTGATATGTAACAAAACATGCATTCTAATTGACAGATGTCAGCATTATAATTAGTGGAGAGCACCAAACTTTTTTTTTTTTTAATCATTATTTGTGAGGGGCTTGAGAAAAATACTGAATGGGGGCCACGAGGATGTTAAGATCCACACAAGTGAGGAATGAAGCGAAAGAAAAAAACTGATAAACACTGAACTACCGTATGTAGCATAAAACACAGTATCGTAATATCTGAAAACCAAGAAGGGAGAGATCAATCCCTTTCAGTAATTTCTCATGAACATAAGATCCTTTTATTTATTTATTTATTTATTTATTTTTTAGTATAAACTTATAAAATCAAGCACCAACTAGATTACGACCCGTATTCTCGTCGGTTAAGGAAGCTTCCAAACACCTTTTCCTAAACGATTTATATTGTTTATTAAAGCTTACTGTCCATTCTGTGCTAAATCCCTCAAACATCACCATTATCTGCATAGATAACATACAAATAGATATTAACCAGCCATATCCAAAACTAAATCGCTAAGGAAGAGGTGCTAGGGTGCCTGCTTACCCGAGGAGAATTAGCAATGATCACCCTGACTTTTGACACAGAAGGGAAAAAAATTCAGCCCATTTCATTGTGACTTATTATTGATTCTAGTAGCGACTTATTTATTTAGTTATTTATTTATTCATTATTCATTATTTATATCTAGCGTTTAATATAGAATTCGTAGGCGAGACTCCCACCCATATGACATACTATAGTTTAACATTGATCTCTTAGGCTTTGACGCTCTGAAGTAAGGAAACATTTTGTCATCATCCCCATCATCATCATCACAATCATCATCACCATTATCATCATCTAAATTAAGAATAAATTTTATCATTTTATAAAGTATGGATAAAATTTGTCATCATCATCATCATCTTCTTCTTCTTCTTCTTCCAAACTCAGGATAACTTTTGTGATCATCATCATCCTTATCAACATCACCGTTCAAATTCATCATCATCATCATCACAAACTCACAAATACTTACACTCAGTTGTTGCCAAACGTACGGTATATGGAGGAAAAACTCAGCTTCCCAAACTAACATTTCTCGTGAACTAAGCACTCAAAAAAATAATAATAATAATAGGCTTTTCGTGTCATTAACTCTCCTCTTACTGTAGTGGCTCCCTTCAACTTCTGTCTCTACGCCGCACTGTTGCATCTTTATGTCTTTTCTGTCGCTACTAACTTTGTCACTGCCCCTCTGAATTGTCTGCTTGCATCCCTCCATCACCAAGGCTGGCACGTAGCACCCGTCTAGCAACAAACTCTCATCCCTTTTCTGTCGAGCTCTCTAATGGAATAGTTAATCATACTTCCAGTCCTTTATGTATGCAACAGGTGATATCTGGAACTGTCTCCATCTGTCTGTATTTCCTGTCTGTCTATGATATCCAGTCTTTCAAACGCAGTGTATCCAGGCACAGGGAAATGAACGGATCTTGACTCTAGCTCTCTGTTATCTTGTTTAAGTTTTTTTCTTGGAGGGAACAAACTTGCAGACTCTTGGCAGTTGGTTCATCCTCTCTTGCATAAAAAAAAAAAAAAGGCACACAACACACATTTACAAACTGGAGAAGCACTCAGTGGACCGCATCTCTGACAAGGGCAACATAATTTCTAAACCACTCCTCATAATGGGTTCGGGATTCTCGTCGCTGAAAAGGGCTTCTCAAAGTGTTTTCCGGATCCAGAATCTGTAATACAATCCTGATCGGTCCCAAAGGTTAATCGATTGTTCCCTGGGACATGGGCTATCTACCAACTAAATGTGGTCCAAATATCTCTTTTAGTTTTTTCATTAATCCTGGTATTAGATCAGGGGTCGGCAACCTTTTGAACATGGTGTGCCAATTTGTAATTAATGCCAATTTTTTCGCCACTTTGCGTGTCAGGTAAGATTTTTTAACACTGTAAGGAAGGATGTGCCCACCTCTCTCTCTCTCTCTCCTTGCATTTTCAATATTTTCTTTGTTACACTGGATCACGTTGAGTGCCATGGTATAGCACTTCACGTGCCAAGTCTGGCACGCGTGCCTAGGGTTGCCGACCCCTGTATTAGACAAACAAGCAAACAACGGCGAATACTTACTCCCCTTGCCGGAGATAAAACCGTTCGTTCGTTCGTTAAAAGTTTTCTGCACCTATAGTGTAGGCCGAGCCATACATTGGTCCGGTCAATGGGTTGTGGGCTGAGTTAAAAATAGTAAGGGGAGAAGATAGGGCCTGGGGACTTCCCAGCACACACGCTCTGTCTTCCGGCTGGCTTTGTGGTGTGTGGAAGGAGATAACACCGCCGAGAAAGCAAATATATAGGATTAAACTGAAGTCTTAGTGATACAATATTCTCTCTCTCTCTCTCTCTCTCTCTCTCTCTCTCTCTCTCGAACAAACAGACTTAAGAATATTCTGTGGTAAATGAGTGTAGGACACAGAGAACAAACAATGGCTACACACACACACACACACACACACACACACACACACAAGCATCCAGATCATAAACAAATCCTTTCTGGGATGCAAATCATTGATCATTGTATCAAGATATAACGAACTCTAATAAGTAAATAAATTTAAAAAAATAAATAAAAAGAACGAATTACCAAATATAAAGAACTCAAAAATCGTATACCTCCATCAACACAATAACATTTAGGATTCACTGAGCTGTGATTCCTTTATCCTAGCAGATGAATATTTTGTCTCATATTATCAGTTAATTCTACGGTCTTAGTCTGCCCTGTTAAGCATACTTCCGGCAACGCCAATACCTTTGCAATTTAATCCTGCATCCGAATATGGTTATTATTCTCATCAACTCTTACTCGACCCACTGCCCACCTATTGACTACAATCCGATAAAAATTTTATGAAATATCTTGTACACAAACAAACAGACACAGGCGAATACATAACCTCCATCCAATTTTGTTGACAGAGGTAAATATACGAGTGTAAATGAATCCCATTCCTCATCCACCAAACAGATACTCTGTATATATAGAATGACACCACATAACACCTAATATATAAGAAAATACCACAGTCTCAGAGAATTAACCCGCCCCGTCCTGATCCATTTTCCACCACTGACACCCCCCCCCCCAATCCCGACCAATTTTGGAAAAATAAAATTTTGGCTCAAACTTCCGCTTTTGGTGAGAAACATCGAAAATCAATAGAGAAATCGCTCACCTGAGGTTTAAAATACTGGATACAGGTAGCAGTACCCCTTACCTTACTGTGTCTTCTATCAGGCTGGCTCGGAAGTAACTATTCCACACCAATCATAAACGATATTTATTTAATTATTTGGTACGAATTTATATGTAGTACGAGAGTATATTGGTTTTCATACAGTAATATAGGCAATATAAACATTGTTTCACTCACCAAACACATCAACATACCCGACCTTTTTTGGCATCATTACCTGATCATCATTTCTGACTGCTTCTTCCTCTAATGCTAGGTAAACTCTGTCATCCACATTGTCATTGATTAGGGAATCACTCTGGCCTTGAATTTCGAACCGTGGCACGACATGTCTTTACTGGCCAGGTCACTGGTAACAGGTGAATTGCCGAGACAATGGCGTGTGAGGGGGAGGTCATGTGGGGTAAGGCATTGTCCCTGCCTGGCATCTTGTAGAGGAAGGTGTCCCGTGTATACGTACCAAAAATCACACACAAAAATTTTAAAATGTGCAAATGACGGACCTTGCAATTCCAGCACGTATATATATGTCAACGGGAGTTGCAGTGACAAAACATGTGGACTTTTATATAACTCAACGGGAGTCAGTGGGTTAATAATTGTAGAGCTAACATCATCCAAGAAAAATATCAAAACATCAATAGACACCCAGACAGGCAGACTGACAGACAGGTACAGTGGTGGTGGTAGTGTTGGTCTGTTCATTAACCCAGTAAAGTTCTCTTTGTGAGCACGTGACGAGGCAGAGAGCATTTGTACTTGGTCCTATCATCATAATTCCATCTTGGTGTAAACTTTCAACATTCCTGATGAGGTAGTTGAACAATAACAGAAGAAAAATTGAGCTAAAATTTTTACTTTCTCACGTTTTTACTCTCTCTCTTTCACACACACACTCAAAAGCGCGTGAGAGTGCGATGCTGATTTCTCCCCTAAACACCGATATAACATTCATGTGAAATTATGAGCATAATTTCCGAATTCGGGCAAGAAAATATTGTGTTAAAACAGGAAATATATATATATATATAAACAGTTTCAAATATGAGCATATCAGTTTAAGGCCTTGGTACAATCCCTTGGAAGGCTGGGATTCCAAAGGGTTTCTTTGGTCTCATGAGTAAATACATAGCTAAAAACAAAATTTATTTTAATATATCAACTAGCTACTGAAAGAATATCTTCTGTCTCACATAGCAGAAAAGTTATCAGCCTCTGAAAACCACCGCGGTTGGGCTCTGTCGTGCCTGGCCGGGCCAGGTCGGGTCATGTCGCCCATTTCTCAGCTCAGGATAAACATTGCTTCGCTACACTTGCTCGCTTCTCTCACTGTGCTTGCTGGCTTGTAATAAACAGTGAGCTGAGATTTAGAATGATAGCCAGTTTAATTTTATGCTTTAAGAGCGACGGACTGTAATTTGATGAATCTTCCTTCTGTAATATCCCACTGGTGTCGTCGTCATCATCATCATCATCATCATCATCATCACCATCATCTTTCATAGACTTAGGTACTGTCCTTGACATTATAAAAGTTGCATGTAATAATTTTATTTTCATTAATTTGCTTTAGTTCTCTGCTATATTATTTTTCCACCTTATTCTCAGTCTATTTCAGCTTCTACCATCTCTCTCTCTCTCTCTCTCTCTCTCTCTCTCTCTCTCTCTCTCTCTCTCTCTCTCTCTCTCTCTCTCTCTCTCTCTCTCTCTCTCTCTCTCTCTCTCTCTCTCTCTCTTTCCAGCCCTAATTGGATTATCTCGAGCCTAATTCAGTATGGACGATGGGTATTAGTGCTTAAGCGGTGGTATGAGAAGATTGTTAGGGGCCACCGGTTGGTGTGAAGGTTATCCAATGCACAGTGATGGAGAGAGAGAGAGAGAGAGAGAGAGAGAGAGAGTGGCAATCCAATAAAGGAGGACTCATGTCCCACCACATGCCATGTATGACACTGTGTGTGTGTGTGTGTGTGTGTGTGTGTGTGTGTGTGTGTGTGTGTGTGTGTGTGTGTGTGTGTGAGAAAATAATTCAGTTTTTATCCGATTTTAGCCAAACTTGGTGGAGGGGTAGAGGGACAGCCAAGGGGTTGACCTATTATTTTTTTACTCAATAGGTCAAAGGTGGAGGTCGTTTGGCTAGGTCCTAATTTTATCTTGCTTGGCTACAATAACTTCATCTGTATACAGCACTCCACTAGAAACTCACATGGCAGTATCTTTTGTGTTTCGGGAATGGCTCAGTCTGCTGGTGTGGGGGTTGGTGTTACAATGGTGATAGGATATAAATAAATGATGCCGAGTAGATACTGATAACACTGACTGAGCCGTCCCCACAACACACAAGAAAATGCCCTATATTTTTAGACAGCCATACTTTTTGACTTGGACTAAAATTACCATCTCTATCTTGAATGCTCAGTTGTAACAACAGACTTACACTGGAATATGAAGCTAGTCACGAAGAAGTGCCATGAAACGGACGTAGAGCCGTTGTATTGGTCTATTCTGCCACTCAGCTATATTAAATAGTCTGCAAAAGGACGAAAATCTGGGACAAGTAAATTTGAAAGAAGTACAGTAAATTAAGCCAGTAATAGTATCAGTGTTACCATCATTTACCACAACGCTTCGTCTGTTTTCAAAATGTTTGGTGCTTGAGGTGGTGAGATGCTTTACTGACGAGCTTTAAGACACAATGTCGTATTCTCGTCGGTCGAGGAAGCTCCGTAACACATTATCGTCAGCGATTTATCTTTTTTTGTACTTTACTAGCCTTTTCTGTTACATAAATCCATCCACGATAACCATACTCTCTGCATAAATAACATGCAAAAGAATACTACCCAACCACATAAAAAAAAAAATCGCTATGGAAGAGGTGCTAGGAAGCTTCCTTACCCTATAGAATATGGTCCATGGACACAAGTATCTTCCCAAAGTGTGATGAATACATAGCGTAAAAATCGATGCCATCTGATGCACTGGGCCAGTTGTAAATATTCTTCAGACAGAATTGGGAAGATATAATATTGCCTCGGGCTTGTTATTATTATTATTATTATTATTGTTGTTGTTGTTGTTATTATTATTATTATTATTGTTACCATTATAATAATAATAATAATAATAATTATTATTATTATTATTATTATCATTATGTCTGTTGAGCGAGGAAGAGTGACCGTGCATTACAGAGATAAATGGAGAGAAATTGTAACTAAATAAATGATGATGCAGCCTTGAGGGGATTGTCACTGGGTTTTTATGTATATGCAATATTAAAGGATATTATTCAATAATACTGGGAACAGGACAATGAATTGTCTTGTGAAAATCAAGCAATGATTACTTTATGCCGGCTTACTTCGCCGATTCTCTAAGGACGAGAATTTATAAACTTTCTCAACAGTACACAGCAGAGACTAATTCCTCACAATTGCTGTTTGTTACTACTGTTAGCCTCTGGAGAAAGTGACTTCACCTCTGACAATCAATAACTCATGCTATTAATGATAACAGGTTCTTGCTGATGCATTAACTCCTGGTTGCACAACGGATATTAAGCTTAATACAAAAGGACTGGCCTAAGTACCAGTTATGAATAGCAAAGCGTTTATGCAAACTAGGAGCTATAAGTGAAATAAGCTTAATATGGAAAATAAAACATGAGTTTACATTACATTAAGTTCAAGAAAAAGAACTGTTAAATTTATTGATTACAATAAATTAAATTTACGTTACATTTCAAAATTAATTCAAAATAAGGAGATCGCACTCACTCGCTCACTCAAAAGCTAACTCTTAAACCTAGGAAAAAACGAAAAGAAATACTGGTCAGAGAAGTGGACAAAGCGGATGACTGGGTGTCGTTACTGAGGAAGGACACTGTCACACATGCTACCTTCTTCCACGGCGCACAAATCTTGACTGACTTCAAATCGTGAGAAAGAGGCGAATGTCGAGCCCCATTGCTAATGGCTAGAATGAGCGAAACACCCCCCTAATAAATCGCTCAGCAGAAGTGCTAATGTCTCACACAAAGACGATCGCTTATGACACAGTGAAAAATTGTTCTGAAAACACTCCCGACCGGGTGAATACGTGGCGGTTAACTGAGTGATAAATACTGGGATTCCACTAGAATTCGCAGTTTCCCACCAAAGTTGATGTCACGAGTTTATTCAAATACAAAATCGCGCCGACTCATGACAGGGATATTCTCCCGCATTTGGTCTGATCAGCTAGTCAGGTCAGGTGCGGGTAAGGGGATGGATCTATTATGATGTAGCAAGGGTAAACCAGCTCTGCTGTTGGGCCCTGCTGCGAATGTCACTGATTGCACTGCGCAGTTGACCCTTGTGCAGTGTGGTGCGGTGAGGTTCTGTCCCTTCTCCCCTTTGGGGCTAAGATGCGAATGAATGTGTTTGAATGGATGAGTAAATGGGGAGTGTGTCGTCCTGTCTCGGCTACCTCCCTTTCCTTGGGGGAAGCAGCCTAGGTATATACATAGATATATTATTATTATTATTATTATTATTATTATTATTATCTATTATCCAATCCTACATTGCCCCATAAGGAGCGTAGGAGCCCGGGGCTAGGCAGTTGGTCTTGACATTTAAGATAAGAGTGACCAGCATCACTCATCCCTTAGTAGCATTACATGAACAATCAACCCCAACCATCCCTTGGATATAAAGCTTCACCGGCTCAATCCGATTGGAGCGCAATAATTACCCACTAAACCATCAGGCGCCAAAATTTGGTTATATGGTTACCACCCAGCGTAGTAAATGGTTTCCTGGTGTACAGGAAACCATTTGGGTTGTCACTCAGTGCAGAGTCACCCACAGGCAGAAGGAAGAGGATAGAATGAAGGAAGGAAAGACAGAAGAGGGAGTGTAAAGGTACCCGTAGGCAGAATGACAAGGATAGAATGAAGGAACGTAAGGCAGAAGAGGATGGAAGGAAAGAAGGATGGAGGAGAGGAGAGGGCAGACATCCGACAGCAGGACTACTTCGAGTGAGTGGATATTATTCCCGTATCTATCAGAGAGAGAGAGAGAGAGAGAGAGAGAGAGAGAGAGAATATGCTTCTTTGTACCAGTGGTGTTAATTAGGTGTTGCATTGTTGCTGGTATATTGCAAAGGCAGACCACACGTTGTCCTTGCAAATGGTGCTGCTCTAAACGTATTGCTCTCACTCTCTCTCTCTCTCTCGGGGTGGGTTTGTAACTGAGCTAGGAAGAATGGGTGGTGGTTTGGGGACTTCGGGGAGGGAGGGAGAGAGAGAGAGAGAGAGAGAGAGAGAGAGAGAGAGAGAGAGAGAGAGAGAGGGGGGGGGGGAGACGACAGAAAAAAGAATGAGACATGAGGAAGAAGTAACTGAAGGTTATATCAAAAGAATATGAAGGAGAAAGAAGGAATATTCAGAAAAAGGAAAAGAGATTGATCACGAATAAATAAAGAAGGTGGGTGAGGAGGAAGACTGAGAGAAGAAAGAGAATAAAAGAAAGAATATTTAAGATGCATAAGATAGGAGGAGGAGGATACACACTAAGAGACTAGAGAGGAAAGAGAATACTATAGTAACTAGGAGACAGGAAATGAGAGAGAGAGAGAGAGAGAGAGAGAGAGAGAGAAAGAGAGCATTCTGTGACGGGAAACAGATAGGCCGGTACTTCGATATATCTGTGGTGAGAGAGAGAGAGAGAGAGAGAGAGAGAGAGAGAGAGAGAGAAAGAGAGAGAGAGAGAACTACGATAGTCACTGATATAATATTATATAGAGCCTATGTGTATAAACTTCAGCTTTAGACACTAGTAAACAGATATCAGAGATTCGTAAGTGGAGCAAGGGTTGGTGGCTTTAATGAACAGAGAATGGGCTCTACATGAATAAATAAGGCGAAAGAGGACAAGGAATGGAAGGGGAGGGAAAAGAAGGGAGACTGCATACGTTAGAGGAATTGAAGAGTTTTGAGTAGATATGGAAAAGACTGAAATAAATATACAAACATTGATATTATGGATTTCTCTCTCTCTCTCTCTGTTGCCATGACAATCCTCGAAACACCAAATGAGTTTTCCCTATGTGTTCTGGTGTCAACATCTTTTTCCATATGAAGTTGTAGTATCACACATTGTACATAATAATTTTTAAAGCTGTTTAGTCATAATTAACAGTGTGTAATGAAGTGTGAATGATGAACAACCAAATATCATTTCGCTGTTAGCTGTCTTATAGAAAGAAGGTGGATGGCAGACCATAAGGGCCACCCTGTTTCAATTATAAAATGAAGGTTAGGAGAAGTGATAAGATATCTGAATAGTGCGTAAGTGTAAAGTCCTGGGGAACCATTTATTATGTTGGTATATGTGAATGTACTTAATACCATTTTATAGAGGTGTATAATGTGCTAGTAGAGTTGTCATTTATTTCTACTTTTTGCATAAGCCCAGAGTATATGTAAATGCTCGGTACCTCACTTTTTAGCTGACCTCAACACCGCGCCCTAGTCGGCTCGGTGAGTGTAGAGCGTCAGAAGCCGTTTTATAGTTATAAAGGGAGGTGGTATCGCTCTTACATATCTCTCGGGTCGCAGTTATATTATTCTGTACCCAATAAAGAGAGATTTAATCTGCTCATTTCTGTCACCTTACGCTACCACTTAATAACAGACCAGCTTCCACCTTCTAGTGGCAGAGGACCTTCAGTGGGAAGTGTCGGGCAGTGACGGCGAGTAGCTGACGTGTACTACAGACAGTGCCGTCGATCTCCAACACGGTGGTCTAGTTATACTATAACAGCAGAACACATAATATTTATTGGTGCTAGCGGTGGCACGATATTAAGTGCTAGCCGTGTACCGATACATTAAATTGGTGGCCAGCGGTGCGACGATACATTAAATTGGTGCTCAGTGCTGGGATATGACAAGTGCTAAAGGGATTTATGCTGTGAACCAGTAACCCTTGCAATCGCTCATTCCTGAAGGTGAAACAGAAAATCTTACTCAACTGTTGTAAGGGGACTAATTACCAGTGAGTTAAGTGGAGCAGATAAACTGGAGTGGTGAATATTAATTCCTCCCATTATTCTGCCAGTGCGAGATTCCTATCTTAAGCACAAACTGGCAGTTATCTCGCCCTGTGGTGTGCGAGATATCTCCATCTTCAAACGCAAACTGGCAAGAATCTCGCTCTCGTGTGTGAGAGCCGAGATAAGGAGAGTTCAAGCCAGTGCGGTGAGGAGTGGGTCAACTAGCGACTTCTAGCAACTCCAGAGGCGCGGACGGCCGAAGCGGGCCGAGGGAGAGCGAGAGCAGGCGTATGTGGTGCCACGAACCTGTGTGGTGCGTCGAGTGGCGTCACTGCCTGGCGTGCTGCTAACTCCCACAGCAAGCGGGCTGCTGTGTATGGTTGGAGGAGTTTGGTGGAGTGTGGAACGTGGAATGTGGAACATCATCCTGGACTTTCATATCTAGGTAGTGTCCATGCATTAGTAATCCACACACACACACACTTGAATCAACACACGTTAGTTAGTTAATGTGTGAAAATAAAGGTTTCTCAGAATTCCCTTGAAATAAATATACTTTCTGTGTATTTTATATGTGTTCCGTTTTCTGTCACTTACCATAACTATCCTTTTTTTTATGTCAGTTTATCTTCCTGTAACTGGGAGGGGAATATTACTGACAAGGTTAGATGGATACAGTGAAAAAGTGGGGATGTAGAATTAGGGAAATAGAGATTAGCAAACCCCACTAGACTTAGCATTTTATGAGTGGGTTGATACATCAAATAAAAGTGCTCAGACATATTAAATGAGTGAAGGACATATTGAGGATCAAGGTGATGAGGATATTTCTGAAGGACAAAATGAGGATTTGAACGTTTTGCGTTTGCGTTCTGGTCATACTTATTCAACAGTCCCAGAGCAATCAGTTAGATCCAAAATGGCCACGAGTCTTGCTAATGAGAGTAATCCTAGTGAGGAGACTGTGGAAGTTGAGACTACAACAGTACCTTTGGTCACTCAGGATACGCAAAATCCAGTTATTACTGATAGTACTACAACCACTCACATACCTGTGTATACTTCAGATATTTTTAGTACACCACAAGGTTTTGGACAGAATTTATTTTCTGTTCCTTATTCAAATGCATGGGGTATAAACACAGATGGTATTGGCATGCGAACCCAGAATCCTAATCAATGGGGCATGAATACTAATATTGGCATGCAAACCCAGGGCCCTTATCCAAATACCTGGGGCATGACTAACAATATGGGCATGCAAAGTCAGACTAACCCTCCTCCTTTGTGGCAGATACCTGTACCTAATATGGCACCCACTAATCTGGCTACTGATATAGTACAGCAGCATCCTAACTGTACTGAAAGTCAGGCTTTGGCGAAGGCAGGCATATGCTATGCAGAAGCTAGCAAAGCCTTGCAAACTTCGGGCTGGAGAGATACAGCTACTAGTTCTCCACAGCAAAGGACCAAGGCTGTTAAGCCAGAGGTGAAAAGATGGTGTGTCATACATGGGCATTGTCCTCATGAAACGGACTGTTGCCCCTTTGTCACTGAAAAGAGGAAGAAACTAGGGAACCCAGCTAGTTCGGGGGAAGCTCAGGGCCGCGCGCATAAGTAATTAAAATAGTACAATCCACCGATGCGTGAGTGGCAGCTATTACTAAGGTAGACTTATTATCTATTCCTTGGATCGTAGGGAAAGGTCAAGTGTCCTTGATCGTAGATACAGGGGCATGTACAAACATTATTTCTAGTAAAGCGTTGGAAAGACTTAAAAGTGAAATGCCTCTAACAAACTGGACATTATCACCATCTGATGTAATGTTGACAGGTGTGACAGGGAGTAGAATGAAGATTGTAAGCCAGGTGCCGTTGACATTGAGGGCAGATAAACAATCTCCTGTGTTACGTGCTACGTTTTGTGGTTGAGGATTTTCCTCTGCCAGCTGATGGGCTGTTAGGCTTTGAAACCATGGAGGAGTATGATATAGTAATACACCCTCAAAGACATTCCATTTCCTTTAATGGGAAAGAGTTTGTAGGCCTTAATCCCTCGGCGACACGAACTGGAACTGGCATCCAATCAGGAGCCGTCCAACCAGTTGTGACCCCGACAAGTGAAGCGTCAAGGGAGTCCCCAGATGCACACGAAGCGGAGGGTATATACTGGAAGAAAGTCAGGGCTATAGTGAGTGGTAATCACCACTTACCCAGTCAAACTGTCTGTAAAATTCCTGTCTGAGTACCTGACGTGTCGGTGGGAACTGATGTCAAATGCTTAACTGAGACTGTAAAACATAAGGCATTGTCGCTGGAATCGACTCTGACTAGCGTTGGCCAAGACCAGAAGACGCCCCTCTTCATCGCAAATATGAGTGGTGGCGCAGTTAAGCTCAAAGATGGTTGTTATATAGGCGACTTGATGTGCTATGGTGCCCCCATAAAGGAAGTCGACGACGTGCCGGTGATCTCTCCTGTAGTTACATCTCAAGCAACGACTCAGTCGGAACCCGTAGGTCTGGCTAAGGAAAAACAGCTGGAGCAATATGTGAAGGTCACGGATAATGTAGACCATAAAACACGACTCCTAGCCCTCCTTAGAGAATTTTCCGACGTAGTAGCACTTCCAGGAGAAGCGCTGGGTAGGACGGATAGGGTGAAGCATCATATTGGCTTGTGCCCTGGTACAAATCCAGTTTATGTGCCCGCATACCATCTACCGCACAGCCAAAGGGAAGCAGTGGATGAGGAAGTTGAAAGGAAGCCTCATGATGAAGTTATCCAGCCTTCCTCCTCGCCTTGGAATGCACCACTCTTTCTAGTGCCTAAGAAGGACGGTGGTGTGAGACCTGTTGTGGATTTTCGGCAAGTGAACAAGGTAACAGTACCGGATCGTTACCCGATTCCGCATCTGCGAGACTTACTTCAATCATTAGGTAAGGGAAATACTGTGTTTACTTGTCTGGATCTAGCGTCAGGGTATTGGCAGGTGGAGCTGACCGAAGAGTCGCGTCCCATTACTGCTTTTAGCACTCACCGTGGGCCCTTTGAATTTCTCCAAATGCCTTTTGGACTGAGTAATGCTCCTTTAACATTTCAGCAGATGATAAACCAATTGTTTGGCGAGATGTTAGGACAAGACGTCTTAGCGTATCTAGATGACCTAATCATCGTGAGTAACAATGTTAACAGTCATTTTAACAAGTTAAAACGAGTGATGGAAACCTTGAGATCCGCAGATCTGAAAATTAAGCTATCTAAGTGTGAATTTCTGAAATCCAGTATTAGATTTTTAGAACACCTAGTTGATGGTAATGGCATCAAGACTGTGCCGGACAAGGTAAGGCCAATGTTAAATTTTCCTACACCACAGAACAAGATCAGATAAGATCGTTCCTAGGCCTCACTGGCTTTTATAGGAGTTTTGTCCACAGGTATGCCATCATAGCATCACCTTTAACAACGCTACTTAAGAAGAACGCTGCATGGAAATGGGGACCTTCGGAAGAGAAAAGCTTCAACGAGCTCAAACAAGCCATGACAGAAACACCCGTATTAGCATTTCCTGATTATACTCAACCTTCCTATCTGTGCACGGACGCCTCAGGTCTGGGTCTGAGAGCGGTGTTACAGCAGAAGGATGAGCAAGGTAAGACACATACCATAGCATATGCTAGTAGGGCACTAAGACCCCCAGAGAAGAACTATTTGACGACACATTTGGAGACGTTGGCAGTCGTGTGGGCATTAGGACATTTCCGGGATATTATCTTTGGCTACCGGATAATTGTTTTTAACTGACCATGCACCCATACGCGACTTGTTTAAAGGAAAAAACTTGCACGGTAAGGATGCGCGTTGGTTTGGCAAGGTAATGGAGTTTGATCCAGAGGTCAGATATTTACCAGGCCATCAAAATGTCATAGCCGAAGCATTGAGCAGAAACATTGCTGCTACCATAGCCGAGGATGTTGCTCTTGCTGAGTATTCCTCAGACACGGTAAAAGCAGAACAACGTAATGATGCGATGTGGTCTCAAGTCATCTATGCCTTGGAGTCTGGTGACGAGACTTGTCTACCTGAACTCCCAGCACCAATGACTCACTTCCATCTTCAACAGGGTCTTTTGTATAAGCAACCCCCAGGGAAGGACACTGCATATCAGTTGGTTGTTCCTGCTACCTTACAGCAAGCCGTGCTACAGTTAGTTCATGACATACTTCAAACGGGTCATCCCGGTCGCGATAGATGCATACGTGAGGCGAGAAAGAAATACTATCGGCCGACCATGAGGAAGGACATAGAAGCCCACGTCAGTCAATGTGTCAAATGCGCAGAAATACGAGGAACGACGGGACTTCCGACTCCCATCTTAGAGTATCCTTTACCGGAAAAAACCTGGGATACAGTCTCCATTGATCTCTTAGCGTTGCCGAGAAGTCGTCAAGGTTCAAGTTATGTACTGGTGGCAGTAGACCATTTCTCACGATTCACTGTTTTAGCACCTTTACAGACGAAAACTTCAGAGGAGGTGGCGCACGCTTTTGTGACTTCAGTGATTTGTCCATACTCTACACCCAAGGTATTGCTCAGCGATAATGGTAGTGAGTTTCGTAACCAGGTGTTACAAGAAATCTGTTGTATGTATGGAGTAAAGCAAGTTTTTGTAACGCCGTACAGTCCTAAGAGCAATGGCCTGGTGGAGAGGACAAACAGGAAAATACTGGAAGTCTTGAGACTAGTAATAACCTCAAATCAAGAGGATAACTGTGAAGACTGGTTACCACATGTAGCGGCGACCATCAACTCCTCAGAAAATTCATCAACTGGGAAGTCTCCTCATTATATCCTTTATGGAGAAGAGAAAGTGTTACCCTACGATTTGTTGGCTGGAACACCTACTCCAGTATACAACGAAGAAGACTACGCAAAGGTACAGTTGTTGAAATTCCAACGTATACACAGTAAAGTACGGAAAAGATTAAAAGCCTCAAGAGCGGAGATGATGGCGAAACAACACAAAGGTAGTCAAGAAAAGACGCTACAGGCAGGCCAGAAGGTCATGATCCACAACCCTGAGAGAATTTCCAAGCTCAGACCTAAGTTCCGTGGACCATATACCGTTGGGGAACGAGTACGTGGAAATACTTATAGAATAAAGGATGAAGCTAATGGAACTCAGGAGGTAGTACATGCTGATAGGATCAAACTAGTAAGTCAAGAGCTAGGCCTAACTAACCCTGTGTCTGATGTGTTGTCCCCTCTGTCTTCGTCGCAGTCTATGTCATCGTCCGTACCTGTCCCCAACCAAGAGTATCGCAGCAAGCTACGATCCCACAACAAGAGTGATTAAGGGAGTATCTACTCTTGCAAAAAAAAATGTGGCTGTGGCTCATACTCATCGTGCGTTGCTTGGGGAGGATCTATGGAAAGACGTCGGACACGGACACGACTGCGTTAATGCCAGGAGCACTGAAGAGCCCACTTGGAGAAGTCGTGGTAGTGGAAGATGCAGTATGCGTCTACTATCCAATGAAAGGCTATCTCCAAACGCCAGATATTGTCAAGGAGGTCTCCAAGGGCTTGTCGAATCTTAGACAGCAACTGTTGGAAGTGGGAAAGATGTTTAATCGAAACCCACGATTGACGAACTCTGACACTGAAGCTTTGGAACGAACCTTGCATGGAATTGTTGAGCTTCAGACTAGGCATATAGACAGGCTCACCGACAGGCTCACTAACTTGCATGTTGCTTTACCTAACGTACACTCTGATCTTTCCAAGCATGTCCATGCACGTACTAAGAGAGGGCTTGTGGATTTTTTAGGAATCCTGTCTCAACAACTCTTTGGTACGGCATTAGATAAGGATGTAGTGCAATTGGGTAGACAGATGCATGACTTGACACTGGCTGCTAAAGCCAAAAATAGATTAATCATGCATGTGTATAAACAGTTAGATGAGTTCACTAACAAAGCTAACGAGATAATTAGGACTACCAACCATCTAGTAGAGCTTGTGAACAACATCCAAATCAACCTACCAACCCTATCTAACTTGGTGTTATTCGCTGAGTACTTACATGCTCTCGACGAGTCAACCACTGCTTTGGAGAAACATGCAGCCAATATGGTGGACGGCTTAATCGATGCAAGTTTGAACAGGGTTAATGCTTTATTGCTGCCTACTAATATACTAACAAATGCACTTGATATAGCTATGTGGAAGCATGGACTTATGCCACTCTTTGATCTGAGTCAACTGGAATATTATTACCCATTGTTAGAGGCCCAGTTGACCCATGAAGGCATCCTGATATTGGTACCTATGAGGAATGCTGTAACATACCAGGCATGGCGGTTCATTTCCTTCCCTTTTGCTACTGCTAATAATACACTTGTTGTTATTGAAGAGGGTCCAGAGGTGCTAGTTGTCTCAGATGACAAGAAGTATGTAGCAGAAACGACTGTGGATGAATTTGAGAAGTGTAAGGCCTCATTTTTTGATCTCCATGTATGTCCTGCTTTCCATTTTGTCTTCGTACCATTAAAGGTAGAGGAGTGTAAGAGGGCCTTGTTGGACACAAATACTTCCTCTGCTCTGCAACGTTGCACCTTCCAACACATTCAGTTGAAGTCAGTTTTCCATGCTCATATTCATGCGAAACAGTACTTTTACTTTCCTGAGACAGAGGACGTAACTGTGACTTGTGCCTCGCAGAATCGATTCCTTATAGTAAAGGGGTATTATGTTGCACCTGATTTTTGTGAGTTACACAGTAAAGAGATAGCAGTTCTGCCTAGCAAGCATCATCTAGCTTTGTCAGTGAACTTCTCATCCCAGTTACGACCCTTTTTACCTTCATTCAATGTTACTTCCTTGAATGTGAACAGGCTGTCTCATGTATTAAAGGAGCTTACCTTCCTCCCCCACCTGAACAGGACTGATTTAGAGCCTTATGTACTGTCCTATCTTCCTTCATACCTTTCTCCTTCCTATTTTGGTCCTGGCATTGGTCTTCTACTTATTGTGGTCTTGTCCTGTGTTTGTGGTTTAGGCTCCTATTCAAGGCGCCAATTAAGGAACCCACTGAGACCACGTGTCCGTACTCGCGGATTGCAAGTGGATGTTCCTGAATAGTTAGCTACCCTACACTCTGGTTAGGCTACACGACAGTTAGAACAACAATGTCAACGAGGACGTCAATGGTGTGGCCGAGCGATGTTCTGGTGTCAACATCTTTTTCCATATGAAGCTGTAGTATCACACATTGTACATAATAATTTTTAAAGCTGTTTAGTCATAATTAACAGTGTGTAATGAAGTGTGAATGATGAACAACCAAATATCATTTCGCTGTTAGCTGTGGTATAGAAAGAAGGTGGATGGCAGACCATAAGGGCCACCCTGTTTCAATTATAAAATGAAGGTTAGGAGAAGTGAAAAGATATCTGAATAGTGCGTAAGTGTAAAGTCCTGGGGAACCATTTATATGTTGGTATATGTGAATGTACTTCTATCTATCTATCTATAGCCCGACGCCCTAATCCCGCAAAGGGTGGCCGCAGACAAAACGCCTCCAAGTCACTCTGTCACCCACCATTTGACTCCCCTCCCCCCAACTCACCCCCCCTCCCTCATATACCTCTCAACTCCATCCCTCCACCTCATCCTCGGTCTACCCCTCCCTCTCCCTCCCTCCACCTCACCTACATACACCCTCTTAGTCAGTCTTTCATTCTCCATCCTCTCCACATGTCCAAACCACCTCAGTGTATTTCTCCTAATCTTTTCAACCACATCCACATCTACCCCACAACGTTCCTTCACTTCTTCATTCGTCAACCTGTCCCTCCATGTCACTCCACATGCTCCTCTCAAGTAACTCATTTCCACTGCTCTCACTCTTGACTTGTTCCCCTCTTGCAAGGTCCACGCCTCGCTTCCATACGTCAGGGTAGGGATCACAATACCATCATGCAGTGACTTCTTAACTCCCATACTCACCTCCCTATTTCTCATCACTGCTTTCAGTGTGCCAACAACCTTCCTTCCCTGCTGTACCCTTTCACGTATTTCATCCCCCAAAGTTCCATCCTTACTCATCACACTACCCAAGTACTTGAATGCACTCACATTCTCCATATCCTCACCATCCAACCTCACTGCACACTCTGTGACTTCATTCCTCTCAAACACCATAACTTTACTTTTGTTTACATTAACTTTCAGCTTCCTCCTCCTACACACTGTCCCAAATTCATTCACCAAACCTTGCAACTCCCATTCATCTTCACTCAACAATACTGTATCATCAGCAAACAGCAACACCGGAAGCTTCCAAATCTCACCCTCATTCATTAGGGCCACCCCCACATCCACTGCCCTACCTTGTACCTCCTTTACGACCCCATCCATATATATATTAAACAGCCATGGAGACATTACACACCCCTGTTTCAGTCCCACATTGAGATCAAAGAACTCACTCAGCTCACCATCCACTCGCACCGTAGTCCTAGCTCCCTCGTACATACTCTTCACAGCACTTAATACCATTTTATAGAGGTGTATAATGTGCTAGTAGAGTTGTCATTTATCTCTACTTTTTGCATAAGCCCAGAGTATATGTAAATGCTCGGCACCTCACTTTTTAGCTGACCTCAGCACCGCGCCCTAGTCGGCTCGGTGAGTGTACAGCGTCAGAAGCCGTTTTATAGTTATAAAGGGAGGTGGTATCGCTCTTACATATCTCTCGGGTCGCAGTTATATTATTCTGTGCCCAATAAAGAGAGATTTAATCCGCTCATTTCTGTCACCTTACGCTGCCACTTAATAACAGACCAGCTTCCACCTTCTCGTGGCAGAGGACCTTTGGTGGGAAGTGTCGGGCAGTGACGGCGAGTAGCTGACGTGTACTACAGACAGTGCCGTCGATCTCCAACACGGTGGTCTAGTTATACTATAACAGCAGAACACTTAATATTTATTGGTGCTAGCGGTGGCACGATATTTAGTGCTAGCCGTGTACCGATACATATGCGTTTTCCTAGAATTTCGCTCACTGAACTCACGAAAGATTCTTCATACACTCAATTACACACTTAGTTTTTCTTGAAACACCTATCTATTGTGTTATACTGGCAGAGACAGGCTTCCCTCGTTCCAACCTTTTGTGGATGCAATAAGTAGGTTGTCATAAACTGTAAAAAACAAACAAACAAACAAAAAAAACTTCTTTAGAATAGTTATGAAGCTTGGAAGCTTAACGTGCTGAATCAGCGGTGCGGCTGGTAGCTTTATATTATCACGGCAAGCGATGTTAGCCAGTGGAATATCGGCCTTAGCAGAGCAGCCGCTGAGTGAAAACCTTTAACCTACTAAAAGCTCCTCGATGTGAACAGTGTTTAACGAATTATTGCTTGCAGCATTTTTTGGCGCATCCGGAGGAAAGTGATATATTCTGTGGGAAATGACTGTGTCGAAGCGGCTGGAGGCCCCCCTCACGCTCGCGCGCTCTCTGATGCCATGACAAAAATATGTAATAAATATTAAATATTTCTATATTATTTTAAACCATTTCAGCAACAGTGCAATTATTATTATCTTTTTTTCTGAAAACATGGAAATTTCTTAGTGTGGCCCAATAGCGTAGCCGTCATTTTGTGATATTTTCCGCGATTCATTACGACACAGGGTGGGCGTAGGAAGCTAAGAAATACATTGGCAGGTGAGCCAGACGATTCTCTTCACGTTCGTATCGAAAAAAAATTGACTTTCGAATCTTGAAAAAATTAGTTCCGTTGCAGGCCAGGGGTGCCCATCATTTTCCGAAGGCACGGCCACGGAGAGGTTAATCCTCTAAAAACCTCCTCCAGAGTGAATATGTTTAACGAATTTTTGTTTGCGACGTATTTATGTCCAGGCGGACGTGTGTGCAAAATCTGGTAGAAAAGGAGTGTGTGGGAGCGGCTCAAGGCTCCCCTCTCACGCACGCTCTCTGATGCCACACACACACACACGCACACAAATATACAGTATATATATATATATATATATATATATATGATTGCCTTATTCAGGTACAGGAACACGAAATAATCCCGTGCCAGAACCAGTTAGTACATTATATCCGTACTTCGGTTTTTCATTTTCCTGGTCTGATAGATACTGAGATGTTGAAGTGATAATATTGGCAGAGAGAGAGAGAGAAAAAAAAAAAATATTGCAGCTCTGTATTGCATGGGGAAATATAATTCTATACACCTGATGTAAACGTGACTTGTTGGATGATGCTTCAACTCTGACATCAGGGAGCGAGTGGATGGGGGGAGCGAATTGGACTGGAAAACGTGCGATTAATATGAAAAAAGAATGAGCAATAAAGTGTTCCGAATTAGACTGTAAACGTAGTTGCCATGACAAATAAACAATGTGATTGAATTAAAAAAAAAATGTTTATATAATATTTATCAAATTTATCCACTTGACTACAATGACGGTGCTGGACAGGGATGCCTTCGTATGGTGGCATCAGTTTATCAGGGCGGCTCTACTTCCCGGTCATAAGAATGTCCCTCAACTCCTTTCCTATATTTTGTAGGGAGGGTTCTGGATTGCAGGAGTAGTGCACCTTCAGACTGCAGTCCCGTGGATTCACATTTAGATCAGCTTGGGGACACAACAAACCCAATAGTGGTGGAGTAGTAGGAGGAGCCACTAGTAGTAGTAGTAGCAGTACGACTAATAAAAATAATAATAATAATAATAATGATGATGTTAGTACTCATATTAAAGCAAACCCAAACTTAAAACAAACTTAAATTATCATACTCCTGTGTAGGTTATTTCACACACCTGTCTCGCGTGGGAGGAAACGAGTTTCATAAACAGAGAGAGAGAGAGAGAGAGAGAGAGAGAATATGTATACTTACAATATTCTCTCTCTCTCTCTTTCTCTCTCTCTCTCTCACACATACACACACACACACACACACACACACACACACACAAAGACGACTGTGTTTTCTCCACTATTGCTGTACTATATTGCTGCCTGTTATTTGGTATTTCCTGACACTAGTCGACAGGGAATTCTCTCTGGTTATGATCTACCACTATTTTTCTGTCTTTATTTTCTCATTAATACAGTGTTTGTTTTGGGCACTTTTCCTGTGATAAAATGCTCAACCTTTCTGTTTTTGAAAGTTTATTTTCATTTTCTTTCTGTAAATTTGTGATCATTATAATTCAAGGATTGTTACCTGGATCATCATCATAAGCAACATCATGATCTTCATGATTATCATCACCATTTTCTTCGTCATCATCCTCTCCCTCCTTCTCCTCCTCTTCCTCAGCATCATCACCACCACTCTCTCTCCCAGCAGTATGAGTACACGGGTAGGAGGAGTCTTGAAACACAAACTTATGCCAACGATTGCACATTATCAACCAGTCCTCCTCTTCCTTCTCGCTTCCTGTGCAAGAACCATCAGAAACTTCCCTCCTGCACATTTCACAGGGAAAATACTCACACTTGTAGGGTGAAGAGGCAGGGTGCGAAGGTAGGTCATTTAGAATACCCTTGAGTGTTCTATATTTTGATTTTAGCTGAGAGTTCTGTATTTTGCTCTGAGCAGAGAGTTCCATCTTTTGCTCTGAGGTGAGAGTTCCGTATTTTCCTTTGACTTGAGAGTTCTATCATTTTCTTTGAGTTGAGAGTTCCATCTTCTGCTATGAGGTGAGATTTCCATATTTTCCTTTGACCTTAGAGTTCTATCTTTATCTTTGAGTTGAGTGTTCCATCTGTTGCTTTGAACTGGGAGTTTCATCTTTTGCTTTGAGTCGGGAGTTCCATCTTTTGGTCTGAGGTGAGAGTTCCATATTTTCCTTTGACCTGAGAGTTTTGTCTTTTTGTTTGAGTCTGGAGTTCCATCTTTTGCTTTGAGATGGGAGATCCATCTCTTGCTTTGAGTGTTGTCCTTTCTTTCACTCCTCTTTTCACAGTAGTCTTTTTATTGATTAATTTTTACTTTACTTCTAGTGACTCATTTAACTGTCACTTTTCCTTTTTACATTGTTCTGCCACTTTACCAGTATTTTAAGTTAATCACTCCTTCTCACTCTATCACTTTCGCCACCTTCACAGTGTCTCCACCATTTTCTTTACTTTCACTTCTTACCATTTCATCCCTCTCTCTTTTTAGTACTCCTCTCATGGCACTCTGTCTTATCGCCTAACCTAACTCAAACCTAGTCTAACCTAACCTAACTTAACCTAACCAGCCTAACCTAACTGCCTAACCTAGCTTACCCTACACATTCACAAACAAATACTTTCCATGGATGAGGAGGAGGGGTGAAATTGTAGGCCATTTAAAAGTAACCTTAAGATGTCTGTCCTGTACTTCATTCCAGCTTTTGTTCGTAATATTGTAATTTTCTTCCCTTATCACTCTCTTTTCTGTTACTCTTGCTCTTTTTTTTTTCTGTTATTTTTCTTGTTTTTCTTAACCTCTGTATTTTCTTTCTTGTTACTCTCGCCATTTGCCTCTGTACTGTTGCTCTTTTTTTTCTGATCGTTTATTTCTCTTTATAACACTCTTTACCATTACTTTTACTGTTTTTCTTTCTACTGTTGCTCTGTAGCACTTACTTTGCTTTCCCTTTCTTTGCCATCACTTTCTTTACTGCCAGTGTCACACTATCCTCACTCTGTTAGTCTTTGCTGTCACATTATCACTCTTCCTCACTCTTCAGCTCTTTAATCAGTCGCTTTACGGTTTTCTTCACTTTCTCTCACAATCTCTACTCTGTTTATTATTATTATTATTATTAGAGAGAGAGAGAGAGAGAGAGAGAGAGAGAGAGAATGAATGTAGTGTGTATGTGTGTATATGTGTGTGCGTGTGTGTGTGTGTGTGTGTGTGTGTGTGTGTGTGTGTGTGTGTGTGTGTGTGTGTGTGTGTATTTCGTACTGTTTTGCTTGTTACAACTTAATGTCCTATTCTGTTATTTTCAATCTTTGTAATATCGCCGTACTCTGTATAAATTACGACCAATAAAGATGTTAATCAGCCATATCCAACACTTAAGTCGTTGAGGAACAGGTGTTAGACAGCCTCCTCATGCCACGAGAATATGGGTCTTTATGTCCGAAACTGTACAATTTCGGACAAATAATAATTCACTTCCTTATAATTCATAAAGAGAGTGGACAATGATTTTTGAGACTCAACGATAGGCCTACTGCTATGAAGCTCAAGAGACTTCTCAGAATTATATGAAAAACTGTCAAACTTATTGGAGTAATAATTGAACCGATACTGTTGTCCGAAATGGTAAAGTGGAGTAAAGCACTGTAATTATGTGATAAAGTGTGATAATTTAGTGGAGTTTGAGTGGGCTTATTAAAAAGAAATTAGTGGTATGAAAAACAAAGCTGGAATGATTTTATTTTTTTTTAGAATCATTAAGGAAAAAAATAAAAATGTCACATTTAAACAAAAAGAAAAGGCTAAAAAAAAAAAAAAAGGTCGAAAAACTATGTCTTAATGAAGAACTAAGTGTATGGAAATGTGGGACTGCTCTTCAAATATCTATCAGGTTCATCTAAAGAAAAACACAGCTGGAAAAAAAAAGCCATACTTTACTTCAGTACCATGAGAAAAAAGCTAAATGAAACCGAGAAATCTCAGTAGAAATGAGAAAACAAAAAAAGAATTCAAGAAAATGAAAGTAGAAAACAGCTGTAAAAGATGGCGTTATGCCCCTAAAATGTAGAACACTAAGAAAAAAGGAACGAACTGAAAACTAAGAGGAGAAAGAGAAAACCTCAAAGAAAAAATGACGAAAAAGAAAACGGATATGGAGAGAGTCCTGAGAGGGGAGCCACACTTAACTCACCTGGCCTGGTGTTGGGCTTAAGAAATCTCCCACATCACATTAACTTTGTTGCTGTCACCTTCACCTGCCTCCTTCTAGGCCACCTCTTCCTCATCATCATCTTCCTCTTCTTTATTTTCCGTCTCCTCTTCTTCTTCCATCTCCTTACCCAACAGAATTCCTCCATCTCTTTTCTGTCTAATTTTTCTGCAATTTGTCATATCCCCTTGTATTTCATTTGTCTTTAGCTTGACTTTATGTCCTTCTCCTCCAGCATTCGTCTTCATCCGTTTCTGTTATTATTTATTTCTACACTGTTTCCTTCTCCTCCTCCTCCTCCAGGTACTTTACACTAACGTCAATATTCTTCCTAATTTCTCTCTTACTCTTTTTTCTGTAATATAACTCCTTCCTTCTGTCTTCTTTCTTCTTTTTTTTTTTTTTTGCATTTGTTCATACTTCATCAGTTGCATCTCTCTCTCTCTCTCTCTCTCTCTCTCTCTCTCTCTCTCTCTCTCTCTCTCTCTCTCTCTCATCAGCTAATGTAGTGTTTTTAGCTAAGCAGAACACATCCAAGTCACCTACAACTTAGGCCAAAAGTCTTCAGAGACGAGTTTAAAAAAGATCCATGAAAAATATCGGTTCCTGGAAGTTTTTCCTTGAATTGTGGACCTCGGTTGTTTTTCAGGGGCAATTAACTTCTTTATTGTACATGCTTTGGAATAATGATAATGATGACAATAATAATATTAATAATGATGATGACAATATAATACTACTACTACTACGTCTAATACTGCATGTCAGTAATAATAATAGTACTCGTAATGATGATGATGATGATTATCATCATCATCATCATCATCATCATCATCATAATAATAATAATAATAATAAAGGTAATACAAGAGCATAGATCTTTACGTTAGGAAAATCGAAGGAAATGTTTTAAAAATCTCCCGTAACCTTTTTAATGCCAGAAATCATTAGGAAAGTGCCTTGACAGAGTTTGGCCCTGTGGAGCGATATGAGATTGACAAGGAGAGTGAATGTGAGTGATGCGAATTCAGGGAAAGGGGAAGGCTAAGACTGGGGATAGGATGGATGACAGGGGTGGAGAAGTGTGTGGCGAGGAGTTTTGAGCTGGAGAGAGGACAGCCAAATGTCGTAAGACAAAGTGACCCGGAGGTGATTCGTTTGCGGCCATCTCTCCTGGGATTAAGGCATCTGGCAATAAATAGATGGACTGAGTGATTAATAGATAGATAGATAGATAGACAGATAACTAGATAGATACGTAGTCATATCAAAGTTACAGTATACCATGAAAAGGGAATCTTACATATCATATCAAATAGCTTCGCTGTTTCATTGGCCGTTTTAGAAATGTTTGACACACACACACACACACACACACACACACACACACACACACACACACATACATGCGCGCGCAAGTGATCAATACTTAATGAAACAGCTGGGCACGAGTTTAAAATCAGTGAAATGGAATGAAATGGATCTGGACAGCTTATGCAAAGCATATAGGGATTGCTTAGTTAGAAATGCTAAAGCAGTGTGTGGTGTGGCAAGAGTAACAACAAAGAAGAAAGGTACTGCATGGTGGGATGATGGGATTAAGAGAGCAGTGGAAGAAAAGAGGAAGAAGTGGCTAAAGTGGTTACAGGACAGCGATTCAGTTACAATATGAACCGATTATACTGAGAACAAGAAGCACGTAAAGTGACTAGTGAAGCGGAAAAAGAAGGTAAATGATGATCTAGGAAGAAAAATGAATGCTAACTATTCCGAAAATAGGAAGTTATTCTGGAAAGAGGAGCGGCAATGAAGAAGTGAAAGCGGAAAGAAATATGATAGTGTGAAAGATGTGGGTGGTAGTTAATTAACCCATGGGGATGAAGTAAGGACCAGATGGAAAGAATAATTTTGAAAGTCTGATGAATGGGAAGAGAGAGAGCAGAGCGGCTGTAAACATGATTAGTTTTAAGGGTGTGCAAAGAATGAATGCAGTGCCAGGAGATGTGGCACTCGCACAGGTGAAGAGTGCTGTGAAGCGGCTGGAAAATGGGAAAGCAGCTGGGGTTGATGAGGTGTATACTGAGATGCTTAAGTGTAGTGGAGAGAGTTGAATGAAGTGCCTGTTGGAGGTATGTAAGAAGGTATGGATGAGTGAAACTGTGCCAGCAGAGTGGAACCAGGCTGTGATTGTACCCCTGTACAAAAATAAAGTTGAGCGAAGTAGTTCTAAAATTATCGTGGCGTAAGTTTATCGAGCGTGGTAGGGAAGGTATATGGAAGAAATATAGAGAACGTGAGAGAGATATCAGAAGTCCTAGTGAGTGATGAACAGGATGGCTTTAGGAGTGGCAGAGGATGTGCGGATCAAATATCTGCAGTGAGACAGATAGTGGAGAAGGCTTGTGAGAAGGACCATAACGTGTTGATGCCATTCACGGATCTGGAAAAAGCATACGACAAAGTGGATTAAGAAGGATTGTGGAATGTTTTGCGCATGTACGGTGTAGAGGGTAAGCTGCTAGGTGCCGTCAAGAATTTTTATGATGGTAATGAAGCATGTGTAATAGTTGCTGGCTCAAGACTCACACTATCGTGACCGTGATATAGGATGCAAAAACACACACTGGCAGACGAAAAAAGATGTATTCCAAACAGTTTCGGCGACAGCTGTCGCCCTCTTCAGTGGATCTACAGACCAAGAGTGGTACATACAAATGCTGAGAAGCTGCTTATATGCAGGGTGAGGACACGTTTTCCCAACCACACCTGATGTGGCCTCACTTGACTCTCCCTCTACTCTGTCCACGACCTGAGTGAGGGATTACAAGGGGCGGCAAGGACCTTACCACTAATCCTCTCATCACTGGATCTAATTTATACATTCCTTCACTATGATTAAAATTATTATATCTCTCTATACATACATCTTCCACTATCCTACGTTTCTTATAGTTACTACATTTGTACAATATTTGGCTAGAATTCCAGTCGATTCTATGGTTGTTTTCTGAAGAGTGAACGTACACTGCGTTACTTATGTTGCCTATCTTACGAGCATACTTGTGTTCCCTAATGCGAGTGTCCAAATCCCTTCCAGTTTCACTAATATAAACCAAAGCACATTCTCTTCATGGTATTTTATATACCCCTGCAGTTTCTTTACTATTGAGTTTAATCTTTACTAACACTGAACTTAAGGTGGAAGTATATCTAAATGCAATGTTTACATCCAAATCATGACTCACAGACTTCACCAAGCTAAGATTTGACACAAACGGAACTGTGATGTATAGCTTATTTTGTTGACTTTGTGGTGTTGGTCTAGGTACAAAAAATGCTTTTCTGGCTTTAAAATACGCTTGCCTTATAAACCAACTATGATATTTTAGATCTAAAAATATTTTCCATATCTTAGCGTTTTCCGTATCCAGATGTTGGGGACTACCAATTCTGAGTGCTCTAAGGAACATAGAATAAATAACTGACATTTTAGTGGAACTGTGGTGATATGAATAATAATATATATACAAATTGCACTGGGTTGGTTTCCTGTATACAGGAAAGCTAAGTGTCCGAAGTTCATCCATGTGCACTAATACATCTAAAAATGGAAGGGAACCATTATTTTCCCATTCAACTTTATATTTAATTGAGGGAACCAGTGCATTTAATTTTGTAAGAAAATCGTCGAAGTTAGCGTATATGTCTGGCCAAAATGAAAACACATCATCAACATACCTATACCAAAATAAATTTTGAGGAGATATGGTGGTAAGATGGTTGGATTCAAAATATTCCATGTACAGGTTACTAAGAATGGTAGAGAGGGGCGAGCCCATACCCATACCAAACTTTTGCATGAAAAACTTATCACCAAAAGAAAATGCAATACACTTCACACACACCCTAATAAGTTGGAGAAAGACATCATGTGGCATACCAAGGTCAGTTTTACAATTAAGTAATTTTTCTTTCAAGAAACTAATTACATCTTCAATAGGAACTTTAGTAAAAAGCGAATCTACATCAAAACTGAGCAACCTGCCACTGGAGAAACTGAGAGACTTAATCTTATTAATAAAATCGGTAGAGTTTTGGACATGGGATTTAGAGAATGTGCCAACCAAAGGTGCTAATTTGTTCGCTAGAAAATTTGAAAGTTTGTAAGTGCATGAGCCACACTGTGAGATGATAGGACAGAGAGGAATCTATGGTTTATGGGTCATTGGTAATCCATAAATGTAAGGTAATTTTGGATTAATTTGAATGAACTTACCCGCATCAGTGTTAGGCACATCCTTTAAAATGCTTTTGACTTTCTTATTAAAGTCTGTGGATAACCTCTTGAGAGGGGAAAACACAAGTTTTTCGTAAGTAGTGGCATCACTCAACAGGTGATTCATCTTTTCCACATAATCAGGTTTGTCTAAAATGACCACAAAGTTACTTTTGTCTGCTTTTGTAATAAGAATAGAATTATTTTTCTTGAGACTTTCAAGGGCCAAACGAAAACGTCGTGGTATGGAGCCATTAGAGTTGAAATTTCCTATGAAACTGCTAATTATTAAACCAGTAAGGCACGGGATGTCCAGCTTGCTGTTAAGGGTAGAAGAAACAAAATCAAGTGCTACATCATTTTCTGGTTTCAAGGCAAAGGACAAACCTAAATTTAACACTTGCTCCTCAACACGACTCAGTACATACGTCTATCTATCTATCTATATACCTAGGCTGCTTCCCCCAAGGAAAGGGAGGTAGCCGAGACAGGACGACACACTCCCCATTTACTCATCCATTCAAACACATTCATTCGCATCTTAGCCCCAAAGGGGAGAACGGACAGATCCTCACCGCACCACACCGCACAAGGGTCAACTGCGCAATACAGTCAGTGACATCCGCAGCAGGGCCCGACAACAGAACTGGTTTACCCCTGCCACATCATAACAGACCCATCCCCTTACCCGCACCTGACCTGACTAGCTGATCAGACCAAATGAGGGAGAATATCCCCTCAGGGCTGCGTCATCACTTATTCATTCACAATTTCTCTCCATTTATTTCTGTCACGCACAGCCACTCTTCCTTGCTCAACAGACATCCCTTTCGCATCCAACGCTCTCTTCACACTGTCCATCCATCCTATTCGTGGTCTTCCTCTCAGCTTTACACCTCTCACATCAGATCTAGTTATCTTTTTCACCAATAGCTCATTATCCATTCTCTCCATATGCCCAAACCATCGCAACACCCTCTGCTCAACTCTACCAGCCATCTCCCGAGCAACTCCAGTTCTCTTTCGCACTTCATCATTTCGCACCCGATCCATACGCGTCACTCCACACATACTCCTCAGACACCTCATCTCCATTACATTCAAACTTTTCCTTTCTACATACGTAGAAAGATTTAATATGGAATTCGGTAACATACACATGCTCCTCGGACTTTGGTTACACAAGTCACTAAGTTTTTCTTGCAATCGGATGCATGTGAAATAAGTTTCTCTGTTACATTTCTTGTCAGCTGTTTCACATATTGCTTGAAATGAATCACTTGACTGTTGTTGCTTGAGGAAACTCAACATACGTCGTAGATGGTAGTATGCTTCATCAATTTCTCTTTTCACGTTGCGAATGCCGTCCTTCAGTAACATCCGTGCAGAATCAGGGAAGGGGTCGTGTTGCTGCCTGAAGAGAGGTCTGAAAGATCTGGGCACCACTTGTTCATGGAGGCAATCGGTGAGGGAATATTGCTGTAGTTTCTTGCGTTTTAATGAGATAAGCAGCTTATCATAATGACGAAAGCAGGCCACAAGATGGGGGAAAGTGACCCAAAAGAAGTGGAAGAATGTGTGTCGTATCGTGGGATCCATGACGGCTGAAGAGTCACACTATCGTGACCATGAAATAGGATACAAAAACCCACACTGGCAGACTCTTCAGCCGTCGTAGATCCCACGATAAGACACACATTCTTCCACTTCTTTTGGGTCACTTTCCCCCATCTTGTGGCCTGCTTCCGTCATTATGAGAAGCTGCTTATCTCATTAAAACGCAAGAAACTACACCAACATTTCCTCACCGACTGCCTCCATGAACAAGTGGTGCCCAGATCTTTCAGACCTTCTCTCTTCAGGCAGCAACACGATCCCTTCCCTGATTCAGCACGGATGTTACTGTAGGACGGAATTCGCAACGTGAAAAGAGAAATTGATGAAGCATACTACCATCTACGACGTACGTTGAGTTTCCTCAAGCAACAACAGCCAAGTGATTTATTTCAAGCAATATGTGAAACAGCTGACAAGAAATGTAACAGAAACTTATTTCACACGCATCCGATTGCAAGAAAAACTTAGTGATTTGTGTAACCAAAGTCCAAGGAGCATGTGTATGTTACCGAATTCCATATTAAATCTTTCTACGTATGTACTGAGTCGTGTTGAGGAGCAAGTGTTAAATTTAGGTTTGTCCTTTGCCTTGAAACCAGAAAATGATGTAGCACTTGATTTTGTTTCTTCTACCCTTAACAGCAAGCTGGACATCCCGTGCCTTACTGGTTTAATAATTAGCAGTTTCATAGGAAATTTCAACTCTAATGGCTCCATACCACGACGTTTTCGTTTGGCCCTTGAAAGTCTCAAGAAAAATAATTCTATTCTTATTACAAAAGCAGACAAAAGTAACTCTGTGGTCATTTTAGACAAACCCGATTATGTGGAAAAGATGAACCACCTGTTGAGTGATGCCACTACTTACGAAAAACTTGTGTTATCCCCTCTCAAGAGGTTATCCACAGACTTTAATAAGAAAGTCAAAAGCATTTTAAAGGATGTGCCGAACATTGATTTTTTTCTTAAAGATAATGAATGGAGGAAGGAAAAACTAAGGGAAAAAAAATATGTCCATGTGCCTAAAGGCATCCTCCATTTACATAATATTTATAACAACTGGATTTAATTGAAGTGGATATAATGTTTGTGGGAAACAACTCCCAGGAAGTGAATTCCAGAGAGTAGTAGTTCTGGGGATAAATGAATTTTGCTAAGCAGAGGTTCTGCATTGCGGGGGAGAGACTGAATTTATGGGCGCTCCCAGCTGCCCGAGTATTTCCGGAGAAAATGTGAAGGGGAGGCACAATTGAAGCCAGTTCGTCTGAACACTTACGGTAAAAATATCGATAAAATAGTGCTAAAGAAGCAACATCTCTACGTACTGATAATGGAGGAAGGTCTTGCGTGATGGCAGGATTATTGATTAATCTAATGGCTTTAATTTGAATTGTGTCCAACTGCCTCAATGCAACCGCTCCACATCCACTCCACAGTGGTGAAGAGTATTTGATCTGAGAACGCACATGACTTTTGTATATTGTGGCCATCTGTTTCTCAGTGAAGAACTCACGAACTCTGTACATAAGTCCCAATTTTTTGGAAGCATTTTTAGCAAGGGATTTAACATAAGTTGTCCAGATTAGGTTGGGGTATAGAGTAACACCTAGGATATCAATTGTAGTGGATATGGGAATATTGACATCATTTAAAATTATGTGAGAGTCTGAGGGATTCTTTCTGTTGGAGAAATTAATGTATTTAGTTTTCTGAGCATTAAATGAGACCAGACTTGTCCCCATTGATTAATTTTAGAAAGGTCCTGGTTCAGAGAAATTGCTGTGTTCATTTGGGAATTTATAAAATCAAATTGTGTAAAGGAGGTACTAAATGTGAAAGAACTATGAAGGGTCCAGTCATCAGCATAAGAGTGTATTGGGTTGTGTGTGACAAATAGGGGGTCATTTATATGAATGGGAAAGAGGGTTGGTGCCAAAACTGATCCCTGAGGTACGCCAGCATTTATGGAATGAAACTGAGAACAAATTCCATCTACCATGACCCGCATTTTTCTATTATGAAGGTATGAAGAAATTAGAGGAACTTGTGATGCAAGGCCATAGGGTGACATCTTAGACAATAAGGCTCGGTGCCATACTCTGTCAAATGCTTTTGATATATCAAGTGCTACTGTGTGTGTTTCACCATGTTGGTCTATTGTTTTGTTAATCTGATGGGTAAGAAGGCAAAGAATTTCTACAGTTGAACGTTCTTGTCTAAATCCATACTGCCGATCATTGGTTAATTTATTGATTTCTAGATGCTCTATTATGTGTTTGTTAATTAGTGTCTTAAAAACTTTGCCGAGAATGGAAGTTATTGCAATTGGTCTATAGTTTGATGGATCAGAAGTTGCTACTGTTTTAGGAACAGGATAGATATTTGCTTCTTTCCAAGAGGCTGGAAAACTTGAGGTACGGATGCATAAGAGGAAAAATTTTGCCAATACAGGAGCCAACACTGAGGAGCAATTTTTAAGTAGGAATTTCATCTGGACCAGTAGCTTTGTCCGCTGAGAGATTCTGTAATACAGCTTGTACGTATCTGGTGTGAATTATGAAAGGAGGTCTTTGAGGAGAATCAAAATCAAGTACAGGAATATTGTAATTTTCTGTATTTAGGGTTGAGTTTGTTGAAAAAATGCCAAAAAGAAGTTTGGCTTTTCCACGTGGGTCACTTACTAGATTTCCATTAGGGGACTGTAAAGGTGGAATGGAAGAGGTGGTAAGTTCATTCAAATTAATCCAAAATTACCTTACATTTATGGATTACCAATGACCTATAAACCACAGATTCCCTTCCGTCCTATCATCTCACAGTGTGGCTCATGCACTTACAAACTTTCAAAATTTCTAGCGAACAAATTAGCACCTTTGGTTGGCACATTCTCTAAATCCCATGTCCAAAACTCTACCGATTTTATTAATAAGATTAAGTCTCTCAGTTTCTCCAGTGGCAGGTTGCTCAGTTTTGATGTAGATTCGCTTTTTACTAAAGTTCCTATTGAAGATGTAATTAGTTTCTTGAAAGAAAAATTACTTAATTGTAAAACTGATCTTGGTATGCCACATGATGTCTTTCTCCAACTTATTAGGGTGTGTGTGAAGTGTATTGCATTTTCTTTTGGTGATAAGTTTTTCATGCAAAAGTTTGGTATGGGTATGGGCTCGCCCCTCTCTACCATTCTTAGTAACCTGTACATGGAATATTTTGAATCCAACCATCTTACCACCATATCTCCTCAAAATTTATTTTGGTATAGGTATGTTGATGATGTGTTTTCATTTGGGCCAGACATATACGCTAACTTCGACGATTTTCTTACAAAATTAAATACATTGGTTCCCTCAATCAAATATAAAGTTGAATGGGAAAATAATGGTTCCCTTCCATTTTTAGATGTATTAGTGCACAGGGATGAACTTCGGACACTTAGCTTTCCTGTATACTGGAAACCAACCCAGTGCAATTTGTATATATATTATTATTCATATCATCACAGTTCCACTAAAATGTCAGTTATTTATTCTATGTTCCTTAGAGCACTCAGAATTGGTAGTCCCCAACATCTGGATACGGAAAACGCTAAGATATGGAAAATATTTTTAGATCTAAAATATCATAGTTGGTTTATAAGGCAAGCGTATTTTAAAGCCAGAAAAGCATTTTTTGTACCTAGACCAACACCACAAAGTCAACAAAATAAGCTATACATCACAGTTCCGTATGTGTCAAATCTTAGCTTGGTGAAGTCTGTGAGTCATGATTTGGATGTAAACATTGCATTTAGATATACTTCCACCTTAAGTTCAGTGTTAGTAAAGATTAAACACATTAGTAAAGAACCGGCAGGGGTATATAAAATTCCATGAAGAGAATGTGCTTTGGTTTATATTAGTGAAACTGGAAGGGATTTGGACACTCGCATTAGGGAACACAAGTATGCTCGTAAGATAGGCAACATAAGTAACGCAGTGTACGTTCACTCTTCAGAAAACAACCATAGAATCGACTGGAATTCTAGCCAAATATTGTACAAATGTAGTAACTATAAGAAACGTAGGATAGTGGAAGATGTATGTATAGAGAGATATAATAATTTTAATCACAGTGAAGGAATGTATAAATTAGTTCCAGTGATGAGAGGATTAGTGGCAAGGTCTTTGCCGCCCCCTGTAATCCCTCACTCAGGTTGTGGACAGAGTAGAAGGAGAGTCAAGTGAGGCCACATCAGGTGTGGTTGGGAAAACGTGTCCTCACCCTGCATATAAGCAGCTTCTCAGCATTTGTATGAACCACTCTTGGTCTGTAGATCCACTGAAGAGGGCGACAGCTGTCGCCGAAACTGTTTGGAATTCATCTTTTTTCGTCTGCCTGTGTGGGTTTTTGTATCCTATGTGTAATGGTTAGTGGGAATCTAAGTGAATGGTTCACGATCGGTGGGGCGTGCGACAAGGTTGTGTGATGTCCCCAAGGTTGCTCAGTATATATATATATATATATATATATATATATATATATATATATATATATATATATATATATATATATATATGTGTGTGTGTGTGTGTATGTATGTGTGTGTGTGTGTGTGTGTGTTGGTGTGTGTGTGTGTGTGCAAAAGAAGTGGAAAGTAGAGTGACACTAGGAAGAAATGTACCTGGTGCAATGAAGGCCTTGATAAGAAACAGAGGCTTGAGTGGTGCAGCTGCACGATGCTTACATGAAGGACTGTTAGTCCCAAAGACGGGTGACCATTCCCAACCTTCTAACTATCGTCCAATTGCTTTAACATTCTGTATCTCAAAAGTTTTCGAGTCAATTCTTAATAGAAAAATTTTAAAGCATCTTTCCTATCACAACCTTCTTTCTCATCGTCAGTATGGGTTCCGTCAGGGACGCTCCACTAGCGATCTTCTCACCTACCTTTCAGACTCATGGTCATCCTCCTTTCGGGACTTTGGTGAAAGCTTTGCCATTGCACTTGACATCTCAAAGACCTTCGATCGAGTCTGGCATAAATCTTTAATTTCCAAACTGCCCTCTTACGGTTTCTAGCCTTCTATCTGTGCCTTCATCTCTAGCTTCCTTTCTGGTCGTTTTATAGCCGCTGTTGTAGACGGCCATCGTTCTTCTCCTAGATCTATCAGCAGTGGTGTTCCTCAGGGCTCTGTCCTATCACCAACTCTCTTCCTTTTATTCATCAATGACCTTCTAAGCTTTACATCTAACCCTATCCACGCATACGCTGATGACTCAACCCTTTACCTTTCCAGTCGGTTCTCGCAATCTCCATCTCAGCAGTTACTTCAACAAACAAGGGATGAGGCTATGGCACACCTAATGTCTGACTTGGCTTGTATCTCGGACTGGGGTAAAAATAATCTGGTTGTTTTTAATGCATCAAAGACTCAGTTTTTACACCTATCAACCCGACAAAATTTTCCACAGGTGTACCCACTAATGTTTAATAATATTCCGCTTAATCCTGCATCATCCTTGAACATGCTCGGGGTTTCATTTACTCGGGACTTATCTTGAAAATATATTACATCTCTTGTAAAATCTGCTTCCAAGAGATTAGGTGTGCTAAGCCGACTCCCTTCCTTTTTTACCCCTGCTGAATTGTTGACTCTATACAGGGATTTTATCCACCCCTGTGTGGAGTACAACTCTCATGTGTGGGGAGGCTCCCCACATACAGCTCTTCTCAATAGGGTGGAGTCAAAGGCTTTTCGTCTCATTAACTCTCCTCCTCTTACTGACTCCTTTCACCCTCTGTCTCTTCGTCGCACTGTTGCACCTTTATCTCTTTTCTATCGCTACTTCAATGGTCACTGCTCCTCTGAACTGTCTGCATGCATTCCTCCACCTCTATGACGGGCGCGTAGCACCTGTCTAGCAGCAAACTCTCATCCCTTTTCTGTCCAACTCTCAAATCCAAGAGTTAACCGTTACTCCCAGTCCTTCATTTATGCAACAGGTCAGTTCTGGAACTGTCTCCATCTGTCTGTATTCCCTGCTTCCTATGACCTCCAGTATTTCAAATGCAGTGTGTCCAGGCATCTCGAAATGATCGAATCTTGAATTTGGCTCTCTCTTGTATTTTGTTTTTCTCTTGGATGGAACAATAATTGCAGGCTCGCGGCCTTTGGTTCCTTCTTCCTCGTATAAATATATATATATATATATATATATATATATATATATATATATATATATATATATATATATATATATGTATATATGGATGTGAGACTATACTGTGGCATGAAAATGAAAAGTCAAGAGTAAGAGCAGTGGAGATGGGACTACTTAGGAATGTATGTGGAGTACAGAGGGTGTATAGGATACGAAATAACATGATTCGTAAAAGATGTGGAGTGAGGAAGTCTTTGGACACCAGAATCGAAGAGTGTGTACAGAGATGGTATGGTCATGTGGTGGGAATGGATAACAATGGAGTGGTGAAAAACGTATGTCTGAGTAAATCTGAAGGAGGGATGAGGCGAGTTGGCCAAGGAAAAGATGGAGAGATATGATAGATGAGTGTATGAGGAAGAGAGGTTTGGAAGTCGGTCAGGCTAGGAAACTGACAAGAGATCGAGCTGGCTGGATGAATGTTGTCAGGAGAAGCGCATGATCAGGGATTTGGCACCCCTTTTTAACGTGGCAGCATCCGGACTGACTCTATCGGATACGTTTATGTGAAGGTACAGAACGTGGTGAATGTTTTTGGCGTATCCGATTGAGCCAGGATTCCGGGGGCTCGAATTAGTGAATGGAAGCGTGGCCCATTGGACTGGGCAAATTTGGGTTGTCTGGACATTGCTACTCTTCACTCTGCCCTAGCGTGGGAAAGGAGGTCCGGATGATGATGCTGGTGATGAGTACCCTCTCTCTCTCTCTCTCTCTCTCTCTCTGTCTCTCTCTTAGCAATCAACACCTCGATTCCCTTTCCTTCCTCGCTGAACTTCATCATTTTCTCATTAAGTCTCTCTCCGTCTCCAGCTGTCTGCCACTAACCATTCAGTTCTCTCTCTCTCTCTCTCTCTCTCTCTCTCTCTCTCTCTCTCTCTCTCTCTCTCTCTCAGGAGAGGAAGGTTGAGAAGGGGAAGGGGAGGGCAATGATTATGATGATGAAGAGGAGGAGGAGGAGGAGGAGGAGAGGAAGAGGAAAGGGAAGAGGAAGAGGAAAACTCGAAATCCTCTTTCTCTCACTCTCTAGTACGTAAGAAACTTTTGGTACAAGTTGTTTGATCTTTTTTTTCCTTTGTGGGATGAGACAAAACAGAAGCAGGGATGTAGCCAGTGTCTTTATGTTGGTTGTTACTTGTGAGAGAGAGAGAGAGAGAGAGAGAGAGAGAGAGAGAGAGAGAGATCACTGAATTTACGGCCCACTGGATGGGTATGTCGGAAGGGGGGATGGCCCGGAATTCGACACGGGATGGAAAAGGAGAAGCTGGATACAAAATGGCGATCGTGGCAGTGCGGGGGACGAGGAGAGGGTGGGTTACGTAATAGGTATCATCCTTTGTGTAGCGGCAGAAAAGAGGAACAAGGAAATGAAAAAAAATCAACAATTTGTAAATTAAAATGGGTAAAATCTCTCTCTCTCTCTCTCTCTCTCTCTCTCTCTCTCTCTTTCTTTCTCTCTCTTTCTCTCTTTCTCTTCCTCGAAAAGCGGATGGTGGACTGCGGAAGAAGGGAAACTTTTACCTGCAGTACATTGGGGTCGCGTTCAGATAAGCTGGGAAATACTATAGACCTTTTACCCTAACCTGGATCAGATTTTCGTTCAAGTTTATTTTGCATGGCACAGTGGCAGAATATGACAGTACTATAGCTTTTCACCTTTCCACAGCACTTATTCTTGACTAGCGTCATATGCTAGTAATACATTGTTATATTTCGGTATTCAAGCTGGACAGATGGAGATTTTATATCAACTTAGAGTAAATGCAGTATATTTCCCACATCAATTGCAAGAATAGAGTAAGAGAACACAATAAAGGTAATAAAGATACAATAATATATGTAAAATAAATAATTATCTAGTAACGGAAATATGAAAAGTATTTCCAGTGATAATCTTCGCCGATATTAGAGGCTTTAGAAGTGAGTTAAAAAGGTGGTAAGTGTACTCTATACTTGAATCAGCAGAAAGACCTTACTAGTTCAGTCCATATTCCTCCAGTTTGTTAGCCAGTTCATGCTGCCCTTATTGTTTCGCGTTTTTTTTGCTTGGTGTCTTTACTGTCGACAAGCTCATGCTGCCATTATTGTTAGTCACGTAATCTTTCTTGGTTTCTTGTATAATTGTGGCAGACACTTCTACCCTTCAGAATTAACCGAGTCCAGCCACACTTGGAAACAATGACCAGTCAATGACCTTGTTGTGTCCACAAGGTTTTGGTTGCTAGGCAACCAGTCGTTGCCTAGCAACGGCCGAAAAACCGCCTTTTTTTTTTAGTACTTTTCACGTTATGAGCTGTAAAAGCACTACAACTGGGCATCGAAAGTTTTGACTTTTTTGGCGTAATTTTGAGATCATTCTCTATCGGAAGTGTGACATCCATTTTTCCCCTTTCTTCAACAGTTTTCGCGTGGCAACCCAGCGAAGATTGGCCTCAGCATCCCTTTCAACCAGTACTGGTTTTCAAAAATGCCCCCCTAGTTCCCCAGTGGCTTGATGAAATTGAAAGTTTGCATTCTTATATACATTCACTAGTACTACAACTTTCTGTCGTACACCTATGTGCTACATTGATCAGGTCAGGGGTCAAAGGTAGTCAAATGTAAAAACGGTGAAAATAACTAAAATCGTGACTATGCCCGCGCGAAATGCTAAGGCTCCGAAGATTACTAAGCCAGAGCCATGATTCTCCGGTGGAATGTTGCACTGGAGTACTTCCATACAAGAATTACATTTAGTGTTGAAACTCACTTCTAGTCGCTGGCAGCGCCACCTAGAAGTTGTACCTCTAGCTGGTCATTCTGAGAACTTCAAGTTTCCTAGCTCCACAGTGGGTGGATGGATGTGTGCATATAGAAGTTAATGAGTACTACAAGTGTGCTCCGTACATGCATGACCTATATCCGCCATGTCAGGGGTCAAAGGTCATCAAGTGCAGAAAATATGAAAGAGCACTAAAACTACTACCTTGCTCTCGTGAAATAATCAAAGGTCATCAAGTGCAGAAATATGAAAAGCACTAAAACTACTTCCTTGCTCCCGTGAAATGCTAAGGCTCCGAAGATTATTAAGCCAGGGACATGATTCTTGGGTGTAATGTTGCGCTGGAGGACCTCCATATGGAAATGACTCTTAGTGTCGAAACTCACTTCCGGTAGCTGGCAGCACCATCAATAATTTGTACCTCGGTTGGGCCAAAGCTTTGTCCATTTAGAGCTGACCATCATCGCCTACTGGCTTGTTTTCCTTATTTATTTATTTTTTTAAACCACATTCAGGGTGATAAATTACCTTTTCCTGTTGACATTTTGTTTCCCCTTCTGTTATCGTCACGCTCCTTAAGCAGTACCTACGATTGCTTGTTTCTGGCATAATTGAAAAAGAGAATTAAAGTACTCAAAGGTGGATATCGTTTCCAAATTTCCCAACTGGAAAATTTTCCCCCTGGTATTATCGTCATGTTCCTTAAGCAGTACCTCCGATTCTTTGTTATCGGCGTAACTGAAAAAAAAAAAATAATAATAATAATCAACGTACTTAAAGATGGATATCATTTCCCAATTTCCCAACTGGAGGTTAGGTTAGGTTAAATTATTAGTTTGAGTTAAACAAGGTTAGGTTACGTTACACTTAGGTTACGTTATACAATTAGATTAGGACAGTCTCTTCCGCCATTACAATGACGAATCAAACAAGAGTTGTTTCAGAAAAAACAGCTAAATACAACTGGGAAACAGATTTAACAAGTAACGTTTATATGCCACCCCAGAAATAATAAGAAAAAGATAACAGACTATCAGGAAGAAGAACTGATTTGGTAAGGTGCTTCCACTGCTAAAAGTAAAGCGTTTATTTACCGAAAATGTCATATGGAATTAAAACAATGCATTATATTATTGTTATATCTATTTAAACAATCTACTCTCTCTGCTGTTATATCCCTTTGTAGGTAGCCTATGATACTGATATCAGCGTCGAAAACAGTACAGAGAAAAAATAATCAGTATCGTGAAACATTATACTTTAAAAATATCATTACTAGAGGCTGTAATATCATTACTAGAGGCTGTAATATCATTACTAGAGGCGTGGTTTATAACAGACACGCACGACGCATGTACACACACCCGCGCGCGCGCACACAAACTTACCGCTATGTGTGTGTGTGTGTGTGTGTGTGTGTGTGTAAACAAGAGTAAAATTGTGGTGTTTGAGAGGAATGAAATAACAGAATGCACAGTGAGGTTGGATGGTGAGGATATGGAGAATGTGAGTGCATTCAAGTACTTGTGTAGTGTGATGAGTAAGGAGAGAAGTTCTGGGGAACAAGTGCTTAAAAGGGTACAGCAGGGAGGGAAGGTTGCTGGTTCACTGAAAGCGATGGTGAGAAATAAGGAGGTGAGTATGGAAGTTAAGAAGTCACTGCATGATACAGTAGTTTTGTGATCCCTACCCTGACGTATGGAAGCGAGGCGTGGACCTTGCTAGTAGGGAACAAGTCAAGAGTGAAAGCAGTGGAAATGAGTTACCTGAGAGGAGCATGTTGAGTGACGTGGAGGGACAGGTTGACGAATGAAGAAGTGAAAGAACGTTGTGGGTGTGAATGTGATTGAGAAAATTAGGAGAAATACACTGAGGTGGTTTGGACATGTGAAGAGAATGGAAAATGAAAGACTAAGAGGATGTGTGTAGGTGAAGTGGAGGGAGGGAGAGGGAGGGGGGAGACCGAGGATGAGCTGGAGGGGTGGAGTTGAGAGGTTTATGAGGGAGGGGGGAGTGGGTTAGGGGAGGGCAATCAAATGGTGGGTGACAGAGCGACTTGGAGGCGTTTTGTCTGTGGCTACCCTTTGCTGGATTAGGGCGTCAGGCTATAGATGGATATACAGATTGACTTCTTTTTCTTCTTCCTCTTCCCCTTCGTTCTCTTCTTTTTTTACCTCTTATTTTCTTTCTTCTTCCTCTGCCTCTTTCCGTTTCATTTCTTCTTCTTTTGTTACTATCTATCTATCTATAGCCCGACGCCCTAATCCCGCAAAGGGTGGCCGCAGACAAAACGCCTCCAAGTCACTCTATCACCCACCATTTGACTACCCTCCCCCCAACTCACCCCCCCCTCCCTCATATACCTCTCAACTCCATCCCTCCACCTCATCCTCTGTCTACCCCTCCCTCTCCCTCCCTCCACCTCACCTACATACACCCTCTTAGTCAGTCTTTCATTCTCCATTCTCTCTTTTATGAGAGGTATTTACCACTCATAAAATATTTCTGGGGGGAGTGTCAATTTCAGTATTCCGCAGAGGTTGGCATGTATTCTTAGTAGCTCTGAAGAACATAACAATGTTCTGTTTGGCTCTATACACAACCATTCGCTTCTATTTTAGGCAGTCAGAGGAATTTAGAGTACGTAATGTAAATGATAAGCTAGTCAGGTTTTGATTTCAGTATTTCGCAGTGGCTGACGCTGTTTCCTGGCAATTTTAGACTCTAAGAGACTTATCTGAAAGGCAGGGTGAGTGAAAGAGAAGAGGAGGGAACGGGAGTGAGTTGAATATACAGGCGGAATGGAGAAAGTTCGTGAGGCAGCAGAGGAGTGACAGCGATAAGGGTAGCGACTGATGGAGAGTAGGACTGTTGGGGGCGAGCAGTGAGAGAGAGAGAGAGAGAGAGAGAAACTTGATATCAGAGAATGTAGAGCGGAGAGAGAACTTAGTGGAATAGGAGTATTTAAGGACATGCACAACTCTCTCTCTCTCTCTCTCTCTCTCTCTCTCTCTCTCTCTCTCTCTCTCTCTCTCTCTCTCTCTTATGGTTATATCAGTTTCTCCTTTCCTTAAATGTACAATATTTTTCATTCCTTCTCTCTGTCTCTTGTGTCACATTTATTCTCTCTCTCTCTCTCTCTCTCTCTCTCTCTACCCCATTTTCCACCTCCATTTTTCTTCTCTCCACATCTCCTTTTCTTCATTAGTTTGTTATTATATTCCCACATTCTCTCCATTCTTCTGTCCATTTTTTCATGTCCTCTTGTCTCCTTCTCTTCTCTGCTATTTCCCATTAAACTGTTATATTGTCTCCCTCTCCCTCCCTACTCCTCTTATTCCGTCTTTCTCTTGTCTCCAGTCATCCCCCACCTCTACTTTTTCTCTCCATCTCTTTACTTTCTCTTTTTTTCTCCATTTTCTCTTCATCTACCAACTTTCTCTCCATCTCTGCACTTTTTCTCCATCTCCACTTTCTTTCCATCTCGTCACTTTCTCTCCATCTCTCCACCATTTCCTTCCCCTCTACCATAATTTCTCATCCCGCTTTCATTCCTGCTTCGAGGCCATTTGGCATTCAGACTCTCTCTCTCTCTCTCTCTCTCTCTCTCTCTCTCACACACACACACACACACACACACACACACACACACACACACACACACTTAACAAGGAAGTAGTGAAATGGGTTAAACATTCTCTCTCTCCCTCCTCTGCCCTCCTCTCTCTTCTCCTTCTCACGTTTACATTTTACTCGCCTTTCTTGTCCTAATGCATAAGTCCTCGACAGCACACACACATGCATACGAAAAAAAAAAAAAAAAAGTCACTTATATATATTCCCGTGAGAGATTAGTATGGAAAGTGGAATGAGTTTGGGCCTCTGTATTTCCCGTAATATTAGCTGGATGGCTGGGCTTATATATTGCTTGCTTTCTTGCTGTTGACGCTGTTGTTGTTGCTGTTGTGGACCCAGGCTTATTTAGGCGTGAATTCAGCGAACTGCAGCCTCTAGTTTCCCTCCTATAAACCACAGTTCTATTTTGGGGGAAAGGGACTTGTATGACTTTTGTATAATCTTAAAGGGAATGTTACCAAGTGAAGGCGTCTCCCCGGCCCTTATTTTCTTGCTGTGTTATAGGATTCATCATCTACCACCTCCTCTTCCTCCTCCTCCTCCTCCTCCTCTTTCTCCTCCACCTTTTCTTCTTCTTCTTCGTCGTCGTCGTCGTCGTCGTCTTCGTTTTCTTCTTCTTCTTCTTCTTCTTCTTCTTCGTATTATTTATTATTATTATTATTATTATTATTATTATTATTATTATTACTACTAGTTCTACTACTACTACTGTTTCTACTATTACTACTACTATTACTAGTACTACTATAACTACTGTTATTATTATTATTATTATTATTATTATTATTATTATTATTATCCTTCCTTCTCCTCCTCTTCTATTTTTTTGTTAGGCCAGAGGAATTTAGTACTGTTATAATCTTTCCTGGCAATGCTTCCGATTTTAATATTCCGCAGAGGTTAGCATGTTGCTTTCTTGGAAGCTTTGAAGATCGTAAAAGTACTGTGTTTGGTGGTGTATACAGCCTTTCTCTTCTGCTTTAGGCAGTCAGAGGAATTCAGTAAACGTAAATAATGTAAATGCTACGCTAGTCGGGTTTTGATTTCAGAATATCGCAGAGGTTGACGCTGTTTACTGGCAAGCTTAGACAGTAGGAGACTAAGTGCAAGGCAGGGTGAGTGAAAGAGAAGAGGCGAGAGAGAGAGAGAGAGACAGAGACAGAGAGAGTTGAATATACGGCTGGAGTGGAGAGAGTTTGTGAATCGGCAGAGGCGAGAGAGAGAGAGAGAGAGAGAGAGAGAGAGAGGAATTATAATCTTGTTTATAATACTCTTTTTCTGCATTAATTTCATTTAACTCTTTGAACTGTTTCATTATTTTTATTCATTTATGAAAATCTTACTTCTGGCCAGTTTTTCACATAATGAACTACGTATATTATATTATTTTTCATTATCTTTACTTTATATATACTTTTTTATACACTGGCGCTATCACCAAACAATTATAATAATCTTGAGAAAAAATAATGTATAAAAAGGGCTGTGTTGTGGGTGGCATGGGAGGCTTCGTGGTACCTTCTCCTTAGCGAATAATTCTCCCTATTTCCCCTCAGCATACTCTACCGTATATCCCTTAGTATCAACAGTCTGCATCAGTTACGTATACAGGAATACTAAGGTTGAAGGCAAATCGCTAAGTAGGATGTTTTAAGGTATCCCATCACTGTTTGAACCTTTGACTCGGGACACACCCAAATTGTAAAGTGAATGTGCTATACCAAAGAACGAACTTTTGTAGGGAATGGCTTCGCGTCCTTTAACTTACAAGTCAGTTGTCGTACCACATGACCACCACGTCCCACGGTTACTGAGAGAGAGAGAGAGAGAGAGAGAGAGAGAGAGAGAGAGAGAGAGAGAGAGAGAGAGTGTGTGTGTGTGTGTGTGTGTGTGTGTGTGTGTGTGTGTGTTCTTACCTAAATGTTCTTACCTAATTGTTTCTTTGCAAGAATGAGTCAGACCCGTACCGTCCTCTGTATTAAATCATTTTCATCATACGTTTCCTTAAATTTATGAACAGTCTTGACACACACTATTTCATTTGATAGTGCATTCCTCTCAGCAATTGCCCCACTTGGGAAAATAAATTTCCTAACGCCTTTGTCACCTTTCTTTTTATGCCTTTTTTTGCAGTGTCCTCTTGCTGATGCCTCCCCATAGGATATATATACTCACTGATGTCTATTCTCACTTTCCCTGAGATGCATTTATATATCGTAATCATTCCTCCTTTTCATTCTCTTTTATAATGTTGATAGGTTCAGTTTTTCTAGTCTCTCTTCATAGCTTAGATCGTTTAAGCTTGATATCCATCTTGTAGCAGCCCTTGGTACTTTTTCAATCTTATCTACGTGTTTTTTGAGATGAGGATTCCAGACCACTGATGCATATTCCAGGGTTGGTTAGTTGAATGATGCTATCATCTTTATCAGCATGTCTTCATTTATATATGTGAATGCTATTCTCATATTAGCAACCAGTGTGTGCATGTTTCGTACCTTCTATTTATGTGGTCAGCAGGAGGTGATCTGTTATTGAGAATCACTCCTAGGTCCTTCTCCTTTTCTGATAAGCATAGGGTTGAACTCCCTAGGTTATAATCCCAATCTGTTTTTTTTCCACTTTTACCAAACTTAATTACATGCCATTGGTCCACATTGAATTCCATTTGCCATATGTTGCTCCATTCATGAAGCTTATTTAATTCTCCTTTTAGTTCTCTGCAAGAGTCTGTGTTTGTAATTATACCTCACATTTTTGCATCATCAGCAAACATGTTAAAATTCATTCCATTTCAATGTTCCTGTCTATATCATTTATTGATACTAAAAACATAAATGATGACATCAGTGATCCCTGTGGAACTCCTCTAGTATCTTCCCTCAGTGATGAGTAATTACCCCTTAGTACTGTTCTCATTTCTCCACTCATCCACCCTTTTCTGTAGCGTTTCTGCAGGTCTATGATAGTAGCTTAATAGATCTGTAACGCATGATTTTCCTTTTCTAAAACCGAACTGTCTTTCTGTTATCATATTGTATTTTTCCGGATGGTTACCCCAGTTTTTCTTATTAGCTTTTCTAGTACCTTGCTTACAACACTGGTCAGGGATACTGGTCTATAGTTGAGTGGATTCTGTCTATTTCCTTTGTCAGAACACTAATATAACACACTACATTATAGCTAGTGACGTTATATACTCTTAATATATAATATAGAGGTTGGAAGAAAGTCGTGCCTGAGCTCGAAAGATCTGAAGGAAACAGCAATGCACATTCCAGCTAGGGAATTTCGCACACAGCACAGTATGACACCGGATTGGAAACTCCACAGTCGTGGAAAGTTCCTTCACATATGCCCACACGCATGACCCAACCGGTCATATACAGGGGAAATTGGAGAAACAGGGCAGAATGGGTTAGGAAAGAGAAGAGGCACGGTGAGAATGGCAGGAAGTGTGGGCACAGAGTTAGTTAACATACAGTATATCATTCTCACCTCAGTACTGCTCTTGTGAAGAAAATTTCCACTGGAGAAAAAAACTGCAGTCAAATCCTAGACTCATCTTAATCTTTGTCCTGCCATCCATGACAAGAACAACTTGAATATTCTCTCCTCTTAAAATCCCTACAGTCTACCACATTTTTGGAATCACTCGGTGATGGGTACGACTCCTTTCTTGAATAGGGGAACAATGTTTGTTTTCATCCAAATATCTGGTAGTTTACCTTGACTTAAGGATTCCTTGAATATTAAATCTATTGGTCTGCTTAACTCTTCTACACATTCATGTAGCACCCAACCTGAAATTTCGTCAGAACCATTTGCTTTTCCAATGCCCAATTTACTCAACTCTGCCTGTATCTCTTGTTCCGATAATCGTATATCTGGTAATATCTGGTAATATGTGTGAGCATGCATGTTCCTTATCATCTCTCTCAAAGTTACTTTGTTCAGTAAATACTGATTGGAAATTTTTGTTAATAACTTTGCAAATATCACTTTCTTATATATAGGTTATCTCCTCATCCATGATAGACTGTATTTTATCTTTAACTTTGGTTTTGCTTTGGATGTAGATGTACAAAAGCTTCGGTTGATTACTACTTTTATTTATAATGTCTTCCTCAAACTGCCATTGAGGTTCCCTCCTTATCCTTGTATAATCACGTCTTGCTTGTTTATAGTTGTTATATGCCCTCTCACCATTGTGTCTTCTGTATCCATTTCACAGCAAGTCTCTTTTCTCTTTTGATTTTGTACATTCTGTGTTAAACCACTTCTTTATCTTAATTTCTCTTTGTTTCTTTTGGACTCCTTTGTCATATATGGCACAGAATTTTCTACATATAACATTTACAGCTTGTCCTCGCTCCTTTTCCCGATCTATTCCTATGAATTATTCTTTAGGTTATGGTAGTTGCCCTTTGTGTAGTTTAGGCTCGTTTTGTCACTTTCATTACTACTAACTATATCATATGCAGTCCTGAAGTAAAAATTTAATACTACATGGTCGGTTTTGCCAAATGGAGGGTGATCCATTATGTTGTCAGTATCAATTTCTTGTCTGGTAAATATAAGATCTAGTAATGATGAATCATCAAGTCCCCTTTTTCTGGTGCTTTCCATTATCTGTTGTGTTAAGATCTAGGAGCTTTTCATTCCAACAGCTTTCATATCGTCGTACATCTAAAATATGCCAATTTATATTTGTATTGAAATCTCCAGTTAATATAATTATTTCAGATTTCTCTTCCATTCAATGTTGGAATGCTTTTAAACTATGAATTATACTTTCTGCCAGGTTTTGATATTCTCCTCTTTACCAGGTGTTTGTTTTGGGTGGCATGTATAAATATGCCACTATCATTTTCCCTTCAGATGTGTCAATTTCTAATGCAATCAGTTCTGCTTAGAGGGTATATCTAATTCTATATCTTTTACTTGTAGATTTTTTTGTTAGTACCAAAACTCCTTCATTTTTTCAAATTTCTGGCTCTCTCCATATATTGTAATCTTAAAAGCTTAGGGTGCTGTTTGATATCCTTGCGACTGATTTTTCTTTCAGCTAGGGAAATAATAGAAGGCTCAATTTCTTTGATATAGTCTTTTATCTCTGTTAATTTGGATGCCATTCCATCCACATTTGAGTACAACTTAATCATATTGTTTACATGTCTAACATATGAGTTTACTACCTTCCTTTTTCTTAGTCCCTGGTGTTTATGTACCATTTTCTTACTTGTAATCCCACTACTTCGTAAAAAAAAAAAAAAAAAAAAAAATGCTCCTCTCTTCCTCTGCTCTGTCTTCATTTTTTCCCCCTTGCTTCTGCTGTCTTTTCCTTTAGTGATTCCCATTCCTCTTGAGTTAGGCATCTTTTTTACCATACGTTTTTTTAAATTCCTCTTTTTCCACGAGTTTATAGCATTTATATATTTCCTTTAGTGTTCACACTTTGGAAGGTTACTTTCAGTGGCCTTGACTTATTTCTCTCGTATTTATCTAGCCATTTGTGTGTCTCTACACCTTTATCACAGATATCCTCTGATACTTCCTTCATTATGTTCATTATATTTACCATTTCCATTTTGTCTCTCGAGATTAAATTTTTTATTTCTTCTTCATTTATACTAGTGATTACTAGAGATTTGTTGATATCTGTTGATTCTTTGACCAGTTTGGGTTGTCTTTAATTATTTTTTTCACTTTCTAATGCTTTTTTCTTCATCTTTTGTTTCTAAGTCTTTCCCTTACTTTCACCATTTCAGCATATGTAGTTTGTACTTCATCTTTGCAATTTTTCGCCATTTCGTTCACCTGGGTTATGTTCTCTTCAATATCAATGCTTTTGTCAATCAGACTGCTTGCTTGCCTAATTGTCTCTGTATCATAATTTTCTGAACTCGTCCATAATACAGTACTCCCATGTACTCCCATGGTTGACTACTATACCCGCAGTTTCACTAGTCTTCCTTCTAAGTGAAACTACCTTAACTGACAGCTTATCTATTGTTGTGTCTTTTTTGTTTCATTCCTCCACTACCTTTTCAATTTCTTCCTTCTGCCTGCATAGCTCCTTAATTTCATCTACTTCACTAAGAAATGTTTTTTTTTCCCCAATTTATTCACCTTCTCTACCAATTTAATGTACTGTATGTTTCCATTTCAACCAGTTCTGGGTAGAAATCATCATCCTGTTTTCTACCTTTACCCCTTCTCTTAACTCCTTCCATATTCACTTTATTAAAGATAGTACTAATCTTGCAGAAAGATAATTCTTCCTTAGAAAATAACTTTCACGTACAAATTTGCATCTCCCTGTTATCCTCATGGTGATAATGACGACACCCAGCTGATGTTTACGGTGTATCAGCAGATTCCTTTGAATGCACTGACTTGTGTGTATCCTGGTGTAGGCTACGTTAATCTTGTGTTTAATCAGAATAGTACAGCCTAATTTTTCTCCAGATAATGCAACTGTCTGTCGGTGTTTCTGTAGTAAATCCAGTACATCATTTTCCACATCAAAATTTCCTGAGTGAATCAAATTCTTTATACACTCTGTGTCCATCGATCTTATCTTACTATTGTTACCTCACGTAAAGGAGCAGGACAAGTCTCTCAGTTGCATATACAAGTCCCTCTTTTGATGTGCATTTCTCCGTTCATCTGATTAATTAGGAGCACATGAGCACATCGTTATTCTCCTGACATAAGGCGTTTTCCACCGAGAGTCCTGTAAATGATTGTTTTAAGACAACAACAGTATCATTCTTCAATTTACTCTTTATGGTGACTTTCATATATGATTTAGGTGGAATAACTACATCATTGGTGAGATGTGCGGGAATTAATGTTGGAAGTTTACTGTCACCTCGGTCCCTGAATATTGGGCATGGTAAGGATGGCAGGGTAAGTATGAGTGCACATGTACTCTCGTCAGACTGAATCGTTCTGTTAAGGTGACTGATCGTTCCAACACCCTTCGATTTTCTACAATAATATTGTTGGGTGACATTTCTGGTTAAATTTCCTCTATGAATTCGTTGTCATATACTATCCTGTCCATGTGTGGGAGTAATACGATATTCTCTTTCCTCTTGGTTCTCAGACCCATTAACATGTTAGCTGTTATTGCTAAGTTCTCTACTATATAGAAATTAGCAATGATTGTTCTCGTAGTCTCTGTAAAATTTATGTCTAACTGTATCATGCCCTTTACGGTTATTTGTTTGCCATCCACATCATATAAGTCTGAATTAGATTCCTCCACAAAGGTTACCTTCTTCTTATTTCTGAAAATCATCTCTAATTCCTCTTATGTTATTAAATTCACTGGTGAGCCTGAATCCAAGAATAATGAAACCCTTTGAAACTACCTCAACTACCTCAACGGACAGCTCATCTATTGTTGTGTCTTTTTTGTTTAATTCCTTTACTAATTTTTCATTTTCTTCCTTCTGCATGCGTAGCTCCTTAATTTCATCTATTTCCCTTTGAAATGATTTTATCCAGTTTCTTCTCTATCTCCATTAATTTATTATATGTTTCCATTTCAACCAGTTCTGGGTAGAAATCATCATCTTGTTCTCTACCTTTATCCATTCTCTTAACTCCTTCCATATTCACTTTACTAATGATAGTACTCATCTTGCAGAATGATAATTCCTACTTTGAAAAATAACTTTCACGTACAAATTTGCATCTCCCTGCTATCCGCCTAGTGATAATTATGACACCCAGCTGATGTGTACGTTGTATCAGCGGATCCTTTGAATGCACTGACTTGGATGTATTCTGTTATTTGGACGACACTGATTTTGCTTATATTTTCTCTACTATTTTAGAACATTATTTAACTTAGCCAAGTACAGAGCTTGTCTCATCTAAAGATATTGTTAGGTGTGGCCATTGTGGAACGTAGTGACCTGTGTCCTGTCTCTGCCCTCTTGCTAGTGTGTGTGTGTGTGTGTGTGTGTGTGTGTGTGTGTGTGTGTGTGTGTGTGTGTGTGTGTGTGTGTGTGTGTGTGTGTGTGTGTGTGTGTGTGTGGTTCTCCTAGGAAACCTGGACTTGACATGCGAACTGTGTAGATAAGTATGCGGATCTAGACTTAGTTTGCGCAATCACACACGTTGGCACCAACGACTGAGAAACACACCATCACAGTGAGTATAGTAGCCGTCTTCTTCTGTAGTAGAAGGACAGCTTTAAGTTAATTGTGTGTGTGTGTGTGTGTGTGTGTGTGTGTGTGTGTGTACGCATAGGTGTGGGCGTGTCTCTTTAAACCAGATAATCCACACTAATTAGGGGAAAAAGGAGAAAAAAAATAAAAATTTTAAATTTTGCTCACATACTCCTGAAGGGTAAAAAAAACAAAGGGCAAAAGAGTTCCCTTCTGTCCGACCTGTGCAACCCCCATCTTTGAGGATAAAACACCCCGCAAGGGGGGTACAAGAATGTCTTTATGTTTTTTTGCCTTAAATATTATGGTTTTTCCGCAAACAAGATTAAAAATGGAAGATGAGTTTGATCCTAAATCAATATGTTTCTATGTCGCGATTAGTTTTCCATCAATAAAGCTCAAACGACTAATTCCTCGTGAAAATAACATAAAGAAAATTGTTGTGTAAAAATTTCTCTTTTTAGTTAGATGAAGTACATGGCTTGATGTTTTCTCTATTCTATAAATCATATTTTTTTCCAGAAGTTATCAAAATCCCAGGTACTCACAATGGCATCAACAAGCAAGAAGTGTTTTAGTTGCAACAGCAGTTTAAGTGAAGGTGAAACTTTGATGTGAAAGGATTAATGAGAAAGAAAATCTGCCTTGTATTAAATGTTGAACAACGTCAAAGAAGGAAACATTCAACACTCAGGAGCAAAGTATGTCATAGATGATGGTAACTTAATTCATCGTGTTGTTTGGCCAAAGCTAGGTACATTTGCAAGTGTTTATGCTACATATATTCAGTTCATTCGGATGCACTACGGTAAAGAAGCCCTTTTTGATGGTTACTTGACAAATGAAATAAGTACAAAATGCACTTTGCGACAGCAACGACATCTGAAACAAATTTCCTTTGAAATGATATCTGATGATAATATCTTACTCACTGTTCCTTAGGCAAAGTTTTTGAATTATTTAAAAAAATAAGGAACGTCTAATCATGCACCTACAACAGTCATTTCATTATAAAGGTATTGATGCACATATTCCAGTAGATGATGCTATTGTATTAATTGTTCAGTCTTCAGTCCTGGAAACCAATCAACATGAGTCTGCTGTTGTTGCTGGACAAGATGTGGATCTTTTGACCCTTATTGCTGCACTCACTCTGGAAGATAAGGATCTTTTAATTTTGAATGAAACACAAGGAAAAATCCAGAGAAAAGCTTACAGTTCTCAAGACATACAACATTCTTGCATTTTAAGAAACATCAGAGATTCGATATTTTTGCTCATTTTTTCAGCAGCTACTACAGTATATTACATCTTCATTTTATGGACATGGGAAAATGTAATCAGTCTTTCTTCCTAACAAGGACGATCATTTGCAAGACGTTGTGTCGGTATTCAGCAATCCTCCGTCAATTCATGGCGAAATAGCAGCCGCTGGAGAGCAGTTAATTCTTCCACTATGCAAGGCTCCAAGGACTAAAATAAACCTCAACCATTATAGATTTGTATAATTTAACAAATTTGACAGCCACTCAATTCATGTTTTATTATTATCAGGTCCTTGCCCACTTCTGCAGCAGCTCGGCAACACAGTTATTGTGTTTATCACCAATTTCAAACATTTTTTTTTTTTTTTCAGTAACAGAACAGAGGAAGGAAAAACAATTGAATAAAAAAATAATCCCTACACCAGATTACTGGCGTCCTTCATTCATTAAATATCTGTAAATTGGACTTGAACAGCTGTAGGTTGAAGTTTGGGGGGAAACAGCTCTGGGGAAGGGAGTTCTAGAGTGACAGAGTTCTGGGAATAAAAGAATTCTGATAGGCAGAAGTTCTGCAATATGGCTGTCTGACATTCCAGTCATGAGCGCTACCAGATGCCAGTGTAGCACGAGGAAAGGCACGGAGAGGTGACAATGGACACAACATAGTCTGAGCATTTGCCATAAAAGTACCTAAAATAATGCAAGGGAGGAAACATTCCTTCTTACTTCTAGGGGGGGTAGTTTATTTGTAGTAGCACAGTTATTAATAATTCCAACAGCTTTGTTCTGAATTTTGTCTAGTTGTGTAAGTGCAACCTCTCCACATTCAGTCCACAGGGGTGAGCATTATTCCAGCTGAGAGCGCTCATGACTCTTATAGATCAAAGCTAACTGCTCGTCAGTGAAGAAGTTACGGGCTCTGTACTATAATCTAAGTTTCTTTGAGGCGGTTTTAGCAAGTGATCTGACATGAGAGGTCCTGCTGAGGGCATTGTTAAGTGAAACATCGAGAATTTCAATACTGTACTTTGGAGATTTGTAGCACTGATGGTGATATGAATCTGGCAATATCTATCTATTAGTAAATTGTGTATATTTTGTTTTACTAGCATTAAATGAGGCAAGGTTAAACATGGAGAGGAGAAACAAAATAACCAGAACTTTGGGGATAGAAAAAAAAAAAAAGTCTGCCACCTGTGTACACAACCAGCGTCAGCAAAGCTCCTAAAAGTTATTTCATGTAGTTGCAAATATGGATCTGGGAAATGGTGTGGTTGTGCAAAAGTTGGTTTAACCTGTTCTGTAATGTGCACCATCTGCAGTGGTCAGGCATGCCTAAATTCACATCAGTGAGGAATCCTACTGATGACCTGATATAATCAGATGATGAAGAAGCTACTCTCCTCTGTGAAAGTACCTTAAGAATAAAGGCGTGGATTAGGTCTACGAGGGATACCACTCAGGAAAAAAAAAAAAATAATGCTCTAGAGACACTACCTTCTGGGTGGTGTAGAAATGATCTGCTTTATATAATGATGAATCACTAAAGACTAACGCGAAAATTTATACTTACTTTATCTACCCAGCAAGAGAATTTTTCACTCTGCAGTTTCATTCATTTGTTATATTAAGGAAGAGTTAGTCGTTTGAGAGTTACTGATGGAAAACTAATCACGAGATAGAAATATTATGATTTAGGGTTAAACTCGTCTTTCATTTTCGGTCTTGTTTACTCAAAAGCTGTTATATATAGGGCACAAAAACATAAAGACAATCTTTTTCAAAGTTTAATTCTCAATATTTTTTACTCTATATATTTTTCTCATTCGATACATCATTAAAAAAAGGGAAAATGTAGTAAAAAGGGCCCTCTGCATTTTCTTTTTTTTTTCTTTTTTTAATTTGGGTTGCACAGGTCGGACGGAGGAGAACTCAATGGTCTTGTTAACCTTCAGGAGTATGTGTAAGAAAATTTAAAACTTTATAATTTTTTTCAGTTAAAAATGCTAATTTGACTGCACTAGGACAGGCACTGTGTTGGAAGACAAACTTTGCCTGGTGAGACCTTGAAGAGTCTCTGCCCTCCCCTACACACTTTCCAGTCTATACCTCCCTCCCTCATGTACGTAGTTAATAATTCGTTTACACTTCTCTCTCTCTCTCTCTCTCTCTCTCTCTCTCTCTCTCTCTCTCTCTCTTACGTAGCTACCTACTTATCCACCTGTCTATCTATCCATACTTCTATCTACCTATCTGTTTGTTTATCCATCTTTCTATCTATACATCTATCAATCTGTCTACCTATATTCACATGCACGAATATTCTTAGTGGTGTTTCCTATCTATATCTATCCTCCTCATCCACCTACTCTCATTAGACTATTTTCTGGTCTAAATAGGACCTTTGGGTCTTTATTAGTCTCTAAATTGGCACTCCAGCTCATCTATTATTCTCTAACTCTTAAGAGGACGGGCAGATGAAGAAAATCGTATGAAAAAGGGGAGATGAAGAAACTATTATTATCCCCTCCTCCTCTTCGCCCTACCGTTACTACTATTACTACTACCACTACAACTCCTCCTCCTCCTCCTCCTCCTCCTACTACTACTACTACTACTACTATAACTACTTCTACTACCACTGCTACTACTACCACTCTCCCTCCTCCTCCTGCTACTACTAATCATTTTCCTCGTATTCTCACGAACTCACACCCATTTTACATCTCTCTCAGTTTGCTACCGTATCTTTCTTTCCTCCTTCTTCTTCTTCTCCTCCTCCTCCTCCTCTTTTTCTTCTTCTTCTTCTTCTTCTTCTTCCTCCTTAACCCTCCCCTGGCCAGGCTACGGTGCCCCTTCCATCACCGCAGCTACCCTCTCAACCGACCCACTATGTATGAGTCCTTAAGCAATGAGTGGGGCGCGTCCTCGTGTGTGCCAAAAAGTCTCGTCACACACGCACATGGAATAGAGAAACACACACACACACACACACACACACACACACACACACACACACGTTATCTTTTTCAAAGTGAAATTTTGCTAATATTGCCCCCGTCCTTCCACTCCCCTAGTTGAGAAACAGAAGTAGGTGGAAGGAGCCCTGGGGGAGAAAAAAAAACTAGGGAGTTACCCGTAGTCTTGAAACTGAGGGCAGGGGTTTCCCTTCTCGCACCCCACTCGAGATGGAAGCTCTCACCTTCAACGTCAGCGGTAATCTTGAAAGCGGAAGAACGCACCCCTTCGTGTGGGTAGGCGCGGCAAAGAGTTGGTAACACTGATTAATTTTAAAATTCAAAATCTTAAAATAAAAACAATACACTTGACGGTTTCTAAGATTCACACACAGTATAATCTATTAATGTTTGCAATTCTTACCTCTCAGTTATTAAAGACTGGCATTTGCTCTTAAATACTCTGTATAGGAGTATGCATACAGGATTTGGAGATCCTGTGCCGCAGGAAAAATTCGGTGTCAGACATAGCTTCAAAGGAGTTCATGCGGTCAGTAATAACCCTACAAATACACCTTGGCTGGTCATACCGATTTTGACTATATTTCAGCCCCAGATGCTTGCTTTTGCCATTCTTCTCATCCAGAACCCCGAAATCCCGCCCCCCAAGACACGGGGTGGGAGGGGGGTTATATAAAAACCAATCATGAATACCGAAAATAAAAGCCAAATTCGTTCAGATCACACCAAAATACACCAGAAAAATATATTGCCACGACAAAGCAAAATAGTGCGGACTTGTAAAAGCTCACCGAACGCAAACATGAGACTTCGTAATTCAAACCAACTGGCTGTGCACCAGTCGTCTGTTTAGGTAGTACTCGGCCATTCTTTACTGTAGGAATTATTTCACGTACTAATCAAACTAATTATAAAAGTATTATGCACCATATCTGATAAACAGCTTGGTGGAAACATTGAGAAATAAAATGGAAGTGGATACAGTATCTCATCTTTATTTTCGTCTCGTCGTAAATTAACCATCCCCGGAGGAGTGGTGAAGTCTTTTAAAATGATAAAAATATTAAACGCTTATTTTTTCTTTACAAGAAGAGTTTATCATTAAATTAAAATTCCCATCACACACACCATAGGGTCCTTCAAATTCTACATAGTTTTCTTTGCACAAGGCTGCTATAATATGACGAAGGGGCATGCGAAGTGGTGCTACGAGACCCCCGCGGATTCCAGTACTATGCTGGGGTAATCTCTCCCGTTCACCGGGGAACGCTCTCCCTTTCGTGCTTTCAGACTACCAAAAGCTGCGGATAGGGCGGAGTGAACGCCTTCCCACAGTTTAAGACTACGGCCGTTAGAGTGGACGTTAGGCTAAGCAGGGAGAAGCGGTCTCTCTCTCTCTCTCTCTCTCAGATAACAAAGGAGAGGCAGACATACATGGCAGAAGGTCAGATAGGGTTTAACTGGTCATTAGCGAGGGAACAATCGTAGCTTCCCGCACACCTGCCTATATTGTCCTGATGGGCACACACACACACACACACACACACACACACACACACCATATACTACCATTCCACACACACACACACACACACACACACACACATATGCGTGTGTGTGCGTGTGCTGAAGGTCGCTTGTGCACCTGTGTATACTTTCTCGGGCGTGCTTATGCATGTGTGTGTGTGTGTGTGTGTCTGTGTATGTGTGTGTTACTATGTCTGAAATAGGGAAGATAAGTCGTTTCTGTTTTCTGTAACCGTACTTTCATTAGTTACATTTTACTTTATATATATATATATATATATATATATATATATATATATATAATTGTTACATAGCCTATGATTTCATCATCCTTTGTATAGTTCTAACGTACAGTATGCTGCATGTTTGATCACGATTCGCCTCGTGGCTTCCTTAGTGCGTGTTCTACCTCACTCCCCCCCCCCTCCTCCCTTATAGTAGAGTAAGTCGTTCTTTCTGTTGTTCAGAGCAGGAGTGTCAACTCTTTGTCCCCTATAGCTTCATTTGCGCGTCCTTCTTACAAGTTGTATCAAGCTCTGCCGGCCCTTATATAATGAGTTCAGTCTCTGCATTAATTGCCACTTAGATCTACTCCTCATTTTGTTCACATCTCTGTCCTCCCCTGTTATTTTTGTGAGTGCTCAGGAAGTCTCCAACCATCTGGCTGCTGTGTGATTTGAGTATAAGTGTTGTTGCATTATTTTTTCCTGTACTGTGTAGCATAAGGTGTTAATTCGTAGGCCTGGTGAGATTTTTGTGATTAATGTAAAGTTTTACTATCAGCCAGTAGTAATAATATTTTGTATCTGTAATAATATACCTTGCTTTATTTGAGCATTATCCGGTTTTCTCATTTCATCAGGGCTGACTTAGATAAATTTACTCTTGCTAATTTCGTGTTAATAGAGGCTATTGCAGTTAACCATATATTTAACCTGTTTTTGCCATTACATTATCCTTATGAGTCCTGAATGTTTAGTTGTTAGTTTGAGCATTAAACTTTAACTTGTAATTTTACCTAACTCTTTTGTTTTGAACCTGGAACTTTGCGGGACAGTTTTCTCTGTTCTGTAACATAAATTTGGCGACCTCTTAACAAGATATTCAGGGTATTACCATAAGGATATTGCTTGATATTTTGTGACTGATTTATTCATGATGTCTACTATTACTACGCTTGATGAAACCAAAGATTTTTTGTCAAATGTGCAAACAGTGTGTGATGTAGAAAACAGAACAAAGAATGAACTTAAGCTTGTTGCTCAACAATTGGGAATTGCTGTTCACTCTCATCATTCTAAAGATCAAATTGTTGACATAATTAATAACAGCTTGTTTAATGTAGCTCCTCCAGATGAGCAAACGCAGACTGTATTAGCTAAGTTACAGCTAGCCCTGCAGGAGGCTCGTGCTAAGGAGGCTGAGTTTCACGCACAAGTTGAACTTGCTAGGATTCAGGCAGACCATGAGTATCGCATGAAACAATGTGGAACTGGATCATCTAGCTCTGATGATTTTGATGTGGCTAAAAATGTTAAACTTGTCCCTCCTTTTAATGAAAATGATTTAACAAAGTATTTTCAGTTGTTTGAGAGGGTAGCTACAGGTTTTAATTGGCCCAAAAAGTATTGACCAGTACTCCTTCAGAGTGTTCTCACCGGTAAAGCTCAAGTAACTTATGCATCTTTGCCTCAGGATCAATCTGATAATTATGATGTAGTTAAGAGCTTGATTCTTAAGGCCTATGAGCTTGTTCATGAAGCCTATAGAGTAAAATTTAGGACAACTTATAAGCAAGATAAGCAATCCCATGTTGAGTATGCAAAAATCAAAGAAGATCTGTTAGAGCAGTGGTTAAATTCTAAGAATGTGGATTCTGATTTTGACAAATTTAAGCAGATGATTTTGCTGGAGGACTTCAAAAGGTGTATTAATAATGATGTAAGCCTATATCTTGATGAGAATAGATAATTTGTCTGATGCTGCAGTTTTAGCTGATGAATATGTTCTCACTCACAAGAGATATTCTAAACAAAAAAGGAAAGCTGAGAGTAAGTACGTTGCCTCTACTCAGAGTACAGGTAACAGGAAAGAGAATAAAAATGACGTTTCTCAGGAAGTAAATACCAGCTTCACCTCTAGATTTCAGACAAGTAAATGTACTTATTGTAGTAAGCTCGGTCATACTACTGAGAAATGTTTCAGGAGACAGCGTGATGTGAACAAAAAGGAGTCTTTAAATATTCCGTCAATTGGTCTAGTGCCCACCCTTGAGAGTTCCCAGAATTCTTTAACTGAGTTAACTGAACCTGCTTTGAGGGGTAAATTAAATTCTCATGATGAAGCTCCTCTTTTGAGCAGTAACGTGGGTGACACTCTCAAGAGTTCATGTGCTAATTTCCTGTCTGATGGTTTTGTCAGTCCTCTGGACAGTAATGACAGGAAATCAGTTAAAATATATCGTGATACAGGTGCTTGCCAATCCCTTATGCTGACCAGTGTTCTAGGCTCTAATGTTAATTACCCTGATGAAACTGTAATCTTACAAGGTGTAGGGAATAATTACTTCTCTGTCCCTCAGTGCAGAGTGAATTTAGAGTCTGGTTTTGTTAATGGTTCCGTTATGGTTGGGTTGGTTGAGACACTCCCAATGTCAGGTGTAACTTTCTTACTTGGAAATGATATTGGTGGAAGTCAAGTGTGTCCAGCTCCTCAGTTGTCTAGTGAGCCAGTGGCTGCGATCCAGGATTGTGATGTCCCTGATGTGTTCTCTGCATGTGTTGTCACTAGGGCTAAGTCTAAAGTTACTGGTGACTTAGAGGATAATGATGATGATGATGTTATCCTAGCTGACAATTTTCTTGCTAATTTGGACCACTCACCAGATGAGGTAGTACCCCGTAGTGTCGATAATTTGTCTCGATAAGAGTTGGTTGAGTTGCAGGTTGCTGACCCTGAGTTGAAAGGTCTATCTAACTCTGCTTGCAGTGAGGAAGAGTCAGCTGGTGCTTCTACTTGTTATTATATAAAGTCAGGAGTACTTATGAGGAAGTGGAGACCCCCAACAGCATCAGCCGACTGTGAATGGGAGGTTGTACATCAAGTTGTCATCCCTCGTGTTTGTAGGCAGGATATCATTAGAATGGCTCATGATTCCAGTTTGGCAGGACACCTTGGAGTGAGGAAGACTGTGACACGCATTTTGAAACACTTCTACTGGCCAGGTATCTTCAGAGATGTTTCCTGGTATTGTAAGTCTTGTCACACCTGTCAAGTTGTGGGGAAGTGTAATCAGACCGAGAAGGTTGTGCCTCTAGTTCCCATTCCTCCTTTTGAGGCGCCATTCACCCGTGTGTTGGTGGATATTGTGGGCTCTCTTCCTAAGACTTCTTCAGGATTTTCTTATGTGTTGACCCTGATTGATATGGCTACTCGTTATCCTGAAGCCATTCCACTTAGAAATATCTCAGCAAAGAACGTGGTTAAGGAAATGCTAGGGTTCTTCACAAAGTTTGGTCTGCCCAAGGAGGTACAGTCAGACCGGGGAAGTAATTTCATGTCAAATGTTTTTAAGCAGTCTCTGAAAGAGTTGGGCATCACCCAGATCACGTCTTCAGCTTACCATCCCCAGACCCAAGGAGCGTTGGAGAGATATCATCAAACACTCAAATCGATGCGCAAGAAATACTGTTTGGAACATCTGAAAGACTGGGATAAAGGTCTTCCATTCGTTGTATTTGCCGCAAGAGAATCTCCAAATGAATCACTGGGCTTCTCACCCCTTGAACTACTGTTTGGCCATGAAGTAAGAGGACCCCTTAAGCTACTCAAGGAATGCTGGCTGTCGGAGGAAGATGACGTCAACCTCCTGGAGTATGTGATGAAGTTCAAAGAACGGCTGTCCACTGCTTTACAGCTGGCGAGAGAGAATTTAGGAGCTGCTCAGGAGAAGATGAAGACTTGGTATGATAAGAAGTCAAGGTTACGCCACTTTCAGCCAGGAGATCAGGTTTTGATTCTGTTACCGGTGCATGGGCAACCTCTTCAAGCCAAGTTTAGTGGTCCTTATTTCGTGGAGAAGAAACTCAGTGATGTCAACTATTTCATCGCCACACCAGATCGTAGAAAGAACAAGCAACTTTGTCACATCAACATGCTAAAGTTATATCACAGGCAGGACGAAAATAACCCAGTCTGCACTGTAGCTGTTCCACCCGAGTCTGCAAGTGAAGTTCTCCCATGCAGCATGAGCCTGAGTGATAGTTTGGGGAAGAATCTTGGTATCATGAATGATCTCCAGACTAAGCTTTCTCATCTAGCTCCCGAGGAAAGGCAGGAGTTTTCGGCATTACTGCAGGAGTACCCGCAAGTGTTCCGTGCCACTCCAGGAAGAACCACTGTGTTGATGCATGATGTCGATGTTGGAGACGCAAAGCCAATTAAACTGCCTCCTTACCGTGTGAACCCAGTGAAAGTTCCTCTCATCCAGAAGGAGCTTGGCTACCTGTTGGACCACAAGATGATTGAGCCCTGTCAGAGCGAGTGGAGTTCTCCTGTCACTCTAGTCCCTAAGCCAGGTGGGTCACAGCGGCTTTGCATCGACTACAGACGTGTTAATCAGATAATCAAAACAGATACTTAACCTCTCCCTCGTGTGGAAGATTGCATAGACAAGATCGGAAAGGCTAGGTACATAAGTAAGTTTGATTTGTTAAAGGGATACTGGCAAGTACCTATGACTGAACGTGCTAGTGAGATCTTATGTTTTGTAACACTAGGAAAGACTTTTGCATGTTCTATAATGCCATATGGTATGAAGAATGCACCAGCCACATTTCAGAAGCTCATGAATGTTGTAACAGAGGGCTTGGCAGGGTGTGTTGTTTATATTGATGATGTATTAACCTTCATTGACAACTGGAAAGATCACCTATGCCATGTCAATAAATTTCTTGAGCGTTTGGTTCAGGCTAATCTTGTAGCTAATTTATCAAAGTGTGAGTTTGGTCAAGCTAAAGTTCAGTACCTTGGGTACGTAATTGGTGATGGACACGTTGTACCACCAGGAGCTAAGGTTCAGGTTATAAGTGATCTTCCCAGACCTAAAAGTAGGAAAGAGCTACAAAGATTTTTGGGAATGGTAGGTTATTACCGGAGATTTGTTCTTAACTTTTCAATTCATGTATCACCACTTACAGACCTACTGAAAAAGGGAGTTAAATTTGTCTGGACCGATAACTGTGAATCCTCTTTCAGCAAACTTAAAGCTATCCTATTAAGTCAGCCAGTGCTCGCTACTCCAAATTTTGCTAAGCCTTTTAAGATGGCTGTTGACGCAAGTGATACAGGAGCTGGGGCTGTTTTGCTGCAAGAGGATGATCAGGGTATTGAACACCCTATATCTTATTACAGTAAGAAGTTCACTCCACCTCAAAAGAACTACTCAACTATTGAGAAAGAGCTTTTGGCCTTGATTTTGGGTTTACAGCATTTTTCATTTTATTGGTGTTCTGGTTTTGACCCCATAGTCATTTATACCGATCATAACCCACTGAAATTCCTTAGTAAGTTTAAAGATAAAAATCAGAGATTGACAAAATGGAGTCTACTTCTTCAGGAGTATTCATTAGACATACAATATATCAAGGGGAAAGAAAATATTATTGCAGATTGCTTATCTAGACTTTAGACAGATTGTTTTAGAGTAATAAGAAATTTCCTTTGTAAATTTCTTTTTCTTTGTGGGGAGGTGTTACATAGCCTATGGTTTCATCATCCTTTGTATAATTCTAACGTACAGTATGCTGCATGTTTGATCACGATTCGCCTCGTGGCTTCCTTAGTGTGTGTTCTACCTCACTCCCCCCCTCCTCCCTTATAGTAGAGTAAGTCGTTCTTTCTGTTGTTCAGAGCAGGAGTGTCAACTCTTTGTCCCCTATGGCTTCATTTGCGTATCCTTCTTACAAGTTGTATCAAGCTCTGCCGGCCCCTATATAATGAGCTCAGTCTCTGCATTAATTGCCACTTAAATCTACTCCTCATTTTGTTCACATCTCTGTCCTCCCCTGTTATTTTTGTGAGTGCTCAGGAAGTCTCCAACCATCTGGCTGCTGTGTGATTTGAGTATAAGTGTTGTTGCATTATTTTTTCTTGTACTGTGTAGCATAAGGTGTTAATTCGTAGGCCTGGTGAGGTTTTTGTGATTAATGTAAAGTTTTACTCTCAGCCAGTAGTAATAATACTTTGTATCTGTAATAATATATCTTGCTTTAACTGAGCATTATCCGGTTTTCTCATTTCATCAGGGCTGACTTAGATAAATTTACTCTTGCTAATTTCATGTTAATAGAAGCTATTGCAGTTAACCATATATTTAACCTGTTTTTGCCATTACATTATCCTTATGAGTCCTGAATGTTTAGTTGTTAGTTTGAGCATTAAACTTTAACTTATAATTTTACCTAACTCTTTTGTTTTGAACCTGGAACTTTGCGGGACAGTTTTCTCTGTTCCGTAACAATATATATATATATATATATATATATATATATATATATATATATATATATATATATATATATATATATACTCAATTTATTATAGCCTACAGGAAAAGAGAGTTAAGTTGATGCTATGCCTGTGATTATAATATACCTTTATAATAACATGCTGAGAAGATGTTAAGATGAAAGAACCAGGGAATCAACAAACAGCCATACCGCCACCGCCATCACCTCTTCCTTCTCCTCCTCTTCTACACGGAATTCAGTCAAGTCTCGAACCCATGGTCTCGTTCAGCTTATAAGGGTTCAGGCACCTCTTTAATACCAATTTATTTCACCCTATAGTATGTTAACGTGCCCTCTATGATACATAAAAAAAAAATCCGTATCAGACAATAATAAGATTTTAGAGGAAAATTATACTGCTAAAGAAAAAGTTTTAGCATCCTTAGCTGAAGCTCAAACAACGAGCATCTGTCTGGGGTGAAGTCACACAGCGCTGTTACTTACTATATTCGTATTAACCGTAAGTTTCTATAGTGGAAATCTTTACATACCTGGCATACGTTTCATTCTTAAGTAACAGTGTTCAGAGTGGATTCACGGAAATACAATGCACCCGCGAACATGTACACGCAAATAAGACTGGTCGACAAAATTTTGAAAGTGTTCTGGTTCTAGTATATTTTTAGGTGATTCTAAGCAACATGAACCTGTAAATTTCGAATATGATATCCAATTTTCGCCAGTACGTCCAGTTTTCGAGAACCAATATACCACAGGAAAATCTGCTCGTGTGTTGGAAAATACCATTCGACTCAAATCATAGAGACAGATATACAGTACCTTGTAAAGTTGCATTCAGCTAGTAACCGTGGCGGTTATATCAGTTTCAGTTAAGTACTTGATTCACAAGATATTCAGCAACTCAGTGTGAATCAGCCACAGCCAAAAGTAGGATTAAGTTTTCCCACCATCAAGCAGATGATTTTTTTTTTTTTTTTGACACAAATGTATACATTGGTAATCTTATATTTGCTATTATTCTATTTCAGCTTTTCTTTACTGTCACAGCGCCTTGATTTGTGTTGGCAAGCAATGAAGCACCGCAATTGTATGAATGCATCAGACTCTTTCTGCTACATCTGCGTGCTCTTTACACCTGAAAGCATGAAGAGACCAATTACAAGGAATGTTAAAAGTGCATACAAACATTACTTCAAATGTCCCGGTGGTAATTAAGACAAGAAATGGGCACCCCATATTGCATGCAAGCTCGGTGTAAACCACATGAAACGGCCATCAGGTATGCCTTTCGTTGTATCAATGGTTTGCCGCGAACCATATGGTCACTGTCCTGACTGCTACTTTTGCCTCACTAACACCAAAGGGAATTCAGTGAAAACTCTGTCCAAGATCAGGTATCATTACGTACTTTCTCTAAGGCATGCACCCCATGGCCCTGAGCTTCCAGTTCCAGATCCTCCATTAAGTACCACAAGTGAATCAGAATCTAGTGAGAAGGAGTGTTGCATGGATGTCGACTTTCAAGAAGATTTAGAGAGCAAGGAGCCACACCTCATCAGTCAGGTAGAGTTGTATAACCTCATAAGAGACCATAGCACCCCCAAAGAGAAAAAAATATTTCCTTAGATCTCGACTCAAGCAATGGAACATGCTACAAGATGGAGTTTGTACCACCACATTCCATCATAGACATGAAAAGCTTGCAATGTACTTCAAGATGGATGACAGGCTTTATTACTGTTATAATGTTGTATCGTTAATGCAACACCTTTTTAAGTCTCGTTCTTATCAAAAAGGGGAATTGCGGTTGTTCATAGATTCTGTGAAGAAGGCACTGAAGGCAGTCCTTCTCCATAACGGAAATGATCTTCCTTCTGTTCCAATTGTGCATGCACATGGAATGAACGAAAGTTATGAAACTATGAGTACTCTGCTGACCGCTACTGGCTACAGAACACATCAATTGTGCATCTGTGGTGACCTGAAACTGATCTGCCGGTTACACGAAGCACATGTGTTTTCTCTGTTCATGGGACAGCAGAGCAGACGCTATGCATTACACACAAAAGGAATGCCCAGTGCTCCCAAAAAAATATGACTTGCAGGTTCAACTGTCTTAACAAACTTCTTGTTGACCCTGAGAAGGTATTCTTCCCTCCACTTAATTTGAAACTTTGATGAAGAACTTTGTGAAGGCCATGGATCAAGATGGTACTGGCTTCCACTGCTTGCTAACGAAGCTCCAAGGCATTGTATCTGAGACCAAAGTAAAGGCAGGTTTTTATTTTCAGTAGTCCCTCAAATTCATCTTATTCTCAACGATCAGGATTTTGTAAAGTGCTTATCTGAGCTGAAAAGGGGTGCCTGGGAGAACTTCATGGTTCTTACCAAGAATTACCTAGGAAATTTTAGAGCATCGACTTATGAGGAGTTTGTGGACAAGATGTTGAAGAGTTACTATGCACTCGGTGCTCGAGTGTCGCTCAAGATAAATTTTTTCCATTTTCATTTGGGTTTCTTTCCATTTAAACTTGGCAATGCCAGCGATACGCGTGGCGAAAGGTTTAACCACGAAATTGTCATTATGCAGAGCAGATATCAAGGCTGATTCATTCCAAACATGATGAGCGACTATTGTTGGACTTTACAGCGTGAGAGTAATTGCACCTACAAACGCAAAATGCAGAGGCACTTCTAATGTGCAAAGGTCATGTAATAATGTTTTGTGTACACAGTATATCGGATTGTACTTAGTATATGATATAAATTAAAGACTAAGTATATTATTTTTGTAACAATAAACAGACTTATTGACAGTTATTTAACGAATTTGCATGTTTCATGGAATTTTCCCTCATTTATGATGTAGTACGTCAACGTTTCGTGATAGCCAAATTTTAGGGTCAGTTTAGAAACTGGGGGTAACAAATTAGTTAGAAACATGTGAGAATAAGTCAGAACCATTATGGCTGTTGACCAGTGTCATACACACACGCATACTCTAAACATATAGACTCTTGCACACACACCTGACGAGCATGCGGCAGTCACACCACACAATGGCTCTTCTTACACTGTCGTCACACACTACCTCACCACGCCATGCACCATACAACACCACTGCACTAACATGCATTGCCACACCACATCACTCTGCCGTACAGCGTACTACAGCACACTACACACTGCCACACTTTACCACATTTGCCATACCAAACACACTACCACAGCATACAACACCACACACTACCACAGCATACCATACCACACACACCACACCATACCACACCACACAATACCACACCATACCACACCACACACTACCACACCATACCACACCACACACTACCACACCACACCACACCACACACTACCATACCATACCACACCACACCGTACCGCACCGCACCGCACATAACCACACCACATCACATCACACCACACACAGCCACGACACACCACACACATACTACTACACCACATCACACCACTCACTACCACGCCACCCCACACACACAGCCAAGCCACACCACACACACACTTCCACACTTCACCACACAATACCACACTGCACCATGCAAACTACCACACCACACACTTACATACCACACCACACGCTGCCATACCAAACTCTGATAAACCACATACTGCCACACCATACATTACCACACTACACACTACCACTCCATACACTACCACACCACACCTCAAGCTACCTCACCACACCACAAACTACAGCACCACACTACCGCATCTCACTACACACTACCACATAACACCACACGACAGCTACCACACCACACACTACCACACCACACGCTACAACACCATACACAGAAACACCACACACTACCACACCACACCTCACCACACATTATCGCACCACACCTCACCAAACACTATCGCACCACACCACATTGCCACACCACATCACACTACCACACCACACCCTACTATCACACAACACCACACTACCATACTACACCACACTACACCATACCACACCACATCACACCACACGCTACCTCACCTCGCCACACACTACCCTACCTCACCACAAACTACTGCAAAACACCACATCGCACCACACATCACCACATCACACCACAACTTACATGACACCATACCACACAGTGTGATACCACACACGACCACACCACACCTCACCATACACTACCACACCAAGCACTACCACATCACACAACACCGCACTACCACAACACACCACACCACACACTAGCTCACGTCACAACACCACACACTACCACACCACACCACACACTACCTCAGCACACCACACTACCGCACCACACCACACTACCACACCACACCACGCCACACCACACACTACCGCACCACACACCACACCACACCGCACCACACCACACCACACACTACCGCACCACAGACCACACCACACCACACCACACCAAGCCACACGACACTACCACACCACACCACACTACCGTACCACACACTACCACACATCACACCAGACCACACCACGCAGTACTAAACCACACAATACACTATCACTCTACTCACAGCCACAACACACTACACACTGCCACAACACACTACACACAGCCACAACACACTACACACAGCCACAACACACTGCCACAACACACTACACACAGCCACAACACACTACACACAGCCACAACACACTGCCACAACACACTACATACAGCCACAACACACTACACGTTGCCACAACACACTACACACAGCCACAACACACTACACACAGCCACAACTCACTACACACTGCCACAACACACTACACACAGCCACAACACACTACATACAGCCACAGCACACTACACACTGCCACAGCACACTACACACAGCCACAGCACACTACACACTGCCACAACACACTACACAGAGCCATCACACAATACACACTGCCACAACACACTACACTCAGCCACAACACACTACACACTGCCACAACACACTACACACTGCCACAACACACTATACACTGCCACAACACACTACACACAGCCACAACACACTACACACAGCCACAACACACTACACACAGCCACAACACACTACACATTGCCACAATACACTACACACTGCCACAACACGCTACACACTACCACAACACACTACACACTGCCACAACACACTAGACACAGCCATAACACACCACCCACCGCTACACAACACACACATCACGCACTGCCGAATCACAAGCAGTCACACCACACACAGCCTCTCCTAACACAACACACCTCACACTACCACACCAAACACTGCCACACCGTTTACTACCACACCGCAAACTACCGCATCACACACACACACACACACACACACACACACACACACACACACACACACACACACACACACACACACACACACTTTTGCCATATACTCTAGTTGCCTGATTAAAGAAAGATGAATTAGTGTTAAGCTCCTCACACATACCAAAGATTTATTCTTCGTCTCTCTCTCCTCTTTGTCTCTCCACTCCATCCTCTCTCCTTAGACAAGCAGGTAAGTAATAGTCCTAAGATTTTTAATCCTGTAACTGTGAATGACTAATTTTGCATTTTCTTTCTTTTGGCGTCAAACTGCCTATATATGAATAGGACAAACCCTTCCCTATGCTTGCCCTGTCTTGCCCTGCCCTGCCCTGCCTTACCCTACACTACCCTACCTATCCCCACTCTACCCTACCCTACCCTGATCTACCATACCCTGGCCTGTCTCGCCAGCTGTCGCCAACCTCTCTCTCTCTCTCTCTCTCTCTCTCTCTCTCTCTCTCTCTCTCTCTCTCTCTCTCTCATTTTCTTTATTTCCTCCTCTCTTCTTTTCTACCCTCTTCATACTTTCTCTCCAAAATTTTTTGCCTCTTCTCCCCCTCACCCACCAACATCTTTCCTCTTAACTCCTCCTCCTCCTCATACCTTTTCTTTTTTTTTATGGCAACCAACTCCAAACTGATGTCTATAGGGAACGTGATCCGAGTTTAAACCAGACACTATTTGCTTTCTCCGCTCCGTATTACCACGACCATTTTTCTTAAGTATTTCTAACATCGTCTTAAGTATTTCTAACAGTCTTAAGTATTTCTAACATTTTCTTAAGTATTTCTACCATTACAATTACCTGAAACATTTCTAACATTTCTTAAACATTCCTACCTTTTTTTAAGTATTTGTAACATTTACTTAAGTATTTCTAACATTATCCTAAGTATTTCTCAGGATGTTAGTGGTCCTGACACGTTTCTTTAAATACTTTCCTAGCCTTCAGGTTAAAGATTACCTAGAACAATTACTCGAACGTTAATACTCCAACTGACTATTTTTCTTGCATGCCACCGCCAAAGGTGTTTATTCAGTTTAAGATATACCTCGTGGCGATGCGGTAAATGAAGACTATAGCTCGTACTCCCTTTGGTTAAGGAAGCTCCCTGGCACCTCTTCTTTAGCGACTTACTTTCCAAACTACTTATTAATATCCTCTTTTTTGCCCCTTTTATCCTTTTAATGTGGACATAGATTACACGAACAACAACACACGATTACAGTAACGTAGCAGGATCAGAAATAAACCGAAAAGGAAGAGGTGTTAGTCACCTTCCCAATCGCACTAGAGTACCGCCTCACGGCCCGTATTCTCGTTTGTGAAGGAAGCTCCCTAACACCTCTTCCTTGGCGATCTGTTTTTGGATATGGCTGGCTAATATCCTTGTGTACGTTATGTATGCAGAGTATGGCGACATTGGAACGACCCATGGAACCCAGATGAGTATAGTAGGATGTAATAAACGAATAGATCGCATACGAAAAGGTATTAGGGAGCTTCCCAGATCGACGAGAATACAGGCCTGTAGGTGATCTCTCCAGCCCGAAAACTTCCTAGAGTGTTGAATAAAATCGTCTGAAGATTGTAGGATTAAAAAAAATAGTCCTCAGTTTGAAGGGATTAATATGAAACGTTTGCCTGATGACTTTCGTAGGTTTTAGGTTACAGATTGACTTGAAAACTTGTACGAGCTTATGATGAAAAGTTTCTTTGATATTTGTACTCGTACTCCTATTTTTGCTGCAGGCACGGGGGCGGCTAAATCCAGTGTTCCTAACTGTACCACTCACTCACTCACTCAGTCACTCATTCAGTCACACTCACTCACTCACTCACCAGTTACATGAACTGAGTCTGTACGTTTTTTGAAATGTGAAATCTGGCAAGTTGCTGCCGTACAGTTTCATTAGTGTTGGACTCATTTTCATCGCTTCACTTAATTATGTATTTGTTTATTTTTTGCCTCACCCACAAGGTCGTGTCTGTGGTGTGTCCGGGGTACGGGTGGTGTGAATCAAGGTTTTATTTGGGGTGTATCTGATGGGTGTATCCGAAGACAAAGGACACCTTCTGTGGATGTGTTGGCAGTATGCATACAATAGTGGTGGCTGCAGCTATCAAGTGTCCATTATCTTGTTATATTTATGCTCCAAGGAGAGAGAGAGAGAGAGAGAGAGAGAGAGAGAGAGAGAGAGAGAGAGAGAGAGAGAGACAGACAGACAGACAGACAGACAGACAGACAGACAGAATCAGAAAAGACACCCCATGAAAAGTGGGAAGGCCGAAACAGGGAAAAGCTGGATTTTCTTACACACACACACACACACACACACACACACACACACGCACGCACGCACGCGCGTATCCCTTTTCTTGACCACCACCGATAAGAAGAAATCCAACACAGGACGATATATTTGACTTAAATCTCTCTCTCTCTCTCTCTCTCTCTCTCTCTCTCTCTCTCCATAGTGATTAGTCTTCTTTATTATCCTTATAATGCACTATCATTTTTTTTTTTTTTTGCAATTTGATACATCAGTGGCCAGTCACCTCTTGGCATAGTATTCCAATCTCTCAACGGCCCATTAACTTATATTTAAAATTGAAATGAATATATATATATATATATTGTTACGGAACAGAGAAAGATAATGTACACTTTAAGTGAGAATACTAAAAATCACTACTATCCCGTAAAGTTCCAGGTTCAAAACAAAAGAGTTAGGTAAAATTACAAGTTAAAGTTTAATGCTCAAACTAACAACAAAACATTCAGGACTCATAAGGATAATATAATGGCAAAAAACAGGTTAAATATATGGTTAACTGCAATAGCCTCTATTAACACGAAATTAGCAAGAGTAAATTTATCTAAGTCAGCCCTGATAAAATGAAAATACCAGATAATACTCAGTGAATGCAAGATATATAATAACAGATACAAAATATTATTAATAATGGCTAACAGTAAAACTTTACATTAAGCACAAAAGCCTCACTTGGCCTACGAATTAACACCTTATGCTTTATATTACAAGAAAAAATGTAATAACACTTATACTCAAATTACACAGCTGCTAGATGGTTGGGGACTTTCCTGAGCACTCACAATAATAACAACTGTACAGGGGAGGACAGAGATGTGAACAAAATGAGGAGTAGATCTAAGTGGCAATAATGCAGAGACTGAGCTCATTATATAGGGGCCGGCAGAGCTTGATACAACTTGTAAGAAGGACGCGCAAATGAAACCAGAGGGGACAAAGAGTTGGCACTCCTACTCTGAACAACAGAAAGAACGACTTACTCTACTATAAGGGAGGAGGCGGGGAGTGAGGTAGAACACGCTCGTGATCAAACATGCAGCATACTGTACGTTAGAATTACACAAAGGATGATGAAATCATAGGCTATGTAACACCTCCCCACAAAGAAAAAGAAATTTACAAAGGAAATTTCTTATTACTCTAAAACAATCTGTCTAAAGTCTAGATAACCAATCTGAAATAACATTTTCTTTCCCCTTGACATGTTGTATGTCTAATGAATACTCCTGAAGAAGTACACTCCATCTTGTCAATCTCTGATTTTTATCTTTAAACTTACTAAGGAATTTCAGTGGGTTATGATCAGTATAAATGACTATGGGGTCAAAACCAGAACACAAATAAAATGAAAAATGCTGTAAACCCAAAATCAAAGCCAAAAGCTCTTTCTCAATATTTGAGTAGTTCTTTTGATGTGGAGTGAACTTCTTACTGTAATAAGATACAGAGTGTTCAATACCCTGATCATCCTCTTGCAGCAAAACAGCCCCAGCTCCTGTATCACTTGCATCAACAGCCATCTTAAAAGGCTTAGCAAAATTTGGAGTAGCGAGCACTGGCTGACTTAATAGGATAGCTTTAAGTTTGGTGAAAGAGGATTCACAGTTATCGGTCCAGACAATTTTAACTCCCTTTTTCAGTAGGTCTGTAAGTGGTGGTACAAGAATTGAAAAGTTAAGAACAAATCTCTGGTAATAACCTACCATTCCCAAAAATCTTTGTAGCTCTTTCCTACTTTTAGGTCTGGGAAGATCACTTATAACCTGAACCTTAGCTCCTGGTGGTACAACGTGTCCATCACAAATTATGTACCCAAGGTACTGAACTTTAGCTTGACCAAACTCACACTTTGATAAATTAGCTACAAGATTAGCCTGAACCAAACGCTCAAGAAATTTACTGACATGGCATAGGTGATCTTTCCAGTTGTCACTGAAGATTAATACATCATCAATATAAACAACACACCCTGCCAAACCCTCTGTTACAACATTCATGAGCTTCTGAAATGTGGCTGGTGCATTCTTCATACCATATGGCATTACAGAACATGCAAAAGTCTTTCCTAGTGTTACAAAACATGAGATCTCCCGAGCACATTCAGTCATAGGTACTTGCCAGTATCCCTTTAACAAATCAAACTTACTTATGTACCTAGCCTTTCCGATCTTGTCTATGCAATCTTCCACGCAAGGGAGAGGGTAAGTGTCTGTTTTGGTTATCTGATTAACACGTCTGTAGTCGATGCAAAGCCGCTGTGACCCACCTGGCTTAGGGACTAGAGTGACAGGAGAACTCCACTCGCTCTGACAGGGCTCAACCATCTTGTGGTCCAACAGGTAGCCAAGCTCCTTCTGGATGAGAGGAACTTTCATTGGGTTCACACGGTAAGGAGGCAATTTAATTGGCTTTGCGTCTCCAACATCGACATCATGCATCAACACAGTGGTTCTTCCTGGAGTAGCACTGAACACTTGTGGGTACTCCTGCAGTAATGCCGAAAACTCCTGCCTTTCCTCGGGAGCTAGATGAGAAAGCTTAGTCTGGAGATCATTCATGATATCAGGATTCTTCCCCAAACTATCACTCAGGCTCATGCTGCATGGGAGAACTTCACTTGCAGACTCGGGTGGAACAGCTACAGTGCAGACTGGGTTATTTTCGTCCCGCCTGTGATAAAACTTTAGCACATTGATGTGACAAAGTTGCTTGTTCTTTCTACGATCTGGTGTGGCGATGACATAGTTGACATCACTGAGTTTATTCTCCACGAAATAAGGTTCACTAAACTTGGCTTGAAGAGATTGCCCATGCACTGGTAGCAGAATCAAAACCTGAACTCCTGGCTGAAAGTGGCGTAACCTGGACTTCTTATCATACCAAGTTTTCATCTTCTCCTGAGCAGCTCCTAAATTCTCTCTCGCCAGCTGTAAAGCAGTGGACAGCTGTTCTTTGAACTTCATCACATACTCCAGCAGGTTGACGTCATCTTCCTCCGACAGCCAGCATTCCTTGAGTAGCTTAAAGGGTCCTCTTACTTCATGGCCAAACAGTAGTTCAAAGAGTGAGAAGCCTAGTGATTCATTTGGAGATTCTCTTGCGGCAAATACAACGAATGGAAGACCTTTATCCCAGTCTTTCTGATGTTCCAAACAGTATTTCTTGAGCATCGATTTGAGTGTTTGATGATATCTCTCCAACGCTCCTTCAGTCTAGGGATGGTAAGCTGAAGACGTGATCTGGGTGATGCCCAACTCTTTCAGAGACTGCTTGAAAACATTTGACATGAAATTACTTCCCCGGTCTGACTGTATCTCCTTGGGCAGACCAAACTTTGTGAAGAACCCTAGCATTTCCTTAACCACGTTCTTTGCTGAGATATTTCTAAGTGGAATGGCTTCAGGATAACGAGTAGCCATATCAATCAGGGTCAACACATAAGAAAATCCTGAAGAAGTCTTAGGAAGAGGGCCCACAATATCCACCAACACACAGGTGAAAGGCGCCTCAAAAGGAGGAATGGGAACTAGAGGTGCAACCTTTTCGGCCTGATTACACTTCCCCACAACTTGACAGGTGTGACAAGACTTACAATACCAGGAAACATCCCTGAAGATACCTGGCCAGTAGAAGTGTTTCAAAATGCGTGCCACAGTCTTCCTCACTCCAAGGTGTCCTGCCAAACTGGAATCATGAGCCACTCTAATGATATCCTGCCTACAAACACAAGGGATGACAACTTGATGTACAACCTCCCACTCACAGTCGGCTGATGCTGTTGGGGGTCTCCACTTCCTCATAAGTACTCCTGACTTTATATAATAACAAGTAGAAGCACCAGCTGACTCTTCCTCACTGCAAGCAGAGTTAGCTAGACCTTTCAACTCAGGGTCAGCAACCTGCAACTCAACCAACTCTTGACGAGACAAATTATCAACACTACGGGGTACTGCCTCATCTGATGAGTGGTCCAAATTAGCAAGAAAATTGTCAGCTAGGCTAACATCATCATCATCATTATCCTCTAAGTCACCAGTAACTTTAGACTTAACCCTAGTGACAGCACATGCAGGGAACACATCAGGGAAACCACAATCCTGGGTCGCAGCCACTGGCTCACTAGACAACTGAGGAGCTAGACACACTTGACTTCCACCAATATCATTTCCAAGTAAGAAAGTTACACCTGACATTGGGAGTGTCTCAACCAACCCAACCATAACGGAACCATTAACAAAACCAGACTCTAAATTCCCTCTGCACAGAGGGACAGAGAAGTAATTATTCCCTACACCTTGTAGGATTACAGTTTCATCAGAGGAATTAACATTAGAGCCTAGAACACTGGTCAGCATAAGGGATTGGCAAGCACCTGTATCACGATATATTTTAACTGATTTCCTGTCATTACTGACCAGAGGACTGACAAAACCTTCAGACAGGAAATTAGCACATGAACTCTTGAGAGTGTCACCCACGTTACTGCTCAAAAGAGGAGCTCCATCATGAGGATTTAATTTACCCCTCAAAGCAGGTTCAGTTAACTCAGTTAAAGAATTCTGGGAACTCTCAAGGGTGGACACTAGACCAATTGACTGAATATTAAAGACTCCTTTTTATTCACATCACGCTGTCTCCTGAAACATTTCTCCGTAGTATGACCAAGCTTACTACAATAAGTACATTTACTTTTCTGAAATCTAGAGGTGAAGCTGCTATTTACTTCCTGAGAAACATCATCTTTATTCTCTTTCCTGTTACCTGTACTCTGAGTAGAGGCAACGTACTTACTCTCAGCTTTCCTCTTTTCTTTAGAATATCTCTTGTGAGTGAGAACATATTCATCAGCTAAAACTGCAGCATCAGACAAATTATCTATTCTTTTCTCATGAAGATATAGGCTTACATCATTATTAATACACCTTTTGAAATTCTCCAGCAAAATCATCTGTTTAAATTTGTCAAAATCAGAATCCACATTCTTAGAATTTAACCACTGCTCTAACAGATCTTCTTTGATTTTTGCATACTCAACATGGGATTGCTTATCTTGCTTATAAGTTGTCCTAAATTTTACTCTATAGGCTTCAGGAACAAGCTCATAGGCCTTAAGAATCAAGCTCTTAACTACATCATAATTATCAGATTGATCCTGAGGCAAAGATGCATAAGTTACTTGAGCTTTGCCGGTGAGAACACTCTGAAGGAGTACTGGCCAATACTTTTTGGGCCAATTAAAACCTGTAGCTACCCTCTCAAACAACTGAAAATACTTTGTTAAATCAGATTCATTAAAAGGAGGGACAAGTTTAACATTTTTAGCCACATCAAAATCATCAGAGCTAGATGATCCAGTTCCACCTTGTTTCATGCGATACTCATGGTCTGCCTGAATCCTAGCAATTTCAACTTGTGCCTCAGCCTCCTTAGCTTTTGCCTGAAATTCAGCCTCCTTAGCACGAGCCTCCTGCAGGGCTAGCTGTAACTTAGCTAATTCAATCTGCGTTTGCTCATTTGGAGGAGTTACATTAAACAAGCTTTCATTAATCATGTCAATAATTTGATCTTTAGAATGATGAGAGCGAACAGCAATTCCCAATTGTTGAGCAACAAGCTTAAGTTCATTCTTTGTTCTGTTTTCTACATCACACACTGTTTGCACATTTGACAAAAAATCTTTGGCTTCATCAAGCGTAGTAATAGTAGACATCATGAATAAATCACAATCACAAAATATCAAGCAATATCCTTATGATAATATCCTGAATATCCTGATAAGAGGTCGCCAAATTTATGTTATGGAACAGAGAAAGATAATGTACACTTTAAGTGAGAATACTAAAAATCACTACTGTCCCGTAAAGTTCCAGGTTCAAAACAAAAGAGTTAGGTAAAATTACAAGTTAAAGTTTAATGCTCAAACTAACAACAAAACATTCAGGACTCATAAGGATAATGTAATGGCAAAAAACAGGTTAAATATATGGTTAACTGCAATAGCCTCTATTAACACGAAATTAGCATGAGTAAATTTATCTAAGTCAGCCCTGATAAAATGAAAATACCAGATAATACTCAGTGAATGCAAGATATATTATTACAGATACAAAATATTATTAATAATGGCTGACAGTAAAACTTTACATTAAGCACAAAAACCTCACTAGGCCTACGGATTAACACCTTATGCTATACAGTACAAGAAAAAACGTAATAACACTTATACTCAAATTACACAGATGCTAGATGGTTGGAGACTTCCTGAGCACTCACAATAATAACAACTGTACAGGGGGGGACAGAGATGTGAACAAAATGAGGAGTAGATCTAAGTGGCAATAATGCAGAGACTGAGCTCATTATATATGGGCCGGCAGAGCTTGATACAACTTGTAAGAAGGTCGCGCAAATGAAGCCAGAGGGGACAAAGAGTTGACACTCCTGCTCTGAACAACAGAAAGAATGACTTAATCTACTATAAGGGAGGAGGGGGGGAGTGAGGTAGAACACGCTCGTGATCAAACATGCAGCATACTGTACGTTAGAATTACACAAAGGATGATGAAATCATAGGCTATGTAACAATATATATATATATATATATATATATATATATATATATATATGGAGCCTCTGTTCCCGCCCCGCCAGGGTAATAAACTTTGGGAGTGTTTTTCTGGCCACGTACTGCTTGGCAGACATCAGGGGTGCTGTGGTTGAACCAGTGTCGCATACCATAAAGTATGCTTGCACCCAGTCTACCTGCATGGGCCAATTACACTTGGTTTACAGACTACACACGCATCCAAAGCCACTACAACACTACAATTACACTTACAAACACTTCTCACCCTACATACAATCACTACAAGACAGCCTAAGCCACTTGGTAGAGATACATTGGCTGTACCGTCCTAGGGATAGGCCGGTCCTGCAGTGGACACTCAAACGGCTGATGATATATATATATATATATATATATATATATATATATATATATATTTATATATTGCTCAAGGGAATGATGCCTGTAATCTGAGAAAATTATTGTTTGGTTTTCTTTTTTTCAATTTCGACAAAGTTTTCTATTTCAATACTATTTTTCATTGAGAAAACAATTATCATATGATCAAATGTCCAAATATTGTGGCTGATATCTTCTTCTGTATAGGTAAAAAAAAATAATAGTCCATTAATGGAGGAGCACTAATTTGTCTCACAGAGAAGATACTGATTTTTTTTTTTTTTTATTACTGCCATTTTGTGATTAAACTCTCAATTATCCTGTGTAATTCAGCCAAGCCCTATGCCAGTTAAAGTAAAATGCTGGATATTGCACATCCGGAAGAATATTCAGCTTTGAGCCGGATATTGTGATGCCATCCATCTTTACCCTCTATCCAAACAGCTTTACCATGAGTGAAAGATGAAAGCTAAGCAAATAAAAACAATACAGTACAGTAATGATACAATACAGTAATACAGTACTGTACATAGTGTACTATTTCATGTAGGGTACTTACCATGCAATACAGTAATGTACACATAATTTCATGTGGTCTAGTGGAAAATGTCTCCTCCAAAATTACCTCAGCACCACCACCTCAGGCTCGTTCTCTGCCAATGCTACTGGAGTAGGTAGTGGAGATGGAGTGGCAGAGGGAGTCAGGTGGATGTCCGGTGAGGCCTCTGACTGGGGGGAGGCCTCAGGCTGTGGTGCCAAGGCAGAGCTGCCTGGCTGAGATGAAGAATTGGCCATCAGCTCGACAGGATGCACAGTCACACCACTTGCACGTTGGTATGAAAACCACTTCAGGCAGGCTTGGTCGAGTTCAGAAAAGCATACCTTGGTCATCATCATGCATTCTTGCCATCACACAGTTTCACCACGCTGACCCTGGAAGAACACTTTAGTGGAGGATTTGTTCTTTCACAGATCCTGCAATGTGGTCCATGGCATGTTGTAGTGTTCCACTACCCTTGCGACAAAAGATGTTAGTCTGTAGCAAGGAAGTTTGGATAGCAGGGAATGGTACCAACCTCTGCCAAAAGTTTTCAAATATCAAGCGCTACTGCATGAGTTTCTCCATGTTGGTCAATAGATTGATGGATGGTATGAGTCAGGAGGGTAAGTATATCAATGGTGGATCTTTTGTGGCGAAAACCATACTGTCTGTCATTGTTTAACCCTCTTGTGCACGGTAAGTTTCCAATAAGTTTTGGAGCCAGGCACAAAACCAAAACCTCGCTTAGACTGCCTTTGCTAGCGCGGAAAAGAAAAAGATGTAAGGCCAAATTTATCTTCAAAAAAGGCTTATATTGTTATAAATCGTAGCCCTTCTTCTTCGCTGATATTTATACTATAAGATAAGAAAAAATAAATAAAACAGAAAAATAAATGTACAGAAATTAAGTGAGAATAAACCTTACTTAGGTGATAATTAGCTTCTAATAACTTCCCAACATCACCACACAAAATTTTTCCTGAGACATGCAGTTGCAAAGTATGTGTCTATATGCAGAATTACACGAGCTTTCTAACGAGCCCCATGGCGATTTGATACGTCCAATAGGTTCCGTGTAAATCAGAAAAAGTAAAAAAATGCCTAAAATTCTGATTTGTTTATCATTTCATATGTTATTATTGACACTGTAACAAACATATATGTAAATTATTAATTTTCCAGTTTTGTTGCCCCAAGGGTTAAGGAAGTCCATGATATAATAAACATTATTATAACCCTTATTGTTATTGAGAAAATGAAATTTGAAAAAGAATGATTTGCGCAATGTAACAGCACATAAGCTCGTGACCATGTGTTTGTGGTTTGGAACTTTTCCCAATTAATGATTTGCACACATAAGTTATTTTGCTTTTCAGAAGTATGCATAAAAAATCATCAGCTTGTTCATGCTTTCTTCAGATTTTTTATGCGACTTATACTTTAAGAGTAAAATACCTGAGAGAAAAACAATGAAATGCACCATATTTTCCCTATGAGAATATATAGTAAACACACACATTTTATACCCTATAACACATAGGATAAAAACTAGACAAATAAGCTGGTTACTCACATCCTCTAGCAGCGTTGTAATGATTCTGGAATGTAGAGATGGAGTTGCAGAGAGGAGGAAAGGCATGATCACAGCCTATGTGTGTGTGATTTTTTGTGATGTGTGTGTGTGTGTGTGTGTGTACTTGAGGTGGCAATAAGGGGCAGCTGTCTCCATTGTGAGGGTGATAGTGGTGGTACCAGTGGTGGTACCAATGGTCGTTGTGGTGGTAGTGGTGGTGATAATGAAGGTGGCCTTGACCGCAGAGGATGGAGGGAGGTTTATCATGTTGCCTCCCTCTTCCTCTCTCCTCCTCATCCCAGTCACTCTCAAAAACACTCTCCCTAGATTCTTTGTCTATGTCCTCCTCACTTTCAGTTTCACTAAATATATATTTCAGGCACTCCTCCTCAGATAACCGTTTCCCTGTCGTCGTGGCTACTTTCAGTATCGAAAGGGAACTGTAACAAGCAGTTATAGATTTGAAATTTGGATTTCTCTGAAAATATATAAAAAACACTTATACACCTTCTTCACTGATACACTGCACTATAGAACACACTATCACTATAATACATGTAAGGTATGGACGGGTACCGTTATGGAAAACGAGGAATAAAATGGCCGGCTGCGCACTAGCACACCCTGCTTGCCTGATTGCCAAGAGGACACTGAGTTAATAATAGGCCGTTTGTCCTAGTGATAGGCTTGTGAGTGTTGCCATTTATTTCCCTCAGGCCTGGGCTCCCTAACCAATGACTCACTAAGATTTGACCCACTTTCAGCCACAGGAAAAGTTTCTATGATCGTTATAGGGAAATTGCTTCATAGTGTGTCATTGGTTACTCTTCAGACTCCAAGGACTTTGACTCGTATTGCGTCATCATGCACGAAGGGGTTAAAGTTTTTGGATTCAAGGTGTTTATCTATATTCTTATTAATTACAGTTTCAAATACTTTACCAAAAGAAGACATAATAGCTATTGGTCAGTAATCAGAAGGGTCAAGGGAGCTTCCTTCCTTTGGAAATGAATGGATATTGGCTACTTTCCATGAATTAGGGAATGAAGAAGTATGTATGCATAGTCTGAATTATATAGATAGAACAAAGGCAAGTTCTGGTGAGCAATTATCAAAGCAAGTGAAGGAATTCCATCTGTGCCTGGAGCTTTGTTGGTTGGTAAATTGTCTAGGATGGATTTTAAGTATCTAATCTGTATTTTATGTGGAACAATTTAGGGAGAGTTAAGTTCTGGTGCAGGGACGTCCTGGCTACCTTCCTCTAAGGTAGAATTTCTGGCCAATGTATTGGCAAAGATATTCACTTTACCATGTGGGTTATTAGTAATAATACTGTCTGAAGATTTTAGTGGGGAATGGGTGATGACTGGTTAAAATTACTATTGAAAGAATCGAGACTTGACAAGAATATTCTATTGTCATTAGGACTGTCAAGTAGTTCTGATTCTTGGTTTTGAAGAAACTTTGATTTAGCAAGATTTATTAATGTTTTTGCATAGTTTCCAGCAATTTTATATTGACAAAGTGATTCAAATATTTTTTATTTTAAGTAAGGGTTATATGCTATTGACTTTTGGGCTGTTGCTCCGGTACAAATGCTATCAAACCATTTTTGAGAGTTTGATATTTTAGTGAACTGTTGACTTGGTTTGAATAAATCCATACCAGCTAATATTAAGTCATTAATGTGGGACTGGGAAGAATTGGCATCACTAGAGAAGAAGGCTGCCATGGAATGTCAGGGAGATAATTTTTAAATCTATCCCAGTTTGCCCTGTCAAAGTGCAATCCCTGACAGGTTCAGAATAGGGAGGTTTGGGGGAGCTGACTAATGAGGCTTTCTGACTGTGGTCAGAGGATCCAAATGATGACAGCACTTCTGTCATGTAATGATCCAGGCTATATGTCAGGAACAGACCCAAGCGATGGGCTTTATGGCCAGGATTATCTGGTATTCTGGTTGGTTGCTTAACCAACTGAGTGAAGTTAAACGATTCTGCCAAAGCCCACACTCTAGACCAGTATCATCAGTTCTGGCAGGGCACCATAACCATTCTACATTATGTACGATAAAATCACTCAAAATGGTAAAAAAATCACCAAAATGGTAAAATCGGTGACAGAGGTAAGCTTAAACTTACTCAAATGTGAGGATATGGAGTCAAATACAGTGGGTTCTGTAAAAGCATTGGGAGCAATTGACTACACAGATATATATGGTAATATGTAGATAATTTAGTTTATACAGTGAGTAATATAAATTAGTTGAAGTGAAGTTTAAAACAGTGTCAGTTTCAAATTCAGATTTGATATAACAACAGGTGCCACTCTTATTATGGAAGTTTGAGAGGAGATAGGAATCAGGATAACAAAATGGGGATATTTTGGTAGAAGGAGAGATTTTGGGTTTTGTAAGGATCAGGGCTAGAGAGGATATGGATTGTAAGAAAAAATTAACTAAATTCAAACTGGTGTCGAGACCACAAATACTGGTGAAGAATAAGGCTGCACCTGCACTTCTCCACTGACAAGCATGAATGAAAGTTGCATCAGTTGCTGTTGGCACAGTCGCTTGATAGTGACCAGGAGGACCCTACCAGCCAGCCCTACCCTGCAGGTGGTGGCAATGCAGTGGCCATTGCTAAGAGGAATGGAAAGAGAACGTGTGACATCTTATGTGCATGTAATGTCCTAGACAGTTGAAGGTAGAGGTATTAATCGAGTATGCTGGCCAACTCTCTGTGAAAATGAAAGCACTGATAATACTCATTAAAGGGAGATGGTTAGGATTTGGTCCTGAGGCCTGGTGAAATGGGAGCTCTAGCTCTCCCTGTCACCAGCTTGCCATCCACCTAGGGAGTACTACCCTGTTTGACTGGTGCTACAGTCTACTCCCTGGATACTTTTATGGCAAATGCTCAGACGAAGTTGCATCCATTGTGTGACCTCTCCATACCTTCCCCTTTGCTACACGGGCATCTGGTAGTGCTCATGCCTGAACTGCCACACTGCCATAATGCAGAAATTCAGCATATCAGAAATCTTTTATTCCCCCTACTGCATCTGTTTGGAACTCGCTTTCCCAGAGTTGTTTTCTCCCAAATTTCATCCTGCAGCAGTAAAAAAAAAACACTCAACGCTATTGTTGTTACGAGGAATTTCAGTCCACAGATTAGGCAAAGCAGAAAAAAACAGCACTGGGGGGTAGGAGAAATAGCACTGGGGTCCGGCACTCACACTTGTAAACAGTAAGGTACACAATAATTTTACAGTAACAATAAAGCAATACGATATGATCACTGACATGGCATTAGCTTTGCAAAACAATACTGTACAGTACACTACCTCGAACGTAGGATACCACAGAGTTAGTAACAGGGCCAGGGTTTTGCCATCGCATGGTCGGAAGAGCGGAGTGCACAGATATGTTTTCACTGAACGACATCCACAGGCAAGAATGAGAGTGTGTGGGTATTCTCGGCGCCGAGTAAGGCAGATTCTGCTTGGCTGACATGTAGTGGACATTTTCATTGGCTCCTCAGAGTCGGGATTTTCCCTGCTGCCGGTTGGTTACCTCTAATGAGCTGATTGAGGCTCTTCGATGGTGGATACTGCATTGGACCGCCAGTTATATCCCGTTTCAGTGTCGGATGTTGCATAAAAATTGCTGGATATTGTTTTACTAGAGCCAAGATAACTGTGCTAGATATTGCGCTGAGCAGGATATTGTGACGATCGATAAAAGAGAATTTACTGTATTAACATATCAAGAAGAAACAAAAACCAAGGTTCAGTGTAAGATCAATTTATTTCTTAGTTAATATTTGTATATGTGTATGTATGTTTGTATGTACATATTGAGGGAGGCGGTGGCTGAATCGGTAGAGCAGCGGTCTGCATTCCTGATGGACCCAGGTTCGAATCCCGGCTGGGGCAGGGAACAGTTTAAGGATTTGAATTTCATAAAAGCAGACTTTCCTGATCTACCAAATGACCGGCCGACATGTTATAAAAGTATCCCCGCTAATACCAATACACCAGTCCTGTATGAGACAGCCCTAGCATGTATTCAATATGGACGGTGGGTGTTAGCACCAAAGTGGTGACATGTGGAGGTGTAGGAGGATTACTGGGCCTTGGGATAGGCTACTGCCCCCGAGATATAGGCCCTGAAGCCTTTGCCCAGAGTCGGACACATTAAAAACTAAATAAAATAAAATAAATTTGTGTGTATGTATATTTGTGTTTATTTATTCATTTATTTATTAGTTTCTCAATGTGTTTAGGAAAATACATATAGACAACTGTTCGTTTCTCAAGACTGTAAGGGAGAAAAAGCAAAAATCCAAAAACGAGATCTGTTATGTGGCATAGATACCTGTAACATAAAAACTGATGTTAACTAGATGTATCGAAAAATAAATGGCTAAGGAAGAGGTGTTAGGGGAATATACAGGGTGGACCATATATAACGCTCCTCTTACGAGTACACTCGCTAGGGCGATTTCCTGTGTGTTGCAGGGACTCCTAAGCTTTGTAAATGCCCTCCGTCAAAATTTGTTTGCTACTCCCACTTCACAGAGATGCCCACACCAGCAGACAGAGCCGTCCCTGCAACACACAAGATACAACCAGGATAGTTTCTACTGTCACGCAATTTATTGACTACACAGAGTAAATAGAAGGCCAAGGAATAAACAATGAATAAGGCTTAATTTGGTGCGAAATTTTCCAGTGACTATATTTCTGAGTTTGGGTAATTTCAGTTCGTTTTCCTGTCTTGCCATAACCATCAGAATGTACAGCTGCCAGCACTCCCGCGTGTTACAGGAGCACGAGGGTTTGACGAGATGTGGCACCACTGTGATTATTTACTTCGAAACAGTCCATGTGAGTGAAGCGGAGTAACCTCAATATAGTTCCGTTAAGGAAAGATGTTTGATGTATTAAGCTTCATTTCGCAAGGTTGACATTTCAACACGAATTATTGGTATAATTTACATTGTTATACCTAAGGATAATAATCGCCTTTATATGACGTATTATGACTGTCCATAGTTTTGAGGTGGACTGACATATAAAGGAGGGTGGGAGGGGAGGGAGGGTGTTCCCAACCCCACCTGGGGTAAGAGGGAGGATCCCCCACATGGAGTCGGAGAGAAGGGGGGGGGGAGTGCTGTAAGCTTCACACTTGACACGGTGAGACGAGACCACATCTGCTTCATTACACTCAATACGGTAACTCAGCAATGCTGACCAATGGTAAAATAATGAGTAGCTTCATGAACTATGTTTATGTGAGGAATATATCATTATATATATATATATATATATATATATATATATATATATATATTGTGTGTGTGTGTGTGTGTGTGTGTAAGAGAGAGAGAGAGAGAGAGAGAGAGAGGGAGATTCACTCTTTGCCCATATCCTTATTAGCCAAAAACTGATACTATGATTCAATTTGTTAAAATTGTTTAGGCAAAATTTTCGAACCGTGTTCCCACCATCATCACCACCACCACCTCTCATTCCATGACAAGCTTAGTTTCTAACTTTCTACCAGACTATAAGGCAAGAGTAGATGTAGCTTCCTTACTGGCGAGGTGAAGAAACCTGGGTTAAGTCATGACTGGCTGCCCAATCTTCTTAAGTGTGATTGGGTGCAGAACTAACAAGACTATATGATTGGATGATTTCTACACCCAGCTACTGTGCGGTCAGGCATGGTTAACATATATTAGAGGACTGAATAAAAATAATCGAGTTTATCCCTCCTTCCTGTCAAAGTTAAAATGGATTTCATTCAATAAACAAATCAGTTTGACAGAAGAAACGACTCGGACTAATATAGCTTTCGAAACACTGGTATAGCCAAGACCTTCAGCCATATCTTGACACCTTTCCTTACATAAAATTGAAAGCATTTTACTCAGTATTATTTATAAACAATTAATATCGTGTAACTTTAATGCATAGTCCTATATGGACGTTATAGACTACCAGAAACTAAGCTTGTCATGGAATGAGAGGCGGTGGTGATGGTAATGATGGTGGTGGGAACATGGTTCGATAATTTAGCCTAAACAATCATAACAAGAGGAATCACATTATCAGTTTTCGGCTAATAAGGATACAGGCAAAGAGTGAATCTCTTTCTCTCTCTCTCTCTCATACACACACACATTATATATATATATATATATATATATATATATATATATATATATATATATATATATATATATATATATATCATCAGTTTGAGTATCCACTGCAGGACCGGCCTATCCCGACCGAAGTCGGGACAATACAGCCAATGTATCTCTGCCACGTGGCTTAGGCTGTCTGGTAGAGATTGTATGCTGGGTGAGAAGGGCTTGTAAGTGTAATTGTAGTGTTGGAGTGGCTTTGGATGTGTGTGTAGTCTGTGAACCAAGTGTTATTGGCCCGCACAAGCCGACTGGGTGCAAGCATACTTTACAGTAAGCGACACTGGTTCAACCACAGCACCCCTTGTGTTCGCCAACAAAGTACGTGGCCGGGTGAACACTCCCAAAGTTTATTATCCTGGTGGGGCAAGAACCCTGGTCCACCCGTGTAAGAAATGCACACTCTACCACTGTACCACAGAGGCTCCATATATATATATATATATATATATATATATATATATATATATATATATATATATATATATATATATATGTATGTATGTATATATATATATATATATATATATATATATATATATATATATATATATATATATATATATATATATATATATATATATATATATATATATATATATATATATATATATATATACTTGAGAGGAGCATGTGGAGTGACGTGGAGGGACAGGTTGACGAATGAAGAAATGAAGGAACGTTGTGGGGTAGATGTGGATGTGGTTGAAAAGATTAGGAGAAATACACTGAGGTGGTTTGGACATGTGGAGAGGATGGAGAATGAAAGACTGACTAAGAGGGTGTATGTAGGTGAGGTGGAGGGAGGGAGAGGGAGGGGTAGACCGAGGATGAGGTGGAGGGATGGAGTTGAGAGGTATATAAGGGGGGGGTGAGCTGGGGGGAGGGGAGTCAAATGGTGGGTGACAGAGTGACTTGGAGGCGTTTTGTCTGCGGCCACCCTTTGCGGGATTAGGGCGTCGGGCTATATATATATATATATATATATATATATATATTATATACTCACTTAACCACATTCATTTTAAAATCCTTCATTTGTTATTATGCAGTTTAACTCCATTATCATTTTTTGTCTCAGTGCAGATGTTAATGCTAGGATCACCATGTTATTTACTCTTTTAGCCTAAGATGTTATAGTTATTATAAGGATAAGACTAACACTACTAGAGTGGTTTGACCTTGATCTCTGAAGGCTGCCATCCACAAGTCTCAGTCTGGATCAGTGTCTTCTCAAGTCATGGGCATGGTTTCACCCACAGTTTATGAATATACAGTGTAATTTTCCTTAACCCGAGGCGTCCCATCGACATATGGATATGTTGCAACATTTTTCATTTGCCAGTCCCAACGACGTACTGGTACATTGTGCAATTGCAAGGTGCATAATTTGCACAATTTTCAAATTTCGCGCTTGATTTTTCGTACATATGGTCGCTCGACACTCGGAGACCCCACGTGACCCGCGCTCACCCACGGCACGGTCACTCACCTGTTAGCAACGGTCCTGCTCTGACATGGTGCATAGAGGTCTCTCCAAGGAGGAAATCCAAGCCGCCCTGGACAACTTTACAGGTGACAGCGATTCCCCAATGGACGACGAGGTTGTTGACAAGGATTATGTGCAGCCAGAGGAGGTGGAAAGCAGCAGCAGTGACAAGGAAGTTCTGTCCCCCAGGAAGCGGTGCTACGTGACTTATCGTGCTGTTAGAGAGGGCCAGCCTGCACAAAAACAACATGCAACATCCTCTAGCCAGCCCCAACGTGATGTGGAGCCCAATTTTGATGACAAGGACGAGGACGGAGCCGTGGGACGTGCTGCCACGTGGCACAGCCAAGAAGTTATCACTCATCGTGGCCCCGAGTGCACACCATGTCGTACGAGCAGGTTCGGGCCTAGTCTTTTGTTTGGGGAGGTAGGAAGTGCCGTAGAGGGAGTGGGGAGTGAAAGGGAAAGTGCAGGGAGGATTATTGAAAGTGAGAGTGGTGGGAGTGAGTCATCGCCCTCCCATGGTGGTGTGAGGCAGAGGGGTGTATCATGTGGGCGAGTGAGGGTGCGTCCTGAATCACGTGGGGTTGTGATGGAGGGGGAAGGTGGGGAGGAACCACTCCCCAGCACGTCTTATGCTCCCGAATATACCCAGACACGTGGGCAAGTGAAGGTGGGTGCAGAGTCATGTGCTGTTGTCACGGGGAACCACGCCCCAGCACATCATATGCTCCCCAATATTCCCAGACTTCATCCCCACAGCCCCCTAATGTTCCACAAGGCCATAAGGGTAAGGGAAAGGGGAAGGGTAAATGCTGAGGGAAGAGGAGTGCAAGTGGGGAAGCCCTCCGCACTCTTCCTCCCCAACCTTCCCCACCAGCATCTCCTCCCCACCCAGACGAAGGCGACGATGGGGACGAGGGATTTGTTTCATGTAACTGGGAGGATGGGAGTAATTTTTCTCCCATCATTCACCCCTTCACTGACCAGGGGCACGCTGGCTGCATTGCTCCCGGAATTCACCCTAATTCCACCAGGCTGGATTTTTTCCACCTTTTTTTCAGTGAGGGCTTTGTAGAGCAGATAGTTGACCAAACAAACCGTTTTGCAAGCAGTCAGCACCGTGAGAGTGAAAGATTGGGGACAAGGAGCAGGCATTCTATCATATATGATTACCCTGTCTCCCTTTCAGAAATGTTTTTATTTTTTGCCCTGGTCCTTTTGATGGGTATTATACGAAAGAACAGATTTCCGGCATACTGGACAAGGGACCCTGTTATGCTGACACCAATATTTGGCCAAGTCATGAGCCGTAATTGCTTTCAACAAATTCTAAGTCGCCTCCACTTTTATGATGCTGATGATCCTGCAAATGCGAATGACACTGATAAGATGAGGCGAATTAGGTTGGTCTTTGATCACCTGAGGCAAACATTTCGTTTGTCATTTTATCCCTATAGAGACCTCGTCATAGACGAGAGTCTCGTGTTGTGGAGAGGCAATATTTCATTTCAGCAGTACATACCCAGCAAAAGGCACCGTTTCGGGTTCAAGATCTTTGTTATTTGTGACTGTAGGACTGGTTATGTGCAAGACATAGTCTTGTACACCGATGCACAGACAGACATAATAGAAGATCGGAGTATTAGACTTTTGGGAGCAGTGGTAAAGACAATGATAGAAGACTGCATTCATCGTGGTCACGTCCTTTACCTGGACAATTGGTACACTAGCCCTCTTCTCGCTCGTTATCTATATAGGCATGACACAGGAAACTGTGGTACTGTCAAGGTGAACCGGCGTCACATGGTCAAGGTGGGGCGGAAACTTGACAGAAATGAAGTTGTCTTCTTCCAGACAAACAACATACTTGCAACTGTGAGGAACCATAATAGAGAAGTCAGCCTCTTGTCCATGGTTCACCGCCCCTTGATGCACCGTACTGATTCCGTGGATTACCGGAGCGAGAACAGGCACCACATATGGAAACCTGAGTGTGTCCTAGATTATAACATCAACATGCGTCTGGTGGACCAGTCAGACTCCATGATATCAATGGTCGAGTGTGCCAGGACCACGATGAAGTGGTATAAGAAGCTTTGCTTTCACTTGCTAGATATAACTGCTCTGAATTTCCACCACCTGCACGCCATGACAACAGGAGTTCAGGAAACCTATGAAGGGTTTGTGAGGGAGCTAACAAGAGAGATGTTTTCCCGGTATGTGGTTGAAAGGCCCCAACACCGCACCCGCACTGCCCCTGTCGGCCAAACTCCCCTGAGAATATCCGCCCGCCATTTCCCCACTCCTATCCCTCCCCAGCCAAATAGACCTAGGCCCCAACGCAGGTGTCACGCGTGTAGCAATTCCTGGGTGAGACCCACCACTCAGAGGAAAGACACCTGCTATGAGTGCGTGGTGTGTGACGTGGGTCTCTGTATTCACCCATGTTTCAGTGAGTATCACACCTTGATGCACTTTTGATATGATGTGAATGCGATAGGACACTGATACTCAGAAATAAATGCGACAAACAGACGCTCAGTGTAACTATAAGGCCCATAGATCTGTAAATAGTTGTATAAAATGGAAACGGGTGTAACATAAGTGGAAAATTAGTATGTAGGTGTATAAATATGCTCTAAGTGGAAACATACCTAGCAAGGGTATTTTGATGCGATATTCTGACGTTCAGTGGAATAAATAAGGCCCGTAAGTATGTAAATATTTGTATGGAAAATGCAAACGGGTGTAATATAAGTTGAAAGTTTTGTCCATCTATCTATCTATAGCCTGATGCCCTAATCCCGCAAAGGGTGGCTGCAGACAAAACGCCTCCAAGTTGCTCTGTCACCCACCATTTGACTACCCTCCCCCCAACTCACATCCCCCTCCCTCATATACCTCTCAACTCCATCCCTCCACCTCATCCTCGGTCTACCCTCCCTCTCCCTCCCTCCACCTCACCTACATACACCCTCTTAGTCAGTCTTTCAATCTCCATTCTCTCCACATGTCCAAACCACCTCAGTGTATTTCTCCAAATCTTCTCAACCACATCCACCCCACAACTTTCCTTCACTTCTTCATTCGTCAACCTGTCCCTGTATGTCACTCTACATGCTCCTCTCAAGTAACTCATTTCCACTGTTCTCACTCTTGACTTGTTCCTCTCTTGCAAGGTCCACGGCTCACTTCCATGCGTCAGGGTAGGGATCACAATACTATCATGCAGTGACTTCTTAACTTCCATGCTTATCTCCCTATTTCTCATCATTGCTTTCAGTGAACCAACAACCTTCTTTCCCTGCTGTACCCTTTCACGCACTTCATCCCCCAAGGTTCCATCCTTACTCATCACACTACCCAAGTACTTGAATGCACTAACATTCTCCATATCCTCACCATCCAACCTCACTGTACATTCTGTGACTTCATTCCTCTCAAACACCATAACTTTTTGTATGGAAAAAAATGTAATGTAAACTTTTTCTTTACATTAACTTTCAGATTCCTCCTCCTACACACTGTCCCAAATTCATTCACCAAACCTTGCAACTCCCATTCATCTTCACTCAACAATACTGTATCATCAGCAAACAGCAACACCGGAATCTTCCAAATCTCACCCTCATTCCTTAGAGCCATTCCCACATCCATTGCCCTACCTTGCACCATCTTCACAACCACATCCATGTATATATCAAACAGCCTTGGAGACATCACACAACCCTGTTTCAGTCCCACTTTGAGATCAAAGAACTCACTCAGCTCACCATCCACTCGCACTGTAGCCCTACCTCCTTCGTACATACTCTTCACAGCATTCAACAGTTTCCCCTCCACCCCATATATTCTTAATGCCTTGCCTATCTATTGTCATAAGCTTTCTTCAAGTCCATGAAGGCAGCATACACTTTCTTTCCCTTATCTAGATACTTCTCCACTAAACATCTTAGAACAAATATCTGATCTACACACCCTTTTCCCTTCCTAAATCCCCCTTGTTCTTCTCCAACTAGCTCCTCTGCCATATGCCTAACCCAAGTAATGAGTATTCTACCATATATTTTACCAGTCACACTAAGAAGGCAAATACCCCTGTGGTTACCACATACTTCTCTCTCCCCTTTTCCTTTGTATAAATGAACAATTATACCTGATTTCCAGTCCTCTGGAACCCTTCCCTCTTCCCAAGCCAATCTACACAACTTCCATATCCACTCCACAACAATCTCACCCCCATACCTCAGCATTTCACCAAACACTCCATCAATTCCTGGGGCCTTTCCCATCTTGATCTTCTTCATTGCTTCCACTACTTCTGCCCTACTGATCTCTTCCTCCCTCCTCTCATCTCTTCTTCTCCCAGCCACTCCTCAGCCACTTATACTCGCATTGCTCTCACTCTCTACATTCAACAAATCCTCAAAGTGCTCCTACCATCTCCTCAATTTCTCTCTCTTCTCCACCAACAATCTATTACACCTATCTTTCACTCCCCTACTATATCCCCTTTCACACTGCCTTACTTTCTTTGCCTCCTTCCAAAACAATTTCTTACTCTCCCTCCATTTCACACTCAGATTCCTCCCAAACTCTTCATCCACTTTCTTCTTACTCTCCTTCACTAGTCTCTTCACCTCCCTTCTCCTGCTCACATATACCTCTCTCTTCTCTCTCTCATCTTCTCCCCTACCTCTACTCACTAACCATTCACTATATGCCTTCTTCTTTTGTTCCACAGCTCGTTTCACCTCATCATTCCACCATGCTGTCCCTTGCACACCCTTGCATCTCCTCCTCACTCCACAAACCACTTCACTCGCTGCGCCTATTTCTTCCGTGAATATTTTACATAGGTCTTCCAACCCTTCCATTTGCTTTAGCTCATACGTTCCCAATCTTTCTTCCACTATACTCTTATACTCTGCCATTTTCTCACTATCTTGCAAATTCTCCACTCTTCTCACAGGAGCTGTTTCCTCCTGTCTTCCCCTCTGTCTCCTTAACCATTTTCATTGCAGCTTTATCTTGGTCATCACTAAGTGATGGTCCGAGACTCCATTCCCCCACCCTCTCCACATTCTTGCATTCAACACTTGTCTTCTCATTCGCTCATCCACACACACGTAGTCTATCATTGCCTTTTGTTCAACAAGTTCACCATCCATCCTCCTCATTACTCTCCATGTATACCGGTGGATCATCTTATGCCGAAAGTAGGTGTTGGCTATTGTCAACCCCTTACCAGCACAGATGTCCACCAAAGCACTACCATTCCCATCTACTTCAGCGGCACACCCCACTGATCAACCACTCCATCCACTCGTACATTCCCAACTTTGCCATTCATGTCTCCAATCAAAAGCACTCTCTCGCTCCTCTCAAATTTGTCCGTACATGCTTCTACTCTCAACCAAAACTCATCTTTCACTCTTGCCACTCGGTCCTCTGTCGGAGTATACACACATACAATTTCCCATGCTTGTATACCTACTTTCATCCTCACCCATACAATCCTTGCACCCACTGTTCCATACTCTCTTATATTCTCCTTCAACTTCTTGCTTACCATCAGCCATGTAAGTGCTGCAATTTTTTCTTAGTCAAAATATTCCTAGCAAGTGTATAGAGATGCGATTTCCTGATGCTCAGTGGAATAAATAAGGCCCGTAAATATGTAAATAGGATTCTACAAGTGGAAACGGGTGTAATATATGTGAAAAATTAATATGTAAGTGTGTGTGTATTATTTTAGATGAAACATTCATCGCGAGGGTATTTTGCTGCGATATTCTAACGCTCACTAGAATAAATAATGCCAGCAAATATGTACAGTGCAGTATAGGGTGTAAACGGGTGTAATGTCAGTGGAAAAGTATATTGGGACTGAAAAAAAAAAAAAAGCAGAAGTTGAAACACGAGTCGTAGAGATTGTGCTTGCTACGTGAATATGCGCTGGCATTTCGCTAAATGCCCTCATAATGAATATAAATAATTGAAAAGATTTACAGTAGTGGAGGAAAGGTTTTATGTAAAGAACACAATATTATGAAAGTGATAAAACTATATGGTATGTTGAGATATGAGTCATAGCAAATGCGCTGAGTAAGCAAATGTGCCCTATAGTTATGCTAGATGTCATTGTAATGAATGAAAACAGCTGAAAATATTTACATACAGTACAAAATGGTAAAATGGCATTGAAACAGTAGTATACAAGTAGAAAAAATGATATGTTGACTGAAACAAGAAACTTAACACATAGCATGTTACCACTCTGACCAAACTCGCTACGCTCGCACGAAGGTACAATGCTTATTTTTCATATATATGTCATTGAAAACCATAATATTGTTATTGTTATTGTTTATTAGTTCAAATTCAATAAATGTTGAGGTGTTCTTTGTGGTTTCTCCCAAAATTACCTACCATAGAAAAAGTGAGCACCTCACACGTCAGTGACAGAATACGATACCTGGCGCGGGGGACCTCACCTGTTCCTACCGCTTATGGACCACGGTAAGCCCTTTCTTGGTGATTTTCCTTTGTTTCTCAACAAAAGCGGAAGTTTTAGCCAAAAAAAAAATTTCCAAAATAGCTCGGGATTGGGGGGTGTCGGAGGTGCGAAATAGCTCGGGACATGACGGGTTAATACATAAACTGAAACATATAGTTTTCCCTTTTTATCATGATTTATTCCTCACATAAATACAGTTCATGAACCTACTCATTATTTTACCATTGTTCAGTATTGCTGAGTTACCGTATTTAGGGTAATGAAGCAGATGTGGTCTCGTCTCATTGTGTCAAGTGCGAAGCTTACAGCACCCCCCTCCCTTCCCTCCAATTCCATGTGGGGTTGTGGAACACCCTCCCTCCCCTCCCACCCTCCTTTACACGTCAGTTCACCTCAAAACTGTGGACAGTCAAAATACGTCATACAAAGGTGATTATTATCCTTAGGTATAACAATGTAAATTATACCAATAATTCGGGTTGAAATGTCAACCTTGCGAAATGGAGCTTACATACAACAAACATCTTTCCTTAACGAAACTGTATCGAGGTTACTCCGCTTCACTCACATGGACTGTTTCGAAGTAAATAATCACAGCGGTGCCACATCTCGTCAAACCCTCGTGCCCCTGTAACACTCGGGAGTGCTGGCACCCGTACATCAGAACGTGAGTTGTCAGAGAGAGAGAGAGAGAGAGAGAGAGAGAGAGAGAGAGAAAGTGTAAACTCTAGTGTGTGTGTGTGTGTGTGTGTGTGTGTAATCAGAGAGATAACAGCAGGATTCAGGTCTGTGTTACTCCCTAATGAATGCTGGCTGAAGGCTGCAAGATGCATAGTTCCATCCTGCATTCTAAAGCTAGCTTCCCACCCACATATACTCTTCCCCCTTCCCTCCCTCCCACCCACCCTCAAAAGAAAAATAATGCACACACACACACACACACACACACACACACACACACACACACACACACACACACACACAGGGTAATAAAATACGCACCACAAAGCAGCACAACATACACCTTCATACATCAAGAAAATATACTTTACGCGACGATGGAATAACACTAGAGTACGAGGCAAACATGAAAGCCGGTCCACACAGCTCACACACACACACACACACACACACACACACACACACACACACACACTGTATATAAAAACAAACAACTGCCGGATTTTCAAGTATTGACTGTACAGAAAGTATAACGCTACTGACACAGGCCATGTCAATCACAATAGCAAAATTTTATGTGTAGTCAGTTAAGTGTTGTTTTCTGTGTATCATATGTTCTGAAATGAAGGAGCTAATGTTTCTGAAATACCCTACTGTCATTATTTCAGTACCATAAACTGTTCTAATTATTATTTTAACTCCCATGAGGATATTGTATTTATGGAGAAGATAATTAAACATAAATTCTTATATAAAGTAACAGAGTAATTTTTTCCCATGATTAAAATGTGATGCTTTCGACCTTCAATCACGAAGACAGAAACAGTGTTGAGACAATGGCTCGAACTGAACTGTCCTTGAATGAGCCTTTGTGGTGTTGCCGTTGATCATTTTTTTTTTTTCTTCCAAGATATTATTTTTCCATTGTAAACCCTGCATCAAAGCTTTATAAATAATACATAAATATTCTGCACTTGCAGTACCATGAGGCATGTGAGGCCAAGTTTGATAGAAAGAGAGAGAGAGAGAGAGAGAGTGTGTGTGTGTGTGTGTGTGTGTGTGTGTGTGCGTGTGTGTGTGTGTGAGTGCATGAGTGCGCGTATGTCAGTTTTTAATCTCATGACTTTTTAGTGAAATATATGCAAAGTAGGTAAACAAATTGCCCACTATATCGAAATCTATCCCAGGATAAAAGCTTGCTGCCATTCTAAAACTATGAAAGGTGCCCAGAGTTTGAGGGTAAATAAGGTATATACTGATTACGTGTGGAGGGGACCAAATTCCTGACTTTTATAGATGAATGCTAAAAATTCATAAGATTCTTTAATAATATAAGAAATTTCTCGTCTCATCGAAAATAAAAACCATTTCGAGCTTTACAAAGATGTGGTAAAAATTCTGATCAGTGGCATGGTTCTATGGCCATACCGTATTTGCCGACTGAGGTGTGTTAGATTTTAAGCTTCAACCCATCTTCCTAGAGTTTCCACGTTACTTCAGATTATCCTTTTAAAACCTACATACGAAAGAAACCTGAATGCCGAACTCTCTCTCTCTCTCTCTCTCTCTCTCTCTCTCTCTCTCTCTCTCTCTCTCTCTCTCTCTCTCTCTCTCTCTCTCTCTCTCTCTCTCTCTCTCTCTCTCTCTCTCTCTCTCTCTCTCTCTCTCTCTCTCTCTCTCTCTCTCTCTCTCTCTCTCTCTCTCTCTCTCTCTCTCTCTCTCTCTCTCTCTCTCTCTCTCTCTCTCTCTCTCTCTCTCTCTCTCACCACACTATGCTAACGAACCCACATCACCGCATGATATGCAACCAACTCCTGCCAAACTTCCCAGAAAAGATTCAGCTTACGACCCCAGCAACCTTGGCCTCAAAGTAATGTACTCCATAAAATACTTGACTTTTGGACTTCAGTGAAGAAGTAAAACTGAAATCCATGTGTAAGAAAATCCTAGATTCTGGAAGTTCTGTTAAATCATAATGTTCAAGGAAGCTTAGACTACTATAGTCGTGGCATGCAACTCTGAGGTTGTCAATATCATGTCCTGGCAACCTACCCATCAACAGTGCTTCCAATTTCCTTTATAATATGATACACTTGTAATTCGTTTATAGTTATGTAATCATGTACAACGTTTGTGAATAATATATTCGTGCATAATAATATAATTCGTATATAATATGATATGAAATCAGACGCGCTGTTGACAGGTAGGTTGCAAGGGTACGATAATGACAACCTCAAAGTCATGCACCGCAACTGTGTCAGTTGGGGTACTATAAGATTTAGCATCTTTTTTTTTTTTTTTTCAAGACATTGATTTCCTCACCAACTAATTCTTCCTCTGCCCCCCTCCTTCCTTCACCTTGCCTTAGACTGCTAAGCAGTTGGGGGAATTTTCAAACACTTGTTTCTTACCAAGAATTTCATTTTCTTGTAACCTAGATATGCCTTTGTCCCCCTTCTTCCTTCTGACTGCTGCAAGAGTGACAATATTTCAGGTGCCCTCCATGGGACCGCCCCCTCCCCCCCGCACATGAGCATGGCCAACGAGAAAAACACCAGAAAATGCTGTGGGGCTCAAATTCTGGAGAAAGGATGGGAGGGAGGAGAAATAATTGGTTGATGATAAATTGAATATCAGAGAGAACAATGCACAGGGAGTGAAACGAAGGCTGGAGCCAATGACAAGACCACAGAAGCAAGACTGGCAAAGAGATGCTTAAAAAATGTTGAAGAGTTTATTCCCGGAAGAGAAGGGAACAGAGGAAGAAAAAGCTGTTGATGTGATTATCAGATTGAACAATGAACAGCAGTTACTTTGCACCTGGGGATAATCACAGACACATGTAAGCCACAAGCAACTGTACTTTTGCAGATCCAAGCCCCTTCTCCATTTCTAGGTGCCAACACAAGGGGGTAAAGAGACCCCCCCATAAAGTCTTGTGGTCAGAAGGGGATTTCAAGTCAGGACTTCTTGACTGCAGGACGGATTGATGGGGCTATGAGATTTGCTATATTCTTTTCACTCTATCTTGGCCAAAAATTGCAACCTTCCATTTTGATTAACCCTCCCAGGCACGTTGACACGAAACGCATTCTTTGTGGTTTGGCAGATAAACGCACGTTGACACAAATCACGTGAAAAAACAGAAAAAAATGCTGTAAAAAGAAAAGTTTTTGGCTGACTTGCATCAAATTTGGGTGCGTTTTAGTGGACGGGTTCCTCTTCCAAGATAAAAAATTGGCAACACTGTACAGCCTCCCAGGAGGCTGCATGTAGTGAGGAACCTGAGTCGATCCCAAGGAGCCAGCCTGTGAGGCTGTGTCATGTGTGCTGTCCCTATAAACACCACTAATTCTCCCCCTCCAGCCTGAGTCGAAGCCCCAATGGACAAAGTGTGATAATATTTTATTTCTGGGCATAATTTGAAGATCTTTTGTCGATGAAACATAGATATATATCTCGAGAAGAAATGGTGCCCGTTATCAGTCGTTAGACCTAGGGGCAAGACGCACGTTTATTGTAGCGAGGTTTCACCACTCTGCATCCCCTGGGCCCTATGCTGTGACTACACATACATATATAGGAAAGCTAATGCCTAAACTGTATAGTGCATGAAAGCTATAGTGGCTTGCTTTGTGATATATTGGAACTAGCATGCGTCACATACACCATAGCCAGACTGTGGAATGGGGCAGGCATTACCTGTATGCTGTAGTCGGGAAGGGAGTATTAGACCTGTTTAGGGATGGGTATTGTGATTGTCATACTGTATATGCGTATGAATTTGTGTGAAATATAAGGCCAACATGCTGCGAGTGTTCATGAAGGAGTGTGGTGTGTGCCAACATAGCAGTGCGTTGTAAATCTCGAGGCAAAAGTGCTGCATCACAGTCGTGTTGTACCGTAGTAAGGAACGTAAATAATTGCGGAGGTAGGGATGGAATAATTGTGGTAGTCACGTATTGGCATATGATTTAGTGTCAAGTGTACATGAAACGAGCTATGAGTGTTCGTGAAGGGATAATTTTAGGGTGCGTTGCGTAGGTTAGCGATACCTTAGCAGCAGGCATGCAGATGATGTCAGGATGCTGGGCAACAGTGTCTGACAGTGACAGGTAGGCTACTGTAATTTGCTAAGATCTTTAGTAAGAAGTTATACTTTATGTTCAATGAATGTGAAATGTGCTGTGAGTGTCCATGAAGGAATTCTGTGTGTGTGTAGTGTAGGTTAGCAATACTTTAACGGCATGTGTACATGGATGTCAGGACACCGGGCAACAACGTGTGTCATTGAACAGGTACTGTAACTTGGTAAGACATTTTGTGAGAAGTTATACTTTATGTACAATGAACGTGAAATGTGCTGCGAGTGTCCGTGAAGGAATTCTGTGCGTGCATGACGTAGGTTGGCGATACCTTAGAGGCAGGTGTGCAGGTGATGTAAGGACGCCGGGCAACGACGGGCATCAGAGGACAGGTACTGTTACGTGCTGAGTCATTTGTTGATTATTTATGACTTACATAAAATGTTTGTGATATGTGCCACAAGTGTTTGTTGTGGGATGTGGTTGCATAGCGTATGTCAGCGATACCTTAGCAGCAGGTGTGCAGGTGATGTAAGGACGCCAGACAATGATGGACTTCAGTGGACAGGTACTGTAACGTGCTAAGACAATTGTTGATTATTTATGATTTATAATAAAATGTTTGTGATATGTGTCACGAGTGCTCGTCCAGCGATATTTTCATGTGCTGGGGGAACCTTGGGGGAAGGAGGGAATATATATATATATATATATATATATATATATATATATATATACAGAGAGAGAGAGAGAGAGAGAGAGAGAGAGAGAAAGAGAGAGAGAGAAATAGATAGATAGATAGAAATAGATATTGAAAGTATTTTCAGAAAGCTAGACTGGGAAAACAAAGGAGTGAACATAGATGGAGAAAAGCTAAACCATTTAAGATTTGCAGATGACATTGTCCTAATCTCAGAAACAGCAGAGGCATTGCAAGAAATGTTAAATGACCTGAACAGAGAAAGTCTGATAGTAGGACTGAAGATGAACCGGAGTAAAACTAAAGTAATATTTAATCCACAAACACCAAAGAGCGTCATCAGAATAAGCGATGAAATTCTTGAAGAAGTTGAGGAGTACAACTACTTGGGACAAATACTAATAGTAACAAAAGATCATGATAGCGATATATAAAGACGCATTACTATTGGATGGAAAGCTTTCGGTAAACATAGAGACATTATGAAAAATAGCTTGCCAGTTTGTATGAAACGAAAAGTGTATAACGAATGTATAATTCCAGCTATGATTTACGGTTGTGAGACCTGGAAACTGACAAAATCAATGGAAAATAAATTAGTCTGTTCTCAGAGAGCAATGGATAGGTCAGTATTGGGAATATCTTTAAGACACAGGAAAAGATCAACTTGGGTGAGAGAGCAGACTAAAGTCAAAGATATTATAGAAGTTATTAAAGAACAGAAATGGAGGTGGGTAGGCCATATAGCAAGAATAAGGGATAACCGATGGAACAAGAGGCTGACAGACTGGACACCAAGAGATTGTAAGCGTAGCAGAAAAAGGCCAGACAGGAGATGGAGAGATGAGATAGAGAAATTTGCAGGGAAAATGTGGCAAAGATTGGCTCAGTCAGTGAATTCGTGGAAAAGGTTGGGGGAGGCCTTTGTTCAGCAGTGGACTAGTTATGGCTGATGATATGATGATGATGATAATGATGATGACAGGAGCAGAAACCACCACCACCAGTGTCGGGACTATTAGCCCAGCCATCGTCTTCACTTGGACGACAGGCATCGCCTTTGCTCGGACCTCTCGCTCCAGCAGCCATCGCGGTCTCTCCACCTCAAGCCTCCAGTTCCTACTTGGCCGAGCCCATGTCACCGGTATCAAGGACTAGTTACGTGACACTGGCACCTGCAAGCGGCACAGTGTCTGCCGCGCAACTGATGCAGGATGCGATTGTGTCATCATCCCCTGCCCGGTCAACAGGGGCACTGTCTCTGACAGCATTCATCCCCTCCGACGTTTTGCAGCAGCAGGAGGAGACAGTCTCATCATCCTCATCATCGGAACCCTCACCACGTCGACGAGGCCGGTGTGGTCCATGGCCCGGCTATGGGGGGTAGCCAAGGGGTGTCCGAGGAGTCCGAAGGGTGTCGGTACGCAGACCCACTGCCACCACTGTGGGAGGTGTTGCCTCAGATGATCCAGGGTGGAGCAGTGGACCATTCACACCAGCTAATGGGCTCTTCACAGGATCCCCAAGAATGAGGGTGGATCCGCCAACAATGCCTCTTCAGTTCTTCCAGCTGTTTTTCACCAGGGAGTTGTTGATGTATTTCACCTGTGAGACCAACAAGTACGCATCATTCCTGGGGACTGTGTTGGACGCATGGTTCATCTGCAATGAAGAGGAGATGGCCAAGTTCCTGAGGCTGTACTTTATCATGGGGGTGGTGAATATGCCGACCATCAGGCATTACTGGAGGAGATCCTGTCCCCATAACTACCCCCTTTTCAAGCAAGTGATGAGTGGGAGGCATTGCAGGGCCATCCTGAAACATTTCCACTCCTTCAACTCACTTGCTATACCCCAGGACCATCGTGACAGTCTCAACAGGGTTCACAAGGTGATGGAATACCTCCTTCAGTGGTTCCAGGACACCTACTTCCCCGAGGAGCACCTCAGCCTGGATGAGGGCTCGCTGGTGTGGAAGGGGCGCCTCAACTTCCACATCTACAACCCCATGAAGTCCTCGAAGTATTCCATCAAGTTTTATATCCTGGCTGAGGCTTCCTTGGGGTACATCTGGAATTTTGAGGTGTATACGGGGCAGAAGAAGGCACTGGAGACCACCGTTTGGAGCCTCATAGAGCGTGAAGGATCAGGGATACAAAGTTTACATGGACAGCTATTATAATTCTGTATCTCTGTGCAAACGCCTTTTCAGTGCAAGAACCTACATGTATGGGACCCTACGCCAGGCCAAACGAGCATCAAAGCGGCTGTGGGGCATCACCAGAACCAAGAACCTGCCAGAGGGGGGAATGGCAGTAATTCATAAGGACATCGTGATGGTTTTGCTGTGGAAGGACAAGTGCATCATCAACATGGTCTCCACCTTCCACAGCACAAGCATTGTCCAGAAGCAGGTTTGAGGGAAGACCAGGGCTCCTGACAGGAGGACAACCTATGTCTGGAAGACCGTGGACAAGCCCGTCATGGTGGAGAACAATAATCGATACATGGGTGGGGTGGACCACTTTGACCAGAAGGTCCAGTACTACCCCATCCAGTGGCGGACCGTGAAATGGACCAAGAAGATAACATTCTACTTCATCCAGATGGCCATGTTCAATGCGTTTGCCCTGTACATGAAGTGCTTGTGCTGGTCAGTCAGTCTGCTGGATTTTGTGGAGAAGATTGTGGACAAGCTCCTCCACTTTGATGAAGCAGAGTGGCCCACATCAGGGTGGGTCATCCACCATGCCCCTGACCTTCCAACCCGATGGCCAGCAGGACCTCCAGCACTTGCAGCACCAGCAGCAGCACCAGCACAGGTGCCATCACCACCATCTCCTGGACCAGCACCAGCACAGGTGCCAACATCATCATCTCCAGGAGGAGGACCAGCACAAGAGCCAGCGCCACCATTGCCTGCAGGACCAGCACAGGCACTGAGACGACCAGCAGCAGTTCCTGGTCCGTCGGGAGAACCTGCTGCCACTGCCATGCCCGGCCCTGCAGCTGCACCACCAGGTCGACAGGACCGGGGAAGACTAGGAGGACATTCAACCAAGCGTCGTAGAGTCATCAACGACAGAGTCCGGTTGGATCACACACTGGGCCATCGACGGGAGAGGATCCTCACCCGGAGGAGGCTCTGGTGTCCTCTGTGTGCCCTGACGAAGATGAGGAGGGACACAAGGCACATGTGTCTTGTTTGTGATGTGATGTTTTTGCCTGGGTGATTGCTTCGAACGGTACAGTACCGAGCGAAGTATTCCCTAGTGGAGCATACACACACACACACACACACACACACACACACACACACACACACACACACACACACACACACACACACTACCTAACTTCCCATCTTCAAGTCCTACAAGGTCCTTCAGGCCCATCAACACCTCTAGAGGAAGTGAGTTTTCTGAATTTGGTTGATATGTAAATTGACCTATTATCAATACCCCTATACTATATATTTCACACAAATAACCATTTTCTCCTACATATTACACATATGACAGAAAGCAGAGCTTCATTAGCAGTAACTAGAACAAAGTAGTGTTCAAATCTAGTAGGTTATAACACTAAAAAAACAACCCTTGGAGATTTTACAGTCTGTACATAAAAGGAAAAAAAAAGAAAAAAGGCTTTGAGAGCATAGTCTTCTGGCGAAGGGGGGGAAGAATGTTTTTTTTTCGCGTGCTGTAAACCCAAGTAGCGATCGTAAGTGTAATCTAGCTTTGTTGTCCTATTACTCGAAAACTATTGAACGTATCGACTTCCTGTAGGAACCATGATAAAGAGCAGTAAATTCTGCGCATGTTCATTACGAAAATATTAGCCTTTGGGAGCATATTTTTTAGAAAAGGCAGGGGAAAGGGGTGTGTTATTCTCGCTGGTGGTAATAGCCGAAAATGCTCGGCGGAGTAATCTCGCTTTGTCGGCAAATTACTGGAAAACTATTGGATGTATTGACTTCCGGTAAGAACCATGATAGTGAGCAGTAAATTCTACATATGTACAGGCCATAACAATGTAATATCTCTGATAAAAAGTCGTTGTTACGTAGGCGGGTATATAGCATTTGCTGTGCGCGCATGACGAAAATCTGTTTTGCCAAGGAGACTGCTCATAAAATTCTACACAATATTATGAAATAAAAACATAAGGAGTGCTAGAAAACTTCTGCAGGAAAGCTCCCTGAATAAAGTTTTTATGAAAATATGGCTATCAGTTTTTGGCTATTATATTGAAAACTACAAATCGTATCAGAACCGGATATTTCTCATTAGAAAGCTGATGAAATTCCCTATCAAAACTTCTAATAACATTTTCTTGTATGATGGAAAGCATTCAAATGGTGATGTTGGGAAGTGAAACTGACATTGCAAAATGTTTATTCAGGTCCGCCTAATGTGCTTTTATTCGTGTTTTCCTTTTTTTTATTTTGTGCTTATCAGCCAGAACAAACATCGACGAATAAGATCATATAGGTTTCATGGCAGTATATTGAGGTTTGGGTGGTGAAAATAAGGCAAGAATACATGTTTTCAGTGGCGCGTGGGCAGGCTAGGCGGGTGGCCAGTCGAGTAAAATCATTTGCCAGAAAACTTACTGAAACTTATGCTTGCGCAAGAGGGTTAACATGAGAGTAAAGCAGTGGCCACTGAATAATGAGAAATAAGCCACAAAGGAATGAAGCTCTGGGCCGGGCTGAAGTGAAGGAAATACACAGTAGCAGCCAAACGTTCCCCCAGAATACACGACGCTATCATAGTTTTGCAACTGAGGTCCTAAATCATGCTTCAAGTGTGAAGAAAACTGTGGTAAAGAAACCCTAGACAGAGGTCACTGGATAGATTGAGCAGAAAAAAGTAGAGTTCTCAATATAGCTCTAGACTAGGATGGCCAACCCTCAGTTAAGAAGAGTGGTTCCATATTTTAGTTTCAGATTTGCGTGTGTGTGTGTGTGTGTGTGTGTGTGTGTGTGTGTGTGCGCACACGAGTGTCCCCTGGCAAGGCACAAAATACTGGTTGTACATGTTATGTGGGGAGCGGGTGCTTGTCCATTCCCCTGATATCTACTTCCTCACTGTCTGCTTTTTCCTCTGTCCCTTCCTTTCAAAATAAAATAACTGAAAAAGCCAGCTTAACCTAACTTAACGAAATCTGTCTTACTGTAACCTATCTTGACATAACCAGTCTTAATCTAACCCATCCTAACCTAACTTAACCTATCCTAAGCTAACCAACCCAAGCCAAACTAAACCAAACCTAACCTTCGGTCCCCTCTCCTCCTCTTCTTTAACTCAAGATCCAGCAGGTCAGACGGACAGCTCCCCAATTCTCGCCTCTTCTGTGCACGTGACATCAGCTAGCCCACTCCAGCTCCCTCTCCACGCCATCACACAAGTATCTTCCCCGTACATCCACTGTAGTTATTTCATTTTCCTTTTTTGGAGGGTATATTACTTAGATTTACAACAAATAGCAGAGAATACACATTAGCAATATAATTTTTACACACTGTACACATCAAATTGGTGTCTGTACTGAATAATAGAAGTAAATATTGTTAATTACAATATTAGTTTGGTTAATTTACACTTGATTGATTTATACACAGTATTATACTACTGTATAACAATACAGGAATATAACTACGCTATAATGAGCTGCACGTCTCTCATATGTATATATGTACAGTAGATACAGTACAAGGAGATTAGGTTGACAGTTTCATTTTCTTCCTAGCCATTACCCTGCACGTTTGGTTCTTTTCTTGGCGACTACAGTCAATTTGTTAAGCTGACAGATCGTAAAATAGATAGAAGTATTTGTCTAAAAGCTGATGATGTGAGCAGGTACATTAACTCCAGACCTTTCCAGTTAAGAAGAAAGAGGTTTTACATACCATTTTCCTACTTTGAGAACTTCACCATGTATTGCCTTGAAAACGTTTCTCATTAAAAATAGCTGAGAAAAGAACTCATCAGACGGTAAATATAGGTCTTTTTTGTTAAGTAAATCTATCCAAGTGTTGCTCTCACAGTGACTATAGGCCTAACTTATTGCATTTCCCTGATGGGGATATTTCATGCCGAACTTTCTTACTATGTACCCACTAATGTACCGTAGTACCTCCTCACCGGCTGATTTTTCCACGACTTTACCTGAGTTTATACATTCCTCTTCTTCATCTACCTCATATGCTCCTACATCAAAACTCAGATTTTTAAACATGAGGTTCGTCATACACATTTCTATTGCCAACTCTCTTTCATGCATTGCATTATTCTTAGCACACCCAGATTCATTTAATGCTGGTATGCCAGTGATGTGGTCATTATTTACAGAGCTGGTATTGTTTTTTTTTTTTTTCCATGGAGCATTGCAAAACTCCTTCTTAAGAAAAATGTTCTAATCCTAAACTTTAAGCTCACAGCCTTGGGATGATCATATGGGCCCTTCATTTGCCTAATACATCCAATAAAAATGAAATGCCCTTTTGACAACTCTTATGCTCCATTAACTATATCATGCTTAAATTCCAATGAGGCGAATACTGAAGGTTAATAAAAGAAACAAAGGTTGATGAACCAGGAGTGAGGCCAATTAACCATGCAACTATCTAGGTCTCTTAATTACTCCATCTGTTAATCACTCTCAACATACTAAAGTAGTGTATTGTACTAGTTCTAGTTTTTGTCTGGCTTGTTCTCGATATTGTAATTATGCACAGAATATATCTACAATATGAAATTATTCTAAGTTCAAAGATAATAGCCCAGGATAGGAAAAGGTAAAGTATTAAACTAATAATACTGACGCCGATAATTTGTGACCAAAACCACTGACTCACCTGGCCGGATGTGTGTATTTGGCACTAAAGTTAATGGCACCCACACTCTCTCTGTCTCTGTCTCTGTTTCTCTCTCTCTCTCTCTCTCTCTCTCCATTATCATTTCAGGGTGTCACCAAATGTAAATCGATAGTTAACTGGCAGAGTCATTAGTGGCAATTCAGCTGGGTATTTATTTACACATCAGTACTATATTGTTTCAGCGACAGTGTGGTTTGGGTGAGAGACTATATACTACTTTTTGAAGGGAATGATGATTATGACAGTTTGGATTCCAAGCACCTTTTATTTTTTTAACCCGCCACGTGCCAGTGCCGTTTTAAAACAGTCTGACATATTGCCGCGGCCAGTGCCAGTGCTGTTTTAAAACAGTCTAAAATAAAAACTTCACTGTGACTGCATTTTTCAAGATTCGCGAGTAAAAATTGGCAGGCATCTAAGGTAACTGTTCCTCTACCATTCCCCAGGCTGTCAAGGCCATACACTCACTTGCTTCCCCCCCTCACGCTCGCTCTGCCTCACTCTGCCTGTGTGCCTCACCCAGTGCTGTACATAGTGAAGGCATTTTGTAAATATTTTCATGTAAGCGTAAGTTGTAAATATTTTCTTGTAAGTGTAAGAACTATATAGTGAAGTCAAGTTGTAAATACCTTCTTGTAAGTGCCGGGACTGTACGTAATGAAGTCAAGTTGTACCTATCTTCAAGTAAGTGTAAGATAATACATTCACAGTGAGAAAGACACGCAAATTGTAATAGATGCTGAAGTAGTAAGTGATCAGGAAAGTGTACTGAACATTGCTATACCTTCCCTGCATAAATATCTGAGTATACCTTACATAAAAAACGGCTTTCTCTCATGTATGTGGTGAGCATGAGAGAGTGGCTATACCTGTATCACGAGTATGCAGGACTCAATAAAACTCATTTTCGAGCCTCAGTGAGCATTTTAATGGCGAAATTCGTTGTTTCCACATCAAAATATATCATTTTAGCCTAAAAAAAAAAAGGTCGAAAAATGGCCGGCACTGAGGTGACCCAGAGGGCTAAAAATAGCCGGCATGCGGTGGGTTAACATGCTTCCGTCTTTAGACTTGGATGAGGAAACCTATTTCGCATTATTTTTGTCTTGTTTTGGGTGGAAAATGCTCTTAACGAGTGCAATTTTATTTTAAACATTTATTTTATTTAATGTAGCTTGGAGTTATTGTTTGGCATATATCACTTTTTAAATACAGTTGATTATGAATGCTTGTTTCTTTGAGGTGAAGTAGTCCATCCACAGAGCACCAGATAAAGCCAAACAGCAAACAGTTACAGTATATATCTGGCAAGGTCATTACAGGGGAATCAGATAGGAATTATTTACACATCAGTTCTGTGTTGTTTCGAAGGAAGGAGAGTTCATATGAAAGACTGTGCATTGATTCTAGAGAACAATGGTACTGCAGATTTGGCACTTGCATTTGAAGCATACGATACAGTTTGTTGTGCAACTGATAATGGACGCAATCTATCATCATCGTCATCATCATCATTATCGTTTAACCTTATTTCCTATCGCTAATAACTGGGTGACCAGGATCCATAAACAAAAAGACAAATGGAGGAAGAGGAGGCATGGAAAACCCACAACAATTTCCTTCCCATTCAACCATTAACATAAAAGCACATGCTTGGTTGAAAACTCCTTAAGGACCCCTAACTGGCATAATAAATCTCACCCTTGATCCTTGACCCTCATTACAAATGTAGAGGGTGGAATTACAACCGACGGTATAATTTCATTACACTGTCTTAGACCTGCCAAGCAATTACAGACGCCTAATTTGAAATTCCTTATGACCCCTAATAAGTATGCCAGATCTCATCCTTGCTCATTGACCCTCATTACAGATGTAGGGAAGGGAACTAAACCCTAGCCACATTGCAAAGTTGTGGTCAGTACTTGTTTTACACTGTCTCGATGCTTTCAAGTAGTTACATGTGCCTAATTTGAAGTTCCTTAATGATCCATAATATGTATGCTTGATCTCGCCCGCGATCCTTGACTGTCATTTCAAAAGTAGACGACTGAATTAAAATCGAGGTGTATTGTTCAATTTACATATATATATATATATATATATATATAGAGAGAGAGAGAGAGAGAGAGAGAGAGAGAGAGAGAGAGAGAGATATATATATTATATAGATATAGATATAGATAGATAGATAGATATATGTATGTATAGATAGATAGATATAGACAGATAGATAGATAAATAGATAGATAGATAGAATCACTTTAAATGTTCCATATTATTTGGACGACAGAAATGAAGCTGCTTAATGATCCATGATGTGCAGGCAAGATCTCTTTCCTGCTCCTTAACCCTCAATATAAAGGATTAAGGTGAAATAAAACTGAGGGATACTGTAAAGTTGAGGTTAGTAGTACTGCCACCCCATGCCAGACCTTCTAAGTAATTCCAGAGGTGTAGTTTGTAGCTCCCTAATGGTTCTTAATAAGTATACTAGATCTTATCCTTGATCTTTGACCCTCATTGAAGAAGTAGGACAGAAAATTTAATCTGAGGTATTGTACTGTAGAGCTCAGATCCACATTTTCCACTGTCTCAAGCTTCTCATATAATTACAAACTCAGAAACTGAAGCTCTCTAATGATCCCTAATATTCACGCCAAATTACAGTACATCCTTGATCCTTAAACCTCATTAAAAAAGTAGGACATTAAAACGAAAAAAAAGAAAAAGAAAAAGTGGCGCAATGAACAGTCGCTGACAACAATTGATTTCCCAATGTTTCGAGGGAAAAAAAATGTATGAACTCTTGCTAAATTAACCTGCAATTTCCAGGTGGGTTGTAATTGTTTTTATTACGCAACATTAATTTCAAATCGCGGACGTATAAAACGATTACCAAACGTACAATCCAGTTCACTAATTCGCCTACGTTTCTGGGGCTCTGACCTTAATGAATTGCGACTGGAATTAATCAGATTAATGATCGTTACCATAAAAATATCTCAATAGGTTTTGATCGGATTTTGAGACCTTGTAAAATGAATATTGGTTATTCTCTTCAAGTGTACAGTATCTTTTCTATGATTTGATCTTTAAGGACAACTGCTCAGAAATACAGATAATCCTGCCGCTGACCAGTAATGTAAAAAAAGGAGTAGGCCCTGTACACACACACACACACACACACACACACACACACACACACACACACACACACACACACACACACACACACATTTTACTCTACTGGGCTACACACAAATATATAAACGGAATTTAACAGACACACGCAAGCATCAGCATATTTATATAATCACACATACACACACACAAACAAACACACACAGCAGAGAGAGAGAGAGAGAGAGAGAGAGAGAGAGAGAGAGAGAGAGAGGCGGGATCTACGAAATGTTTAATCAAGGAAAATTGGAAATCTAGGAGAAAATTGCATGTCACTATGAGTGGGTCACGAGAGAGAGAGAAAGAGAGAGAGAGAGAGAGAGAGAGAGAGAGAGAGAGAGAGAGAGAGAGAGAACAAATTGTTCATGATTTACCGAAAATAAGTAAGCTTCATCCCACCTTCCAAGAGTGTCCACGTTACTTCAAATTTTCCTTTTAAAAACTGCATATGAGAGAAACCTGAGTGCCAAACTTACTCTCTGTCTGTCTGTCTGTCTGTCTGTCTGTCTCTCTCTCTCTCTCTCTCTCTCTCTCTCTCTCTCCCACATATTCAATTTCGCCACCACACTATGCTAACGAACCCACACCACCGCATGATAAGCAGGCAACTCCTGCCAAACTTCCAAGAAAACATGCAGCTCACGACCCCAGCAGCCTTGGCCTCAGCGTAATATACTCTTTAAAATACTTGACTTCTAGACCTCAGTGAAGAAGTAAAAGTAAAATCCATGCGTAAGAAAAGCCTATATTCTGGACGTTCTGTTAAATCATTCGTTCATGCTAGCATAGACAACTAATAATGGTGGGGTATTGTGAAACTTACCATTATTTTGTTTCTTTTCAAGACACTCACTTCTTCAGCAACTAGTTCTTCCTCTGCCGCCCTCCTTCCCTCACCTTGACTTACACTGCTGAGCGTTTGAGGCAATTTTGAGACACTTGTTTCTATTCCTGAATTTCAGTTTCTTGCTACGTAGTAATTCCTTTGTCCCCCTTCTTCCTTCTGACTTTCCTGGAAGCGCAACAATATTTCATGTGCTCTCCATGGCAACCCTCCCCCCTCCCCACCACACACACACGCAATCATGGCTAACGAGGAAAACAGAAAACTGTTGTGGGGCTCAATTCTGGAGAAAGGACTGGAGGGGTTGATGAAAAATTGAATATCAGAAAGAATAATGCACAGGGAGTAAGGTGAAGGCTGCAGGCAATAACAAGAACACACAAGTAAAACTGACAAAGAGATCTGTAAAATGTTTATTAGCTTATTCTGGGAAGAGAAGGGAAAAGAGAAAGAAAAAGCTGTTGAGAAATTTGATTACGAGTATCAGACTGAACAATGAACAGGGAGTACTTTGCAGGCTGGGGATTATCACAAACGCATATATCCGACACGCTGCCGTAGTTTTGTAGATCCAAGCCCCGTTTCCATTCCTAGGTGACAGCACAAGCGGACAAAGAGACCCTGCCTTAAAGCCTTCTGGTCGAAAGGGAATCCAAATCAGGACTTCCATATTGCTGGCCGGATTGGTGGGGCTCTCTTGATTAACTGTATTCTTTTCATTTTATATTGATCCAAAATTAAATTACAACATTCCATCTTCACTAACTCAAGAATATGGTAGTGGCCACTGAATGATGAGAAAAAAGCAGCAAATGGATGAAAATCTGTGTCGGGCTGAAATGAAGGAACTATACAGAAGCACCCAAACGTTCCCATAGAATATGCCACGCCAGTGTAGCTTTAGAATTTAGGTCCCAGATCCTGCTTTTAGTGCGAACAAGCAGTGGCAGAGTGTCCCTAGACAGAGGTCATGGGTTAGACTAAACAGCTGAAGAGGACAGCACCCAATAGACATTGTCCTAGACATGGAAGGCCAACTATCATCTAAATGTCTGGCTCCCTTTTTCAGTTTCAGGTGTGTGTGTGTGTGTGTGTGTGTGTGTGTGTGTGTGTGTGTGTGTGTGTGTGTGTGTGTGTATGCGTCTGTATGTGTGTGTGTGTGTGTGTGTGTGTGTGTGTGTGTGTGTGTGTGTGTGTGTGTGTGTGTGTGTGTGTGTGTATGTAAATGTTAGTGTGTGTTTAAGTGTGTGTGTGAGGGACTGTCGCAAATCAGGTAAATTTCCGGCATGTTATGTGGGAACGAAACGTTTGTTTATTCCCCCGGTACCTACTTCCTCATCGTCTGCTTTTTCCTCTGTCCCCTGCTACCATAATAAACTAACAGAAAAAAAAAACAATTTAACGTAATTTAACCAAATCTACCTTAACGTAACCTAACTTAACGTAATCAGTCTTAACCTAAACTAACTAAGCCTAACAAAACCAAATCACACCCAACAAAAAAGTATGCAAGGCCTCACCAAACGACTCCAATCCAAGCAAATCCAAGCTAATTTAAGCCAGTCCAAATCAAACCAAACCAAACCAAACGAAACCAAGCTAAGCCAAGCCAAACCAAACCTAACCTTCCATCCCCTCTCCTCCACTTCCCTAACCTATCCTAATCTAAGCTAACCTAGCTGCCCTATCCTAACCTACCCTGATTAAACCTAACTATACAATTTCCTGCCAAAATTCGGGTAACAATACTTCTTTCTCCACTCCAACACTTGAAATAAGACGGTCACACTTGTATTATTTTTCTTTTGTCTGTGTTGCATGTCATGTGAGTGGAGTGGAAGATAATTCTATATCTGGAACAAGTCAGGCGGGGGAATAAGGACAAATTCACTGCCTCAGTCGAGTTCTGGCAAGGGCGGGTGGAAGGAAACATGCTCCCAATTGCAGAGTAAATTTCGTGGGACCTCTTCCTTAGCTATTTTTATCATTTTATTTATATTTTTCTCAATTTATTTATTTATTCATTTATCTATTTATTGCATGTTACACACATTTAATTCTCGTAGCCTCCGAACTGCATAGGAAACTTCCTGGAACCTGTTTCCTAGCTATTTGTTTAATTAAATTTTATCTTATTTCATTAGTATAATTATTTATTTGCATATTAAAACCTTTTTATACGCTTGTGCGTTACTGATGGAAATTACGCCGTTATGAAGATTATATAAGTAACATTAAATGGAATATCAGGTTGTGACAATATTTTATGAATGGAAGGCACTTGTAATCTGTTTTAAGGACTTTTTTTTTTTTTTCTTGCATTTCCTTTCGCTGATGATCTGTAAATGAAAGAAAAATCAGCCGCTATGGAAAAGTTGCTACGAATGCAGCAATGGCGTCAAATGACGCTAAGACCTTTTTATACTGGGCTTAAGACATCATGGCATCATATTTTGTTTCTTTGTGATTTATTACACAAATTACACCTTGGTCCGTTTTATTATAAGTTAAGGGAGCTCCCTAACACATTTTCCTCAGAAATTTATTTTAAGATCTGTCTGTTTAATATCCATTCGTACCTCACTTGTGCAGACAATGACGATATTAGAATTAAGTAACACAGTAGAGTATAGAAACGTATAATAAGTAAAATAAATCGTTTAGCAATAGAAATTACGGAGATTCCCTACCGACGAGAATACGAGCCTTTGTTTTTCCCTTAGGTAATTCACAGTGCAGTAGTTTCACCTCTTCAATACGATGACTTAAAGTATTCCATTGATATACTGACGATTTTACTCAGCATAAAGTAGAATTATCGAAGCCAGGCCCGTGTTCTCAACGGTTAAGAAGACTTCCTAGCACCTATATGTTAGCGATTTATTTTTGGACAGGCTGGATAATATCCTCTTGAACTTTATTTATGCAGATGATGGCGATAACTGAATGATGTATATAATACAGAGATGGAGAGTAAGGTGTCATAGACAAAGCAAAATACTTGGGAAAAAGTGTTAGGGAGCTTCCATGGCGGACTAGACAGGTGTTAGATAATATACTCAGTTATACCTTCCTGTGCCACACATTCCCCCAGAGCTGAACAAAATCGTCTGGTGATAGCAAGGCTAAAATGTAAAACAGGTCATAGGAGCAAAGGGGTTGATAGGCCAAGGTAAACAGCTCAGCAAAAGGCACTGCGAAGGCCAGTATTCTCCTCGGCTGAGAAACCTCCCTAACACCAGTTCTTAAACGATTTATATTATTTTTTACTCTTTACTATCCTCTTCTGTGCCATTGCCATGAGACTGCCATGGACCCGGTTAAGGAAGCTCCATAATACCTCTTTCTAAGCAATTACTTATTACTGCTTACTATCCTCTTTTAAATTATTTCATTGCTACCATAACCAGCATGAACAGCATAATAATTAATATCAACCAGCTGTATCCAATAATAAAACACACACACACACACACACACACACACACACACACACACACGCACACACACACGCATGCACGCGCGAGAGCGCTGAGTAAACCGGGGCGATTGTGTGACCTTGAATGGAAGCAGTGAAGTGAGGCGTGATAGTTTACTACCGGTACATTTATTTGCCAACTGTTGAGAGACAGTTGCTAAACATGTTGTGTGGCCAAAGTTTACATGCATCAGAGCCACCTCACTATTAAAAAAAAAAAAAAAAAAAACTTTCCGAAGTAGCACGGGAAAGTATTAAAAAAAAAAAAAAAATAGAGAATTAACTCTTCGCGACGAAGGACTGAACACAGAAGTATATCACAAAAGAAAAAAAAACAATAGTGGATTAAACTTTGCAGATTCAAAGCAAGCACGGAAGCATATCACAACAAATAGTAAATTAACTGAAAAGTAAAATTAAGCACACACACACACACACACACACACACACACACACACACACACACACACACACACACACACACACGAAAGAAGGATTTAACAGTTTGCCAGCTGAAACAAAACATCGGTATAAACCAGACTCCACATGACACAGGAATGTAAATGATGAAATAGTTACAGTTAAAAAGCAAATTAAGCTTCCTGATACATACCTCTAGGATCTAACTCATATCACCACAACACTTTACGTATAATAAAACATACAGCAATATTCTCGATAGCGTGGTCTTAGGTACTGTACTTGTTGAGAGATAGGGAAATCGATTATGGATCGCTAAGCTCAGCCAGAATAAAGTAGTGAGATGTAATGTCAACGAGGTGAGTTACAGCACTCTTGGGTTACGAAGTTTATTGCACGCAGTTATAATAGTGAATTACAGCGTGGCGGAGCGTGACCCTAGTGTCAGACCTTCTCTCTAGCCCTTCTATCCCCTTTCTCTCCTCTGAAGGGAATCTCCTACATTTTATACAGCTCGGAGAGGATGTGTACGTGTGTTGTAATGTCTGGTAGATTTCCATCCACGTGAACTAACTGACTTGGGCTGGTTACTCCACGTGTTTGAATACATCATAAAATTTTTGGTCGTCTGGACTACAAGGAAGTTTGAGATACATCATATGGTTAAGGATTCTTGATGGTCTGGGACAACAAGGTTGTGGATATACATTATGTGAATTGACATTCCTAGTGAGAAACTGTGTATGTCCCCAGCAGACATTACATCCTGTACATTGTGTTTATGAGATATATCCTAATACCTATATAATCCCTATATAATGTCTACATATCGCTCGGTCACGCCCACTGTCGTACCATCGACAGTAAATATTATCATAACATATTAATGCATACTATATACATATTACAATCAACTTGTAAGGTAATCATGTGAAATACCTAATACTGTAAAAGTTACAGAATTGGAATAATGTAGTCATTGTAGTTATAAAATTGTACATGTATAATATAATAGTAATGTTATAATAATACAATGGCAAGTCTACTGAAGTCAATTATACAATGTATATGAGAAGGATTTGCTGTATATAGTCATATATAAATGAGATATGAGAGTATAATCAGAGCAAGTGTATGTTATGTGTAACCCATATTTTGTTATTTTATATAAACTATAAATACAATATTTACTCAATTTCTCTCACTTGTACAGAACAGTTCTTAAACACTGATTCCAGGTTAGCATTCCTTGCTTGCATTCTGTGCATGGCCAGAATTATTACAGCAAAATTATATGATGGAGAAAATTACAAAGATGACTGGAGCTGGGCTGTATACATAATATGGGTTGAACATAATCCTACTGTATTGTCTGATTTACTAGTTGCATGGTTTAATACTTGGGTGAAGTCAGCTTAGTGTGTGCAGTTACATTTAAGTTCATCCTAGGTAATGGCTGGAAGTATTTGTGTGTGTGGTTGAGAATGGCATAATGGTTTTTAGTGGGCAAGGTGGATAGTGCAGGTGTCAGGACTGCATAGTAATCTGGTGAGGTGTATAAACCGGATGCTGATGTATGGGCTGGAGGTGTGTCTGGGCAAATCACAAAAACTGATGTATTTTGAGTGAAGTAGAATAACTGTGAATGTCCAATGCATTGATAATGGATGGGTTTATCTGGAGCAAATGTGAAGTTGTAATTATGAGAAATGTCACGATCTTTTTTGATGGCCATTTCACAAGGGACTGTCTCAGCTATTTGAAACGTGAAGATGTATGCAGGACAAAGGTGAAATGCATGTAATGATGTGCGACATTTGTGTTCAATCATTGTTTCTCTACTGAAAGTGACAGCGTCCTGTTTCTTGGAGATCATGATGACTTCTGTTTTGATGTTGATTGTGACTAATGAGTCATCTTTCTCAGAAGGAAAAGAGTATATTTGATAGACTGTGAAAAAATCCTCTGTTACGAACGTTACATGAACTGCTATTGATGTTGTTGTGAGTGTTGCTTCCAAATACGGATAATATAACATCAGATTTCTTTCCTCAAACAAATGTTTCAAATCATGCTAATGTATGCCTTGATTAATTATTTGCCGGAGGTTGTGAATGGGTAGTAAATTAATGGTGATCCTTCCGTTACCAGCATTAGCAATTCCTTTCATGAAGGCCTGATACTGAGCTCTAGTATTGTCTAACTATAGTATTATTACGTCAATATGTTCTATGATCACAGAGAGGTGTTAGAATAGTGTATTGTTACCTTCTAGTGCATTTACTCTCTCCACAATTCCTAGAGTTGATGCTTCTGCCTTCCTTAGGTTCTTTACAATCGTCATCATTAAGGTGTTTTGAGTATCAGCTAACTTATGTTGGTATGAGAGAATTTGTGCTATTTTGTTAAATTTGTTATTTACTTCTTCTAGATCATTTTCTTTTAGATCATTTGCCTAAAATTGCTCCATCTAGGCCGAACAAATCGCGTCTGTTACGTGTATTTCTGATGTTGTTTCCTGTCTCCATTGTGTTACTCCCAGCTGATGGGATGTCGTGGATCATATGGTGATCATTACGTGCTTAGTCTAATCTAGCTTCCAGTCAGTTAATTTAATTAATTCCGCTACTTCCTGTGTGGGGTGATCATGTGAAGAAGGGTGTTTTAATACTGCTTCCTGAGTTCTGAGAAGTTCTGATATTTTCCGTAATATTATTGGTATGTCTTGCAGTACGTCCAAAATAACTTCGGTACTCGTTATGTCCTGCGCTATTGCTGTTGAGGCTGTTGGGGCTATCAGGCATCCCTGTCGGACTACATGTTGAGGATGTAAGTAAGGTGATTCTCTTGATATCAGCAGGAACATGATCCATGGAATTATTCCCCTAATCTTTACTTACCGGAAGAACAACTGTATTAGAGATCTAATCCACTGTTGTTAGCAAGTTATGCTAAGGGTGATGATAGTGATGATGAATAATACAGACATTTTGACCTATTTAATCCTATTATCTATAAAAGGAGTCTAAATCGATTCCTAAGTCATGTAAATGCCTTGTTCTGGTGAGAGCTGTATTGCTTGCACCTATGTTTGTCTGTCTGGTACAGTATGCGACCGCAATTTATTCCGATATGTGTTAATTGCCTCAGGCTTATTTTCACCGTGTGTACTGGGGTTTTCAGTAGTGTCTGGTATTTTATAGTTCCACGCTAAATTTCTTGAGATTTTTTTTTAAGTGATCAATATGTGTTTCTTTTTTTCTGTCACATTGTAGTGACTTAATCACCAACTTACTGTCCCTTCTATTGATTACCCTGAATGGGCCTTCAAATTTCGGGGACAGTTTGTTATTTCTAGTGTGATTGGGGCTATAGACAATATCACTTATGCTGATGTTTGATTCTTTTGCCTTCTTATTAAATTATTCTGTCATTTCTTCATTGGACATCGTTAACTGTTTCTTTACTTTTGTGAGTATTTCTTGAAATTCACGTAAGCGAAGTATAGGATAATCGTTATAATTATATATGGGAATTTGCTCACCCTCTAACGTCTCGTAAGGGAGACGTTTGTCAGACCCGTAAATGATGAAATGAGGTGTATCTCCTAATGATTTATTAATCGCACAATTGAGTGATGCTTCGCCTCTGGGGATCCAGTCATCCCAGTTTGCATAATTTTCATTGAGAATGTGCCGTAGTACATCTAATATTTTTTTTATTCTGCCTTTCCACCAATCCGTTGGAAGCTGGGTGATAGGCCAAGATATTAACTCTCTTTATATTGTATTGTTTACATATTTCTTCCAAACTGTTGTCGTTTCTTAGCACCTTTGGTGTGGTGAACCTACAGATCACACTATCAATGAATACCCGTGCGACTGTTGCTGCTGTTTTATCCTTAATTGGAACCAAGATCACAAATCGTGAGAAATGATCAGTTGCAACAAAAAGATATTGATTGTGATTGGTAGTTAAGGGTAATATAAGTAAATCAACCGCGAGAGTGTCCCACGGTTGTCTAGGTACAGGATATTGTCCTATAGGTGCAGGTGATAACGTGTAACCTTTATGTTTTGCACATGACTCGTATCTGTCTACGTGATTATGTATGTCTTTGGGTAACGTTGGCCAATAATATGACATCCGGGCCTGCCTGACTGTCCTGTCCTTGCCAGGATGCCCTGCATGTGGACTATCGAGTATTACCCTTAATATGTGAAGTATCCTTGTACTAGGAATAAATAACTGCCTGATATTTTTTCTATGATTTGGTTGTCCTGGATTTACCCTATATAAGGCATTGTTTATCATTGTGAATTGTTTAAGTGGTACCTGTAACTTGGGTAGCCTAATGGTACATCATCGCCTCACTCGAGATGATATATTACTTTAGAGCATACTGGGTCCTGTCTTTGCGCCTGTGAGATTTCTTGATTTGTGGGGATCGTTTCATCATTGTTGGAGAGTAATTCCCGTGGACTTATTGTAGGGACATTGGCTGATGGATTTCGTGATAAGGCATCCGCTGCCAGATTTACTTTACCTTTTATGTAGTGAATGTTTACATTTTAATTCTGGATTGTACATTTCCATCATGCTCTCCTCCCAGAGAGTTTTTCTTGGAACATGCCCAAGAGAGGCTTGTGGTCTGTGTATAGGTGAATTTCGTATCCGTACACGAGATCACGAAATGCCTGTAGAGCAAGTACTACCGCCAGGGCTTCTAAGTCTGTTGTACAGTAATTTATCTCTGCTCCTTCTATTTGTCTTGCATCAATACAGCACCTAAGCCTTTGAGGGAGGCATCTGTGCATATTATGAATGGTTTTGTGAAGTTAGGATAGGCCAAGCAAGGTGCACATGTAAGTTTATCTTTTAATTCATTAAATACTAGTATCTGTTCCTCTTCCTACTGGAATACAGTATCCTCTTTTAGTAGAATGAATAGCGGTTGTGCTATATGAGGGAATTGGTTAATGAAGGGACGGTAATATCCTGCTAGTCCCCCAAATTGTCTTACTTCGCCTATATTTGTTGGTTCTGGAAAATCCCTTACCTCCTGTATTTTGTCCTCAGACGTGTGAATACCATGGGTATCTACTCTATGGCCTAAGAATTTTAATTCCTTAAAGCAAAATTTGCATTTAGACAGCTTACTTTTTAAGCCAGCATCAGCAAGCTTTTGTAGGAGCTGGTGTAATTTCTGCAGATGTTTGTCTATAGTTGGAGTAGCTATAATAATGTCATCTAGATACAGAAATATTCCTTTTCCCACCATTCCAGACAATACGTAATTCATTAATCTTTGGAAAGTGCCTGGTGCTGTCCTCAACTCAATTGGCATTCATTTATATTAGTAATGTCCTGTATTTGTGGAGAAAGCAGTGTATTTGCGTGATTCTTGTTCAAAGCTAATTTGGTAATAGCCATTGAGCAAATCGACTGTGGATAATACATTATTTTCTAGTCCAATATTTTCTAAGACGTCACGTGTCAATGGCATAGGAAACCGGTCAGGGATTGTGTGCTGATTTAATTTACGGTAATCTACTACCGCACGCATTTCTCCGTTTTGTTTGGGCATGAAAAATAATGGGGCATTCCACGGGGAGACAGATGGTTCAGTAATATCTAGTTTTAGCATTTCCTCAACGAATTGATTTGCCAGGGTGCGTTGTGAATGCGCAACTCTATAAGCCGATATGTATATTGGTTGTGTGTCCGTGTGTACGTTAATCTTGTGTGTAATCAAGTTAGTACACCCTAATTGTTCTCCAGGTAATGCTACCGTTTGTTGATGTTTCACTAATAGATCTAAGGATCATTTTCTTCATTGAATTGACCTGAGTGAATCAAATTCTCCTTTATGCACTCTCTGTCTGTCGAGTTTACTCTGCTCGACGCTCCCCCTACTGTCACTTCGCGTATAGGAGCTGGGCAAATTTCTAACCTACAAGTACAAGTTCCTTTCTTAGTCTTTACATCTCTATTCACGGTGTTAGTCAAAATAACATTCGTCTCACCCTTGTCATTCATCCGGCATGGGGCGATCTCTATCAAAAGGCCATTTATTCTAACCGTCTCTTCTAATGCAATAACATTACAATTTCTCAATTTACTCTTAATCGTAATTTGCATGCATGATTTTGATGGTAAATTTATATCATAATTAATGCTGGCTGGGTGAGTGGGTGAGTCACGTTTGCACTGTGAGTGAGCGAGGAGTGGGGGTCGGGCTTTGACAGCTGGTCTACGCGCCTATTTTCTTTGAGAAGTTGTACGTCGGACTCCCCCATTTTGGCTTTGTGTGTGATCGTTCTTGTGACACTAGTTTTCCTATAATTGCTGGTTGTATTATCAGGAGGTGAAATTTCCTCTATGAATTCGCTGTCAGAATGAATTCCATTGAAATGTGGCATCGATATTGTATTTTGTGTTCTCATTGTGTTAAGTCCAAGTAACATATCTCCTCTAATTGATAATTTTTCTACTAAGTAAATGGTGGTAGTGAATGATTTTGTTGTCTCTGTGGAATTCATGTTTAACTCAATCATATCAATAACTGGTATTTCTTTACCATCCACTGTGTATAAATTTAAGTCTGAGTTTTCCAAAAATGTCATTTTTCTTCTATTTCTAAAAATTCTTTCTGACTCATCTTGCGTTATTAAATTCACTTGTGAACCAGGATCCAAAAATAATGAAATATCTTCCTCCTCACATAAAGCAGAGACCAAAATGCATTCATTTCCAAAGAGACTTCCTATGTTGACTATCTGTTTATCTGGGTGTTTTATGTGTCGTCGTCTTTTGTGCTGGTACGACCTTCCCCCGACCTATAGATGGATACCAATTTTTCTATCGTTTTACAATTCGAGGTCCAATGACTGGAGGACCTATGATGTCTGCAATATGTTTCGAATCCTTTTGCCTTTTCCCTATCTTCTTTCGTTTTAATATAACACTCCGATTTTGTGTGACCAGGGTTTGCACAATAGTAACAGAGAGTATTACTTGAGTTCAACCTACTAGGTGATCTTCCATTTGCTTGTCTTTGTGCTGATCGATGTCTACTGGGACTTCGGCCAGACTTCTGTGTCGCGCTGTTACCTGGTGTGCGGGAACGAGTCCTTGAGCTAACCTGACTGTGTATTTGTTTATGAACTGGTCGAGATTGTCTCTGGTCCTTGCCAGGACTTGACTTATTTATCCCTGCTATGCTTTCTGGCACTTTGATCCATGTCCTGTTGACCTGACATGATGTGTCAGTCATGCCAGCTTTACTCCAGTTTAATTCCACCTCATAAATGAAATCAAGTAAACTCATCCCTGGATTATAAGGGATGGTTTTGGAAATATTTAATACCCTGTCAGGAAATTGTCATAGGGCTGATATAGCCAGTGATGTCAATGACATGCACTGATGACATATTACCATCTCTGTGACCCAGTCTGAGTTTTCTAGGCTAGATAAAAGGGTTTTCTTAATACTGGAAATATCTGCTGTAATTTCCCCTAGATCTGAGCCTGAGTGTGTTTGCCTAAGTAGGTCTACAATTTTGTGTAATTCTGGGATTATAGCACCAAGAAAATTCTTGCCTGCAGAGAATTTCCTGAGGAATTCTGTCTTAAATTGCTCAAATGTTGAAGCTCTCAACGGCTTGTCTGACCTGAGCAAATTGTCAGCTGGGCATCATTCCTGGTTTATTCTAGCTGAAAAAACATCTATTTTTCATTTCTCATGTGTACTGTGTCTCCTAATGAAATACTGCTGACATTGTTCAATAAGTATGTTTATGTCGAAATCGTCTTTTTCTGTACCAGAGAATTTTGGTAGTTCATTATCTTCATAACAGTTATACACTGGAAATGGAGTATTACTGGGATTTTGTGGAGAAGGTACTGCACTAGTGCTTGCTGCATCTACATTAGGCATCTTTACTGTGTTTTTCTTGCAATCGTCATTTACAGGCAATTTATATGTTTTTCCTGACCTTAATACTCTATGGGCTAAGTTACAGTAAACTGGAAGTACATTTTTATAAAGCTCACTATCTACATCTGAAATTTCTGACCAAGTGTAATGTTACTTACTTCGGTGTAAATTGTATCTGTTTGCTGTTCTTTATCTAGTGTATGTTTTGTTTCCTGAGTCTGGTTTTCCGCTTCTTCTTGTGCTTCTGATGGTGTTCGGAATTTATATCTTGTTGATCGTTTTCTGGTGTTTGCGTCAGGGTGTTTGTCACTGTTAATGTTGATCCTTCATGCACTAATTGTGGAACTTTACTTAGCATAATGGGTTTACACACTGAATCATAATTTACTTTTCGCTTGATTGCTTCTAAAATTAAAATTATAAAACATTTATGTAAGTGTAAATTGTGTAATTGTCTCACACTGTGTAGTTTGTAATGTTTATGATAATGATTAAACATATATAATTGCTTGGTTCGTTAACTAAGTGATAGTATTTTATGGATAGTTATGTAAGTGGTGAAGTGTTAGCTAATACAAGCTTGGTTAGAATAAATCAACTCACTAGAACAGCAGTGGAGATACAGTCGTGGTGTTTGTTGATTGTTAATTACATATGGGGTCAAGACACTCTCTCTCATTTCCCTTGTGGTGGAGGTCAGATATCACACACGTCACTTGGTAGGGTTTGGTCGAGATAGGTCAGGTCCTGGTAGGACAGCGTCAGCACTCGGTGTCGTTGCTAGGGTAGGCAGACAGTCTGGCAGGCAGGCAGGTGTAGGATGGCAGGCTGGTGTTGTCAGGCACTCGGACTGATTGACGGGTTATGACGATCGTAGCAAATGATGACGCTGCTGACCTGCTGCCTCACTGTGGTAGTGGTGGTGGGGAAGAAAATGGTGGGGGTCGTGATGGAGAAAGTGGGGGTCGTGGTGGAGGGTGGTGGAGGTTCAAGGAGGGAGAAAATGTGCTGATGTTACATCACCATGTTGGGTCAACACACAGATGCACTTCCTCCTTTCTCACTTTCCTTCTTGTTGTTTGTTCGTCTTCTTAACTTGTAGTGTTTGATTATCCTTACTTGTTGAAATTAACTAGCAGGCTTGTAGAGCTGTTGATAGATGTAGTTAACCACTGCTACTGATTCTCGTAGATCATGGAGTTACGATTGAGATGGTTAGAAGTGAGTCTTATTTGTTTGTTTAATTGCTGATTGTTGCTTCTAGAGGAGTCGCAGATTGCTTTGACTGAGACGTTAATCGGATTGGTTTACAGCTCACCACCACTCTCAGTGAACGTAGTGAGGCAGGTATCGTAGTTTACAGTTGCAGAGGTTGTATGAACTTGTGAGGCGTAGTTTGTCATAGTTTACCACTGTTCACCAAAATCGAGTGGCGTAGTTTATCGTACTTGGTTCGTTATTCCCGCTTGCCACCAATATTGATAGCGTGGTCTTAGGTACTTGTAGGGAGATAGGGAAATCGGTTATGGATCGCTAAGCTCAGCCAGAATAAAGTAGTGAGACGTAGTGTCAGCGAGGTGATTTTTTTTTTTTTTTTTGCTAGGAAGAAGGAACCAAAGGCCATGAGCCCGCAGTAATAGTTCCTTCCAAGAGAAAAACAAAATACAATACACAGCCAAATTCAGGATCCGATCATTTTGAGATGCCTGGACAGACTGCGTTTGAAAGACTGGAGATCATAGGCAGCAGGAAATACAGACAGAGGGAGACAGTTCCAGAGCTGACCTGTTGCATAAATGAAAGACTGGGAGTAATGGTTAACTCTTGCATTAGAGAGTTGGACAGAAAAGGGATGAGAGTTTGCTGCCAGACGAGTGCTACGCGCCCGTCGTAGAGGTGGAGGAATGCAAGCAAACAGTTTAGAGGAGCAGTGACCATTAAAGTAGCGATAGAAAAGAGATAAAGATGCAACAGTGCGGTGAAGAGACAGAGGTTGAAGGGAGTCAGTAGGAGGAGGAGAGTTAATGAGACGAAAAGCCTTGGACTCCACCCTATTGAGAAGAGCTGTATGTGGGGGGCCTCCCCACACATGAGAGTTGTACTCCACACAGGGGCGGATAAAACCCCTGTATAAAGTCAACAATTGTGCAGAGGTAAAGAAAGAGCGGAGTCGGCTTAGCACACCCAATCTCTTGGAAGCAGATTTTACAAGAGATGTAATATGATCTTTCCAAGATAAGTCCCGAGTAAATGAAACCCCAAGCATGTTCAAGGATGATGCAGGATTAAGCTGAATATTATTAAACATTAGTGGGTATACCTGTGGAAGATTTTGTCGGGTTGATAGGTGTAAGAACTGAGTCTTAGATGCATTAAAAACAACCATATTATTTTTACCCCAGTCAGAGATACGAGCCAAGTCAGACATTAGGTGTGCCATAGCCTCATCCCTTGTTTGTTGAAGTAACTGTTGAGATGGGCGTTGCGGGAACCGAATGGAAAGGTGAAGGGTGGAGTCATCAGCGTATGAGTGGATAGGGTTAGATGTACAGCTTAAAAGATCATTGACGAATAAAAGGAAGAGAGTTGGTGATAGGACAGAGCCCTGAGGAACACCACTGTTGATAGATCTAGGAGAAGAACGATGGCCGTCTACAACAGCGGCTATAGAACGACCAAAAAGGAAGCTAGCGATGAAGGCACAGATAGAAGGATAGAAACCATAGGAGGGCAGTTCGGAAATTAAAGATTTATGCCAGACTCGATTGAAAGCCTTTGAGATGTCAAGTGCAATTGCAAAGCTATCGCCAAAGTCCCGAAAGGAGGATGACCAGGGGTTTGAAAGGTAGGTGAGAAGATCGCCAGTGGAGCGTCCCCGACGGAACCCGTACTGACGATCGGAAAGAAGGTTGTGATAGGAAAGATGCCTTAAAATTTTTCTATTGAGAATTGACTCGAAAACTTTTGAAATACAGGACGTTAAAGCAATTGGACGATAGTTGGAGGGTTGGGAGTGGTCACCCTTCTTTGGGACTGGCTGAATGAGAGCAAATTTCCAGCAAGAAGGAAAGGTACAAGTTGACAGACAAAGGCGAAAGAGTTTGCCTAGGCAGGGTGTAAGCACAGAAGCACAGTTCTTGAGAACAACAGGAGGGACCCCATCAGGCCCATATGCCTTGTTAGTACTGAGGCCAGTGATGGCAGAAAATACATCAACTGAAGAAATTTTAATATCAGCCATGAGGAAGTCAGAGAGGGAAAGTGATGGAGGAACAGCACCGGAATCGTCTAAGGTGGAATTGGAGGAGAGAGTCTGTGCAAAGAGATCTCCTTTATCAGTACAAGAAATAGCTACAGAACCATCAGAGTAGAAAAGAGGAGGGAAGGATGATGAGGTAAAGTTGTTAGAAAGATTTTTGGCAAGGTGCCAGAAGGAGCGGGAAGAATTCGAATTGGAGAGTTGAAAGCATTTAGTATGGATGAAATTATTTTTAGTAGAGAGAAGAACAGACTTAGCACGATTCCGGGCAGAAACGTAAAGATGATGTGATGCAGGGGTGGGTTGGCTCCGGTACCATTTGTAGGCCCTCTCCTTGTTGCGGACAGCATTAGAACAAGCATCATTAAACCAAGGCTTTCTTGCATTAGTCAAAGGATATGAGAGAGGAATGTATGCTTCCATGCCTGAGAGAATAACCTCCGTAATGCGCAAGGCACACCCAGATGACTCCCGGCCATGGAAGCAATAATCATTCCAGGGAAAATCAAAGAAGTACTGCCTAAGGGCCTCCCAGTCCGCGGCTCCAAAATGCCACAGACGACGTTTCCCTGGAGGGTCCACAGGCCGTACCGGAGTGATAGGACAGGTTAAGATAATAAGGTTGTGATCGGAGGAGCCCAACGGAGAGAAAAGATTAACAGAGTAAGCAGAAGGATTAGTTGTGAGGAAGAGGTCAAGTATGTTGGAGCTCTCTCCAAGGAGGTCAGGGATACGGGTAGGCTGCTGTACAAGCTGCTCTAGGTCATTAAGGATAGAAAAGATGTAGGCTTGTTCACCAGGTGGATCCGTGAAAGGAGAGGAGAGCCAAAGGTGGTGGTGAACATTGAAATCTCCTAGAATGGAGATTTCAGAGAAAGGAGAAATGGATAGAATGTGTTCCACCATAGAAGTATGATAGTCAAAGAATTTTTGATAGTCAGTAGAATTAGGAGATAAGTAACAACGCAAATATACTTAGTCAGAGAATGACAGGAAAGCCGAAGCCAGAGAGTAGAGAATTCAGAAGAATCAAGTTCAGGAACACGAGAGCAAGATAAGTTGTTGCGTATATATACACAACAGCCACCTTTGGCTTTGAAATGAGTATAGAGAAAGTAGGAGGATACAGAAAAGGGTTTGCTGTCAGTTGCCTCAGACAGCTGAGTCTCCGTTAGAAATAGAAGGTGAGGTTTAGAGGAGGAGAGGTGGTGCTCAACAGAGCGAAAGTTAGAGGAAAGGCCGCGAATGTTGCAGAAATGAAGAAGAGAGTCAGACAGTGGTTCCAGACACCTCGTGTCGTCACCGGGAGAGGGGCGGATGGTGGGGGCATTTATGGTCCCCCCCCCTGGGGACTCCGAGGCTTGGTGAAGAGACGCCATTTTTGTTGAATTTTGAATAGGAAGTGTAGTGTGTAATGTGCATGTAGTTTGGTGTAGATAGTTAGAGAAATTTATACTGGAGAGCATGCTGGCCTACTCTCTGTGTAACTGAGACACTGATAAAGTTCAGCAAAGGAGGATGGTCAGGAACTAGTCCTGAGGGCTGATGAAACGGGAGCTCCAGCACTCCCTGTCATCAGCTTTCCATCCACCTCGGGAGTACTGCTCTGCTCGAGTGGTGCTACAGTCTACTCCTGTAGCACTCTTGGGTTTCGAAGTTTATTGCACACAGTTATAATAGTGAATTACAGCGTGGCGGAGCGTGACCCTAGTGTCAGACCTTCTCTTTAGCCCTTCTATCCCCTTTCTCTCCTCTGAAGGGAATCTCTCCAACGTTATATGTAGCTCGGAGAGGATGTGTGTGTGTGTGTGTGTGTGTGCTGTAAAATTTGGTAGACTTCCATCCATGTAAACTAACTGACAAGGGCTGGTTACCCCACGTGATTGAATACGTCATGAAATTCTTGGTCGTCTGGACTACAAGGAAGTTTGAGATACATCATATGGTAAAGGATTCTTGATGGTCTGGGACAACAAGGTTGTGGATATACATTATGTGAATTGACATTCCTAGTGAGAAACTGTGTCTGTCCCCAGCAGACATTACATCCTGTACATTGTGTTTATGAGATATATCCTAATGCCTATATAATGTCCACAATATACCGAAACAGACTGTGCAATGGAGAGTGTTAACTATGTAGAATTACCTATGCACTTACAATGTGTCAGTGATAGTTACACCACTATACTTTGTTCACTTTACCTTAGCCCAGGTTTTCGTCCCTTCCTAGGTGTTACGATGTAGCTCAGTAGCAGAGTACGACTATGCCACGGCTCTACATTCTTTCCATGGCGCTTCTTCATGACTAGCATCATTTACTTGTGATAATATGTTGTTACAATTCAGTTTTGAGATGGAGAGATGCCAGTTTTAGCCCAAATTAGAGCAACAAGAGCTTGGTAATTCATTCCTATATACAGTCCTCTCTCGTTATATTTCCATTTTCTCTTTTAGCGTCCATTGTCTCTCCTCTCACCCATTCGTAGATATTATTCATATCCTATTTCCTTCTTGCCAAGTGCCATCACTCTGTTGTTCTTCCACTTCTCTCTCTCTCTCTCTCTCTCTCTCTCTCTCTCTCTCTCTCTCTCTCTCTCTCTCTCTCTCTCTTTCTCACCGTTCCTCATCCATCTTTTGCCTCCTCCTCCTCCTCCTCTTCCAGTATTTTCCTGTCAACTAACAAGTCATTTTTGGTTCAGCCAGATTACATGCAGTTTATCACCTCTCATTACACTACCACTGTCAGTCCTTTCCCTCTCTCCTTCCTGCCATCCCTGGCCTGTTTGGTAAATGGCAATCCCCCTCAGTTCCATGGGCCTCTCTCTCTCTCTCTCTCTCTCTCTCTCTCTCTCTCTCTCTCTCTCTCTCTCTCTCTCTCTCTCTCTCTCTCTCTCTCTCTCTCTCTCTCTCTCTCTCTCTCTCTCTCTCAAAACTCAAGGAACAATGTGGTAGTGGTGGTTATATCTAACGTATACGCCTGTCGAACCCGTGAGGCCATTCTTTTTTAACACTTGCCATATCCTGAGGATTTTATTTTTATTTTTATTTTTATTTTTATTTTAATATTTCTTTAGAGGGGGACTAGCGGGACTAAATACATCCTTCATCAACCCCAGCATCATTAAACATCGTTCCGAGGTTAAATAAAATCGTCTGGCATTGTCATGCAAGAAAAAAGTAGAATTCCGGTCTGTACTGTTGATTCCTTTCATAACAATAAATAACGAGAGCGAACGTGGAGTTTTAAAACCCAGTGATGTGCTCTTCGGAACCTAACAATTTTTTTTAGGATATTTAATGTGTAAGAGTTTCATAACTCTTTGTCTTAACAGTGAAGCGGTGTTCCTGACCCCAATTGTACCTTAATCCACTTTTAAGAGATTAAATAACCTGAGTTTTGCAAAGAAAAAAAATTCTCTCTCTCTCTCTCTCTCTCTCTCTCTCTCTCTCTCTCTCTCTCTCTCTCTCTCTCTCTCTCTCTCTCTCTCTCTCTCTCTCTCATGGTTGTTTATGAAACACCTGTAACTTTTAGGTCTGACCTACTTGTATCCCTCATCATTAAAAAAAATAATAATAATAAAAAAACAGAACGATCAGTGATATTCCATCGTCACCACATGCTTTAGCGGGTTTAGCAAACATATTTTTTACCGTCATTTATGGAACACTAAATTTTTAGACTATGGCCATCCTGCATCCCATATTACAGAGTGTAGTAGGAAAAAAAGGAGATATTTGGTTACATGGTTACCACCAGGCATAGTATATGATTTCCTGATGTGCTGGAAACCATTTGGCTTGACACTCAGTGCAGAGTCACCCATAGACAGAGGGAAAAGGAGAGAAAGACATTAACGGAAGACTGAAGAAGGAAGGAAAGAATGAAGGAAAAGAGGAAAGGGCAGTCATGCGATAGCAGCACTACATTCAGTGAGTGGATGGTGAGTGCTCCCACCTACCACCTGTTTCAATGATGAGGGTGTAAGAAAGAAAGACAGGAGAAAAAGGGAAAGTAAGGACCACCGAAAGCAAAACCCAAATAGAGAAAGAGAAAAATCGCACGGGTAGGAGAGAGAGAGAGAGAGAGAGAGAGAGAGAGAGAGAGAGAGAGAGAGAGAGAGAGAGAGAGATGAAGGCCAAAAATAGAAGACAAGAGTTATAAAGAAATTGCACAGAAAAGTTTAAGAGAGAGGGCCACAATGGGACCCGTGGAAAAGCAATAAGAATTACGAGAGACGGGACGAAAAATGTGTGGGAATGAGAGCGAAAAGAGAGGGATTCGAACCCAGACGCCGGGCAGCATTTTTGGAAACATTGAGTTTTTTTGCACATGATTTTTTTATTATTTTGTGTCATCGTAGCACCCGTTCGTTAGTGATTTATTTTTGCCTAATATATATATATATATATATATATATATATATATATATATATATATGGAAAATGTGAGTACGTGTAAGTACTTGGGTAGTGTGATGAGTAAGGATGGAGGTTTGAAGGGTGAAGTGCTTGAAAGGGTACAGCAGGGAAGAAAGGTTGCTGGTTCTTTGAAAGCAGTGATAAGAAACAGGGAAGTGAGCATGGAAGTGAAAAAGTTACTACATGACAGTATTGTGATACCAACTCTAACGTATGGAAGTGAAGTTTGGACGTTGTTGGAAGGACACAAGTCAAGAGTGAGAGCAGTGGAAATGAGTTATTTAAGAGGAGCCTGTGGAGTCACATGGAGAGACAGGCTGACGAATGAGGATATAAAGGAGCGTTGTGATGTGGATGTGGATGTGGATGTGATAGGAGGCCTTATGAGGAACACACTGAGGTGGTTTGGCCATGTGGAGAGGATGGAGGGTGAAAGACTGACGAAGAGAGTGTATGTGAGTGAGGTGGAGGGGGGAAGAGGGAGGGGGAGGCCGAGGATGAGATGGAGGGATGGGGTGGAAAGGTATATGAGAGAGGGGGGTGTGAGTTGGGAGCAGGGCAGTGAAATGGCGGGGGACAGGGCGACTTGGAGGCGATTTGTTTGTGGCCACCCCAAACGGGATTCAGACGTCTGGCAATAGATAGATAGATAGATAGATAGATAGATCTATATTTATATATATATAGTGGTAGGGGGGGGCGCTCTCCATCCACTCAGTCGATGTAGTGCCGCTCTTGGGTAGCTGCCCTTTCCTCTCTTCCCTCCTTCTCTCCTTCCTTTCCCTTATGCCCTTCTTTCCTACTTTCTTTCCTCTTCCTTATTTCAACGGGTGACTCAACACTGAGTGATAAGCCAAATGGTGTCCTGTACACCAGGAAACAACTTACTACGCTTGGTGGTAACCATATAACCAAACTATGGCGTCTGGTGGTGTAGTGGATAATTGAGGCGCTCCAATCGGATTGAACCTGTGCAGACTTATATCCAAGGGGGTTTGGAATTTATTGCTCACTTAATGCCACTCAGGGATGAGTGAGGCTGGTCACTCTCATCTTAAATGTGAGGACCAACTTGCTGCTACGCTCCTCATGTTGAAACACTGGATTAGAATGTATTTAAATAGATAGATAGATAGACATATATATATGTAAATAAATATAGATAGATAGATAGATAGATAGATAGACAGAGAGAGAGATGGACAGATAGATAGTTAGATAGATAGATAGACAGATATATAGATAGGTAGAAGATAGGTAGATAGATAGATAAATATAGATATATAGATAGATAGATAGACAGATAGATACATAGATAGATATAGATATTGATATATATGTTCCTGAGGGAATCTGTCTCTATATTAAAACTGTTCATAAACATCATACTAGAAAATATGTAGGATTGACAATTACTTTCCTAAATGGAAAGCACTGGCACTGATACGGAGAGAGCCAACTTCTTTTTGTGCAGACATTTTTTGCATGTCTTTATTAGTGGTTAAGAGCAGTATTCACGTCATTCTTGAGTTTCGCTAACACCAACATAGAGGCAAGTGACAAAGACATGGTAACCACGGGTGTTTGTACAACCATGGGGCAGCGGTGCGTGGCTTCCCCCTCGCCCTGTAACAGCTGTAAAGAGTTTCCCACGTTAATTGCACCTCGTCCTCGTTTTTTTTTTTTTTTTTTTTTTCGTTGTCTTTCTTTTCTTTTTTCCATCTCTCCTTTTCTTTTTTTTCCATAAATATACTCTGTTTCATAAACAGCCTCGTAAGACCTGACGGGTTTGTTACTGTTTGCTTTCATTTGTAGTCCTTTGTAGTTTACATATCTTTCTGGTTTCTTCTCCTTCCTTCTCTCCTCCCTTCTCCTCTTCCAGTTCTGCCACTTCATCCCACTTAACTCACCATTTTATGCCACAGTTGCTGTTTCTATCTCTTTTAAATGATTTGAACTGTTTTTACCACCCAAATAATCGTCAGTAGACCCAAATGAGTGCAATAAGTAAGTAAACAAATAAGTGGCTCTAGCTGACAGATAACATCGTGCCCGTGCGTGTGGATGCTTATAGCTGTAACTGTAAGGTGGAGTTAGGATCTGGGAACTGGAATGGCGAGTGAATGAGGGTGTGACACATATTTGCTGGCGTACTTTTGATATCTCTCCTTATATCAGTTTTCTTTTCTTCTTGCAGGATGGACTCCACCAATCCATAGGTGACGATGATGACAATAAATGATTAATTACATAAGTCTCCCCTCACACATTCTTCCACATTCTTCACTTGATCTGCGTTTACCAATTTAGTCCCGTTATTTTACTCCACCCTGTCCATCCTATCGCATATATCCCTACCCTCATCCCTTAAGCTATCCTCTCACCTTCTCATACAACATATGGAATAGAACCAGGGCATAATTTTCCCTGTATTACATACATTTCCAAATTATCTCCAGGTTTCACCATTTTTTTATTTACGTTATTCAGATTTCAATGTTTCGTCATGTGTAACCTCATACTGTGTGTGGTCTTCATAGGAGTGAAGTTTAACGCTGTGACAGGATTCAGAACAGTTAGTGTACTATCTATCACTTCGAGTATAGCGTTTAAGTAAATTTATTTTTGTATATTTTATTTTACTTATTTCTCGACACGGTTATTAAATAACGAGAAATCTTCCACAGTGGAAGGGTTAAACTGTCGTCTCTTCTCATTTCCTGCAACGTATGTGTGGAAACAGGTTCTATATTTCCACCAATTACACAATTTTACGGAACTCATTATGTATTTTTTTTACACTACGCAAGGCACTGTATTGGTCTAAATGGACTGGAATTGCCTGCATTAGGTAGAAATGGATATGAAGGAACTAAATAAGCCTCAGTAGACCAGAACTTCCTTGACTGATCCATGACTGATCTAACTGAACATGAAGTGAAGTAAGCTGAAGGGAATGGACCAGAAGTGCATCAAAGGGTCCGGGAGGCTGATTTCCTTTCCACGTACCTTTTTGCATTTTTTCTTATCCAGGAAACTTCAGGCTACGTTAGGTTTGTTTCCGTAGCATCTGGGTAGGTTAGTCTGTTAGTCATTTAGGTTAATCTGTTCCATTAGGGAGGGTTAAATTGTACTTGCTTTCTTTTATAGTTTCAGGTTAGGTTATTTTGTTAGAGAGGTTATTCTCTTACGTTAGGTAAGGGTAGGTTAGATTTCCTTTCTTAGTATCAGGTTAGATCAGATTGTTAGTTATTTACGTAATAAGTTAATGTGATACTTCGGGGTTAATTGGATTTTTCTTAGTATCACGTTAGGTTAGTCTGTTGGTCATTTATGTTAATCTGTTATGTTAGGTCAGGGTAAGTTAGGTCTATCTTCTTAGTATCAGGTTATGCTAGTTTGTTAGTTATTAGGCTAATTTGTTACGTTAGGTTATGTTACATTAGGTTCAAGTTAAAAAATCAGACTCAAATGAAAGAATAACCATGCTGAGAAAACCACACTTAGCTCCTCCTGGAAAAAGAGTTTCCAGAAATGAAACCTGTGTCTATAACTGACTAGAATTGATTTACCTGGATCAGAACTAATGTGACCTGAGATGTGGTCAAGGAATTTAAAAGATCAGAAATTGCATGACCTAAGACAGTGTCTGACCCAGAAGGTATGAGAGACATAAACAACTAAGAAGCAAATGGAGTGGACGTGGACTGAAGTGACTGAACTTAATGTGAAGTGATTGTACCTGATGTGAAGTGACAGCCTGAAGTTGATTCGTGTGTGTGTGTGTGTGTGTGTGTGTGTGTGTGTGTGTGTGTCTTACATGGTACATCTTAGCAACAAAAGTTTTATGGGATGACAGACGTACATACTTTACCCCGAAAGACGAACAGGGAAGTCAAAAGCGGAAATAGTTAATGTAAAATTCGGTAATGTAATATGTATACGAGAAAATGTATACAGTAAGGACACTGATTAAAGACGTCTGTTTCACGATTATTATATACACTGACGATAAAGGGCTGGAGGTCGTTGGTAGGAGGAAAGATGGACGATTTGCAGTGTCTTGAATTTTGTTGAAAATTTTTTGTTGTCAAGTATTTGTCCCCCACCTACACTTACCTTTGTCCCAAATCAGACAAGAGAGAGAGAGAGAGAGAGAGAGAGAGAGACAGACAGACAGACAGAGACAGACAGACAGACAGACAGACAGACAGAGAATGATCCGAAGTTATAAGTTAGCTTTATACAGATTTACGTGTGTCAAGGATGCCTGGAGAGATGTAAGAGAGGGATTTTAACATTACGTGCTAGGGAAACAGGTACTTGTAAATGACCTCTCTCTCTCTCTCTCTGTCTGTCTCTCTCTCTGTCGTTGCCCTGGCCTCTATTTACCATGTTACTCCTTACTTTGATCTTGTGTAATTCTGTTCTATCACTCCCTCTCCCTTCCTCTCAATCTCTATCTCTGCTTGTCAAATTCGCTCCACCGTCGTCTCTTGAGCCTACAGATTCAGCTTATTATTATTACATTTACAAATCGGAAAATTAATTGAAGTGTCGCAGCATGAGGAAATAATAAGCTCTATAACTTTGATTTAACTCCTTGTTCACCCTTGCTCATTCTCCCGCTTTAATCTCTCTCTCTCTCTCTCTCTCTCTCTCTCTCTCTCTCTCTCTCTCTCCTTGCTCTTTCATCTCTCATCTCCTTCCCCTCCTTGTTTCTCTTCTCTTCTCTCATTTTCTCCCCCTATGAGACTGAAAGCGAGGTGGTTTGAGGGCAGTCTTAAATGCCCTTGAGTGGGATCTCTGAATCTGCACAATTGGTTGTCCCGTAAACTTATCCTCCAGAGTGAAAGAGAAAGAGAGAGATCTAAGGAAGAAGTACAGATGGAATGAGGATAATGGAAGAGTGTATATGGTGATGAGACTTTGGTTCTTTAAGTAGGCTATGAAGGAGTTGGAAATGAAAACTGAGGTGGAGAAAGAGGTGGTTTGAAGAAGAATGAGACTGAGAAGTACAGGAAGGGGCTATGAAGGGAAGCTAGTTGGAAGAGGAAGAAGAAGAAGAAGAAGATGATGATGATGATGTTGGATGAGAATAAAAGGGAAAGGAAAAAAGGGAAGAAAAAGATGAGGGAAATGTGAAAGTATATGGAGAAACGTGGCGTGTCGTGGGAGACGATGACCATGACGAAGATGAAGACGATGACGACGATGAAAAACATGAGAGAAAAAGAAGAAAAATAATAAAAAAGTATGAAGGTATATGAAGAAGGGTGGCGTGCCTCAGATCTTTATTGAGTGGTTGTAAGACTTCCAAACAACTTCTTCCTTATTTCTCCTCTTTCCCCTCCCCTCCTCTTCTCTTCCTTTCTTCCTTTTCATCTTCATCTCTTCTTGTTTCCTCTCCTTTCTCACATCTCTCCTCCCTTTCTCTCATGCCTTTTCCACTTTCTTTTCTTTTTCGTCTTTCTTTCTCCCCTTCTCTCCTCTTTTTATCTCTCCTGTCCTTCCTTCTTTCATCTCTTCTCATTCCCATTCCTTTCTCACCTCTTTTCTCTCCTCCCTCTCTTTCTTTTCCCTCTCTCCTCCTTCCTCTTTCCTTCTCTCCTTCTCCTCCCCTTCCCTCCCTTTTCTATATGCATGTGAGGGACGTTGAAAAATACTGTAGACTATCTGGATGCTTCATTTGCGTGAGAAAGGGGAATGAGTGGAGAATGTGTAGGTATAGTCGCGGCGCACGTCTCTGATGTTGTCATTATTATATCCTGGCAACCTATCCGTCAAGTATGCTTCCGATTTCGTATCATATTATACACGAATCATATTATTATACACAAATATATTATACACGGATATTATTATACACGAACACATTATACACGAATCACAGGCATATCATATTGTACACGAAATCGGAAGCACAGTTGACGGGTAGGTTGTCAGGGTACGATAATGACAACCTCAGAGTCGTGTGCCGCGACTTATAGCATTTTTGTATCTGTACTTATGCTATATGTACGCTTCTGTGTATTTATGTGTGTGTGTGTGTGTATGGGTTTGTGTGTGTGTGTGTGCGTTCGGTAGGTGGTTGAGGAATGAGGAAGTAGCATACTTGTCTGTGTACGTATATGTAAAGCTTCAGTATATATATATATATATATATATATATATATATATATATATATATATATAGTGAGGAGAAGGGGAGAGGATTGATGTGAAGGATGAAACGTAATCTTATTTATCCTTTTCACTCTCGAGAACTCTGTCGATCTTCCAGGAACACACACACACATACACAAACGCTTACACACATATATACACACACGCATACACACACATACATACATACACGCATGCACACACATACATACTGTATATACACACACTAATACTCACACATACATACATTCACACACCCATAAACACACATACTGTACATACACACACAACCCCCCCCACACATACATACACATATAACCCCCCCACACATATATACACACACATACATGTACAGTAAACACAACCCCTTCACACAAAATTTACTGGAAGCTTACGGTGCATAAACCATACACACACACACACACACACACACACACACACACATACACACAACTTGGAGAAAGCTTAGAATGTATTAATCTCTTTCCTGCGAGCAGCTTCCTTTGAGCTGATAGACAGTCTTTTGTTTATAGGTAACGAGGGCCCGCGTATCTACTGTATCTCCACGTTGTTTTTCTTGCCTTATTTGATCATCTCTTCAGTAAGGCATTTTAAGCTTTAATTCTTTAAGAAGACTGTTTGTACTGAAAGGGTCAATGAAGGTTATATCAAACCCTCATCTATCACTGCATCTGTCTATTTATCTGTCTATTTATTTATCTATCTCTCTATCTGTCTGTCTTTCTGTTTGTCTATTTATGTCTCTGTCTGACTTTCTGTCTGTTTGCCTATCTCTCTATCCATCTATCCATCCGTCCATGCATCTCTCTATCCATTCATCCATCCATTCATCCATCTATCTACCTATCTTTCCCCTGTCCCTCACCTTGTTCTCCTGATGTCCTTAGATGTCTCTGTGACGTCTCTGCTTTATCTTACGTCACTTTAATTATTCCGTCACTCCTGGTGTTGTCTTCTTGTCCTCAGTCACCCTTCACACGTGCTCTGAGCCTTGTCTTCTTCCTTGATTAATATTTTTCCCTCCTTCTTGTTTTCATTGTTTCTTCTTCCTTCCCTGTTCTAGTTGTCTATCTTGTTTTCTCCTTATTTCAGTCTTATTCTTTGTTTTCTTCTTTCACCGATGTCTTTTTTATTGATTAGTTTCCTTCCCTGCTTCGTCTATGCTTTCTCCCTTCCTTCCTTCACTGTTCTTCCACTTTCCTCATTTGCTTTTTCTTGTTTCAGTCTTTTTCTTTCTTTCTTCCTTCTCCCTTGTCTTCTTTCTTAATTAGTTTCCTTCTTTCCCTCCTCTTTGTTTTCTCTCTATTTTTTCCTTCCTACCCTCCCTGTTCCTCTAGTTTCCTCTCTGGCTTGTTCCTTGTTTTAGTCTTACTCCTTGTTTTCTTCGTTCACCCTTGTTTTCCTTCTTGGTTAATTTTCCTCCTTGCTTCTTCATTGGGTTCTTTCTTCCTGTTCTACTTTCCCTGTTCTTCTAGTTTCCTCCCTTGTTTGTTCATCGTTTCATTCTTATTGTTTCCTTATCTCTCTCTCTCTCTCTCTCTCTCTCTCTCTCTCTCTCTCTCTCTCTCTCTCTCTCTCTCTGTGCGTGTGCGTGTGTGTGTGTGTGTGTGTGTGTTTCATTGCCTTGCCTCGTCTCTGCACACCTGTCCGTCATCTGTCCATAGCGGAGACTCATCTATTTTCCCCGCATTTTGTACAAGTCAGCCTTGCTACTGTCATGAACAACTTGACGCCTCCCGTCTGCATACGAAGAGGACTTCTGGGTGAGAAGGGGGGGTCTCAATCTCTAGCCACTCTTTACTGTCCCATTTCCATACTCCCGCCAGCATGCAGGAAAGAAGACTTGTTGGCTGTGTGTGTATGTATGTATGGATGGATGGAGTGTATATATATATATATATATATATATATATATATATATATATATATATATATATATATATAGATAGATAGATAGATAGATAGATAGATAGATAGATAGAGATATATTACGAGAGTGGAACCAGTTAATGAATATGTGAGACTGTCTCGCTGGAAGTGGCTGGGGCACATATACAGAAAAGAAGGTAGTTTAATACAGGATGTGCCAGAGTGGACTGCTAGAGGAAGAAGAGGTAGAGGTAGGCCGAGGGAAACCTGGTTGAGGACAATGAAAAAAGAAGCAGGAGAGGAGTGTTGGTGGGACCTGAAGGAGATGGCAAGAGACAAATATTGGTGGAGAGAGTTCATTGAGGCCCTATGCATCCCTTGGGGTGCCACAGGAAATTATATATATATATATATATATATATATATATATATATATATATATATATATATATATATGTGTGTGTGTGTGTGTGTGTGTGTGTGTACAGTATGTATATGGATGGATGGATGGATGAAGGAGTTATGTATGTATTGTATATATGTATGTATGTATGTATGTATGAATGTATGTATGTATGCAACTATGGATGGATGGATTGATGGAGGATTTATGAATGTACAGGTATGTATGTATGGATGGATGGATGGATTGATGGAGTGCTTATGAATGTATGCATGTATGTATGGGATGTTTGTATGTATGTATGAGACGTATGTATGGGAAGAATGTGTGTATGTATACAAGGCTGGTAGCAGTACAGGAGACATCTGTGTCTCAAGTTAGTAAAATAGCTGGAAGTTCTCTGTCAAGAATTTCTTCAACCTAACCTACTCTCTCTCTCTCTCTCTCTCTCTCTCTCTCTCTCTCTCTCTTTCTGTACACATTATTTTATGGTTTGGACTCTGCGAAGGATGCCAACAACTGTCATTGTGTGTGTGTGTGTGTGTGTGTGTGTGTGTGTGTGTGTTCCAGCGTGTTAGTGTCTCTTTCCACGTGTCTATATCACTTTCTGTAGCAGTTTCTGTAATGAAGTTTTTGTTCCTTTCTTGTCGTTATAAATAAAATAATATAGTTATTAAAGATTTTGAGGTAATATTTTATCTTCATATCATTAGTATTTTATTATGAACACAAAAATGAACATAAATCATTCTCGTTAAAAAAATCCCCTTTTACATTAAGAATGAAGTAAAATACGGTACATGAGAGCCCGATAGTCAATGGATAATGTTCTTTCTGTTCGTATTTTTCATTCGGAGTATAAAAATTCACAATCCTGTGATCAAGAACTCTCTCTCTCTCTCTCTCTCTCTCTCTCTCTCTCTCTCTCTCTCTCCCCCCAGTATTATCATCATAAAAACAAAGCTTTTCGAAAACGGCGAGACTTTGCGGAGCGTTTTCGTATAATCGATATATTGCGAGTGAACACATTCAGTAATGAGAGAGAGAGAGAGAGAGAGAGAGAGAGAGAGAGAGAGAGAGAGAGGTGGGGAGCGAGGAGGAGGAGGCTAAATGTGGTCCTTGGCTCAGAGCGTGCTAGAAAGGAATGGTCATATTTTGGAAATCGACCCAGTCCATCCCCTAAATCCCTGGTCTG
>NC_137057.1:25689742-25704742 GCF_032717465.1 Coenobita brevimanus
ATATCCGTCTTTTTTTTTCTTAAGCCTCAAACGTGCATCAAGAAGATAAAAATTTGAATTTATGTTTTTTTGTGTATAGTTTTTTTTTTTTTTCCTGTTTATGCTCTGGTTATTATATCCGCCTCCTTCCCTCTGTGTGTTTCATTTTTTACTCTATAGCAAACCAACAACAGTTTCAATACGATGCATAATTTTTATCCTAATTTTGCCAACCAAGGAGAATTAATAAAAACTGAGAAAAGGCCTTGTAGTAAAGGAATAAGTATAAAGTTACGATGTAGTCAGATGCCGAACTGACTCTAAATTCTGACATAAAGGCAAGTTAGGTGGAGGCGTGGTGGATGTATTGTTTACTCTGAATGACACGGATGTAGCCAATAAGGTGGTCTATGTTTGAGCCGAACACTGAATGTTAAATTTGTGGTTTGTTTCACAGGTTATAATTTTACCCTTTATTTTGTCACATTTACGATTTTTCATTTACATGATTTCTTTTACACTCCTTCCCTTACAGCCTCACCTTTACCACCTTTTATTTACGCTGTTTCTTTTGCATTCCGCTTAAAACCTTCTCACCTTTACAATATTTCATTTACTTTATTTTTTTAATATTCCTTCACTCCTCTCACCTTTATGATCTTTCATTTGCTCGATTTCTTTTACACTCCTCCACTTTAAACCTTCACTCTCACATTTACAAGCTTTGATTTAAGCTTATTATTTACATCCTTCTCCTGCCCTTTAACTTCTCAATTTTACGATTATCCCTTTATATTATTTCTTCTATAGTTTTCCTATTCAATATATATACAGTATATATATATATATATATATATATATATATATATATATATATATATATATATATATATATATATATATATATATATATATATATATAATTTATTACATCTTACCGTCATTTTCTGTTTTAATTTAACTCTTCCAGTAGCTCCATACTCCATATAAATAACGGACAAAAGGATTTTAACCAGCCATACCCAAAAAGCAAATCGTATGGAAGAGGTGTTATGATTACAGGGGTTTAAGTACACCCAATACCTGGTCCACTGAGTTATGTGAGTTAGGACATTTTGATACATCTTAATTAAGTGTAATTATATATTTCGACATCATCGTCATCACACACCGCTTATCATCAGTATCATTATTATCAAACCACTAATATCAACAATACCAACATCCTCCTCCTCTTTATCATCACCGCCAATGAAAGAAATAACCATTCATACGTATAAAAAAAAAAAAAAAGACCAACAGGAACAACCTTTGAAGAATAAAAATAAGAGAAACTGAAAAAAAAAAAAAAAAAAAAAGTGTCAGCCAGAATATTCCCTGAGACAAAATGCAATGAAATAACTTTAAAGGAAATTAAATTAGAGCTAAATTTAGGATACAAAAACCCACACTGCCAGACCAACATCACAAAGTCGGCAAAATAAGCCATACATCACGGTTCCGTATGTGTCAAATCTAAGGTTGGTGAAGTCTGTGAGTCATGATTTGGATGTAAACTTTGCATTTAGATATACTTCCACCTTAAGATCAATGCTGGTAAAGAATAAACCAATTAGTAACAAAACTGCAGGGGTATACAAAATTCCATGTAAAGACTGTGATTTGGTTTATATTCGTGAAACGGGAAGGGATTTGGACACTCGCATTAAGGAACACAAGTATGCTTGTAACATAGGCAACATAAATAACGTAGTGTACGTTCACTCTTCGGAAAACGACCATAGAATCGACTGGAATTCTAGCCAAGTATTGTACAAATGTTGTAACTATAAGAAACGTAGGATTCTGGAAGCTGTATGTATAGAGAGATATAATAATTTTAACCATAGTGAAGGAATGTATAAATTAGATCCAGTGCTGAGAGGATTAGTGGCAAAGTCCTTGCCGCCCCTTGTAATCCCTCACTCAGGTCGTGGACAGAGTAGAGGGAGAGTCAGATGAGGTCACATCAGGTGTGGTTGGGAAAACGTGTCCTCACCCTGCATATAAGCAGCTTCTCAGCATTTGTATGTACCACTCTTAGTCTGTAGATCCACTGAAGAGGGCGACAGCTGTCGCCGAAACTGTTTGGTTAATACATCTTTTTTCGTCTGCCAGTGTGGGTTTTTGTATCCTATTTCATGGTCACGATAGTGTGACTCTTCAGCCGTCAAGAGCTAAATTTGCACGAAAGGAGCCGAGCATAATAGGTAATGAGTTGGAATGGAGAAAAAAGTTTGGCATGGGATTATATGTAAATAGGTGGAAAAATGAGAGAGAGAGAGAGAGAGAGAGAGAGAGAGAGAGAGAGAGAGAGAGAGAGAGAGAGACAGAGACAGAGTTTCCAAAGTACATTTCCAAACTCAGTATATTCCCAGCTTTTAGTAATATTTCGAATCTAAATACTGGTATATGTCTAATAAATATTTCCTTGGTATATCCAGAGTCGTTTAGTATATTTCATATGTCAGTCCACACAAAAGCTCTACATATTTCGATTTTTATTAGGTATGTTTTCAATCTTTTATTATTCGAATCTGTCAGTTTATTCAAATCAGGTCGCGTGCTTCAGCCCTACTAACCTGGTCACTCTTATCTTAAATGTCAGGACTATCATGCCTAGCCCCGGGCTCCTACGCTCATCATGGGGAAACACTGAAATAGGTGATCAATGAATGCATGAATTATTATTATTATTATTATCATTATTATCAACAATAATAGTAATATTAACAGTGGTTGTAGTAATAGCAGTAGCAGTAGTAGTAGTAGTAGTCTATCTATCTATCTATCTATTGCCAGACGCCTCAATCCCGTTTGGGGTGGCCACAAACAAATCGCCTCCGAGTCGCCCTGTCCCCCGCCATTTCACTGCCCTGCTCCCAACTCACACCCCCCTCTCTCATATACCTCTCCACCCCATCCCTCCATCTCATCCTCGGCCTCCCCCTCCCTCTTCCCCCCTCCACCTCACTCACATACACTCTCTTCGTCAGTCTTTCACCCTCCATCCTCTCCACATGGCCAAACCACCTCAGTGTGTTCCTCATAACGCTCCCTATCACATCCACATCAACACCACAAAGTTCCTTTATAACCTCATTCGTCAGCCTATCTCTCCATGTGACTCCACAGGCTCCTCTTAAATAATTCATTTCCACTGCTCTCACTCTTGACTTGTGTCCTTCCAACAACGTCCAAGCTTCACTTCCGTACGTTAGAGTTGGTATCACAATACTGTCATGTAGTAACTTTTTCACTTCCATGCTCACTTCCCTGTTTCTTATCACTGCTTTCAAGGAACCAGCAAACTTTCTTCCCTGCTGTACCCTTTCAAGCACTTTTCCCTCCAAACCTCCATCCTTACTCATGACACTACCCAAGTACTTAAACTTACTCACATTTTCCAATTCCTCACCATCCAACCTCGCTGTACATTCACTGACTTCACCTCTCTCAAAGACCATCACTTTACTCTTCCCTACATTCACCTTCAGATTCCGTTTCTTACACACTCTCCCAAACTCATCCACCAAGCCTTGCAGCTCCCCTTCGTCTTCACTGAACAACACAGTATCATCTGCAAACAACAGTACAGGGAGTTTCCAAACACTATCCTCTCTCACCAGGGCCACTCCAACATCCACTACCCTACCTTGTACCTCTTTTATTACCCCATCCATGTACAGATTGAACAACCATGGAGACATGACACATCCCTGTTTCAACCCAACTTTCAAAGAAAAAAATTCACTTAGTTCACCATCCACACGCACTGCAGCCTTCGCACCATCGTACATACTCTTCACAGCATTCAACAACTTCCCATCTACTCCATATATTCTTAACACTTTCCACAATCCTAGTCTATCCACCCTCTCATATGCTTTCTCCAAATCCATGAAAGCCGCATACAACTTCTTTCCCTTCTCTAGAAACTTTTCCACTAAAGATCTAAGAATGAATATCTGATCTACACAACCTCTTCCCTTCCTAAAGCCTCCCTGTTCTTCTCCAACTAATTCCTCTGTTCTTTCTCTAACTCTGTCTATAAGTATCCTACCATACACTTTTCCTATTATACTAAGAAGACAAATGCCCCTATGATTACCACACACTTCTTTTTCCCCCTTTCCTTTGTACAAGGGAATAATTATACCTGACTTCCAATCCTCCGGGACTCTACCTTCCTCCCAGGCTAATCTGCACATCTTCCACATCCATTCTACTACTATCTCTCCCCCATGCTTCAGCATTTCACCACACACTCCATCAATTCCTGGGGCTTTCCCAGATTTAACTTTCTTCATTGCTTCCACAACTTCTATCCTACTGATTTCTTCCTGTCTTCTCACCTCCTTCCTTCTCCCAGCCATTCCCCAGCCACTTATACTCGCATTACTTCCATCCTCTACGTTCAACAATTCCTTAAAGTGTTCTCTCCATCTGCTCACTTTTTCTCCCTTCTCCACTACTACTAGTAGTAGTAGTATTTTCACAATATTTTTAACAGTACAGATCAGAATTCTGTACAGTATATGCGGAACCATGGTAATTGGTCAACGTTTGCCTTCCCTACCTAATACTGATGGGCCTCAGGGAACGGACCTATGCCCTGAGTTGGACGTAGGAAAAGCACTGTATCCTTTCAAATAGTCAAAATAAACATAACCAGTACACCTCTTCCTCCGCCTTTATATTTATTTGGTTCGTTTGAAACTCCCCTTCCTGAGTGGTACTTCTCCAGCATGAGGAGTGACTCAGTCTGGTTATCACTCTCACTCCGAGGACAATGTACAACCCTGCAGTGGCCGTTATAGGAAATAATATAGATACAAGTAATAGATAGATAGATAGACAGGTGGATGGACAGGCTGATAGATGTAGATATAGATATTATAATACATCTGTAGACTGATAACACAACGACATCAGCACGTAGAAACAAATGGCAGTATTAACGTATTCTTTTGTCGATACCTCTTGCTATCTGTATATAGCAGGAATATAGGTATACATAAAGAGACAGTTAGATTGATTTTTTAAAATAACGGAACAGAGGAAGGAAAAACAAATGAATAAAAACAAATAATCGATATAGCAGATTACTGGCGTCCTCCATTCATAAAATGTCTGTAACAGTTGGACTTGAACAGCTGTAGGTTGAAGTTTGGGGGGAAATAATTCTGGGGCAGCGAGTTCCAGAGAGATGCAGTTCGGGGAATAAAAGAATTCTGATAGGCAGAATTTTTGCAATATGGCTGTGTGACATTCCAGTCATGAGCGCTACCAGATACCCTTGTAGCACGAGGGAAGGCACGGAGAGGTGGCACAAGGACGCAACTTCGTCCGAGCATTTGCCATAAAAATATCTGTAAAATTATGCTAGGGAGGCAACATTCCTTCTTACTTGTGGGGGATGTAGTTCATTTATAATCGCAGGGTTATTAATAATTCCAAATAGCTTTGTTCTGAATTTTCTCTTGTTGCTTTAATGCAACCTCTCCACATCCATTCCACAAGGGTGAGCAGTATTCAAGCTGAGAGCGCACGTGACTTTTTTTTATAAATTGTAGGTAACTGGTCGTCAGTGAAGAAATTACGGACTCTGTACAATAATCCAAGTTTCTTTGAGGTGGTTTTAGCAAGTGATCTGACATAAGAGGTCTGGCTGAGGCACTGTTGAGTGAGACACCGAGAATTTGAATACTTTTGGAGATGGGAATATTTGTACCATTGAAGGTAATATACGAATCTGGCAATATCGGTCTATTAGTAAATTGTATATATTTGGTTTTACTATCATTAAATGAGACAAGGTTGTTTTGTCCCCATTCATTGATCTTAGATAAGTCTTGGTTTATGGAGATGGCTGCACTGAGTTGAGAGTTAGAGATATTAGACTTCATAAATTGGTGTTTAAGTGTGAGTCAACTGTAAAGTGTTAAGTCATCTGCATATGAATGGATGAGTATGTGGGTGACAGATAAGAGATCATTAACATGAACCAGGAGCAGGGTTGGCCCCAGCACTGATCCCTGTGGCACGCCGGAGTTAATTGAGTGGAAATTGGAATATACATCATCTACTTTTTCTCTTATTTTTCCTGTCACTGAGACATGAGGAAAGCAGAGGAACAAAAGACGTTAGTCCATAGCAAGGGAGCTTGGACAGCCAGGAACGGTGCCACAATCTGTCTAAATCTATCTATCTATCTATATACCTAGGCTGCTTCCCCCAAGGAAAGGGAGGTAGCTGAGACAGGACGACACACTCTCCATTTACTCATCCATTCAAACACATTCATTCACATCTTAGCCCCAAAGGGGAGAACGGGCAGATCCTCACCGCACCACACCGCACAAGGGTCAACTGCGCAATGCAATCAGTGACATCCGCAGCAGGGCCCGACAGCAGAACTGGTTTACCCCTGCCACATCATAACAGACCCATCCCCTTACCCGCACCTGACCTGACTAGCTGATCAGACCAAATGCGGGAGAATATCCCCTCAGGGCTGCGTCATCACTTATTTATTCACAATTTCTCTCCATTTATTTCTGTCACGCACAGCCACTCTTCCTTGCTCAACAGACATCCCTCTCGCATCCAGCGCTCTCTTCACACTGTCCATCCATCCTATTCGTGGTCTTCCTCTCAGCCTTACACCTCTCACATCAGATCTAGTTATCTTTTTCACCAATCGCTCATTATCCATTCTCTCCATATGCCCAAACCATCGCAACACCCTCTGTCTAAAGCTTTAGAAAAATCAATGGCTACTGCATGAGTTTCTCCATGTTGGTCAATTGATTGATGGATGGTATGAGTCAGGAGATAAAGTATGTCAGGAGTGGATCTTTCGCTGCGAGAACCATATTGTCTATCACTAATTAAGTTGTTGGATTCAAGATTTTTAAGTATGTGCTTATTGATTAAAATTTCAAATACCTTACCAAGAGAAGATGTGAGAGCTATTGGTCTGTAATCAGAGGGGTCAGAGGAACTTCCTCTCTTTGGAACTGGGTGGATATTGGCTTCTTTCCATGAATTAGGGAATGAAGAAGTACGTATGCATAGACTGAATCATTTAGCTAGAACAGAGGCAAGTTCTGGGGAACACTTTTTCAAACAGTTGGAGGAATTCAATCTGGGTCTGGAGCTTTGTTGGTTGGTAAATTGTCTAGGATGGATTTTATGTATCTTGTCTGTATTTTAAGTGGAACAATTTCGGGAGAGCTCTGGCTGACTTCCTGTATGGTAGAATTTCTGGCAAATGTACTGGCAAAGATATTCACTTTCCCACGTTGGCCATTTGTATTGCTATCATCTGAAGATTTTAGTGGGGGATTGGATGATGACGTGTTAAAGTTATTATTGAAAGAATTGAGGGTTGACCAGAATATTCTGTTGTCATTAGGGCTGTTTACCTAAGGCGTCCTGTTGACGTATGGGTATGTCACAGTGTTTTGTCATGGTGACTCCCGTTGACATAACCATCCGTTTTGCAATTTCAATGTCTGTCATTTGCACATTTTTCAAATTCTGCATGTGATTTTTGGTACATATACGTGGGACACCTTCCTCTACCCACCGCCAGGCGGGAACATTGTCTTACCTCGTGTGACCTTACCCCCTCCCCCCCCCCACGCTATTGTCTCGGCAACTCACCTGTTACCAGTGACCTGGCCAGTAAGACATGTCACGCCACAGTACGAAATTCAAGGCGAGAGTGATTCCCCAACAGATGATGATGTGGAGGACAAAGATTACGTGGTGCCTGAGGAAGAAACGAGCAGATGTGATGAGGAGGTAACATCACCAAAGAAGGTGCAATACATTGATGTGTTCAGTGAGAGAAACAACGCTTATATTGCCTTTATTATTGTGTGAAAACCATTATATTCTTGTACTACATATAAATTCGTACCAAACGAACAAATATCTGCCTATCCTGAGTGGTTTGCAATAGTTACCGTTACCATAGAATACATGACACCCGCAACGCGGCTCCAGAGAACACGGTACCAGGTGATTAAAGGGTCACCTGCTTAGAAGACTTCTAAGCTCAAGTGAGCACTTTTTGGGGCATTTTCCAATGTTTCCCATAACCAGCAGAGGTTTTAGCCAAAAAAAAAAAAAAAAATCGAAAATCTTTCGGAATTGGGGTGGGGTCAGTGGTGAAAAATCCGTTGGGATGCAGCGAGTTAAGTGGTTTTGATGCTTGATTTTGAAGAAGGTTTGATTTTGCGAGATTTATTACAGCTTTTGCATGGTTTCTAGCAATTTTAAAATGACAGAGTGATTCAGATGTTTTTTATTTTAAGTCAGACTTATACACTAACTACTTTTGGGCTGTTGCTCTGGCACAGTTGCTATCAAACCATTTCGGAGAGTTTGATCTTTTTGTGAACTGTTGACTTGGTATGAATAAATCCATACCAGTTAGTATCAAGTCATTAATGTTGAACTGGGTAGAACTGACATCACTAGAGAAGAAAGAATGCCATTGAATGTCAGCAAGATAATTTCTAAATCCATCCCAATTTGCCCTATCAGAGTGCCATTGGGTCACCCTGACAGGTTCAGAATGCGGAGGTTTTGGTGGGCTAACTAATGAGGCTTTGATGAGATTGTGGTCAGAAGATCCAAGTGGAGACAATACCTCTATCCTGTATTGATCTGGATTATTTGTCAGGAATAGATCCAAGAGATGGACATTATGGTCAGAATTATCTGGTATTGCTTTACCAACTGTGCGAGATTAAACGATCCTGTAAACAGCTCACTCTAGACCAGCATCATCAGTTCTGGCAGAATGAATTAACCATTCAGCATTATGTACTTTAAAATCACCCAAAATGGTAATATCGGTGCTAAGGGCAAGGTTAAGGTTATACTCAACTGTGCTGATATGGAATCAAATATGCTAGGTTCTGAAGAAGCATTGGGGGAGTGATAAGTTACACAGATATATTTGTTAATATTTAGATACTTTAGTTTGTACATTGGACAATCAAAATTAGTTGAGGTGAAGTTTAAAAGTGTCAACTGCATATTCAGATTTAATATAACAACAAGTGACACCCTTGTTGTGGAAGTTTGTTAGGAGATGGTAACCAGGAATACAAAATGAGGACATTTCGGTAAAGGGAGAGATCTGTGGTTCTGTGAGGAACAGGGCTAGAGGGGATATGGACTGTAGGAAAAATGAACTGAATTCAGATTGGTGCTGAGATCACGGTTATTGGTAAAGAATAAGGTCGCACCTGCACTTCTCCGCTGACGAGCATGAGTGGAGTTTGCAGCAGTCGCTGCCGGCACAGTCGCTTGATGGCGACCGGGAGGACTCTGTGCCGCCAGCCCTACCCTGACGGTGGTGGCAGTCCGAGATACCACCTCGTTTGCTGTTATTAATGCAGCGGCCATTGCTAAAGGGAATGGAAATAGGAGTGGTCTCTCATGTGTATGTAGTGTGGTGTAGACAGTTGAAGGTAGATGTATTAAGAGAGTATGCTGGCCAACTCTCTGTGTTAATGAAAACACTAAAAATGTTCAGCAAAGGGAGATGGTCAGGATCAAGTCCAGAGGGTTGGTGAAAGCGAGCTCCATCTCCCCCTGTCACCAGCTTGCCATCCACCTCGGGAGTACTGACCTGTTCGACTGGTGCTTCAGTCTGCACGAGAGAGAGAGAGAGAGAGAGAGAGAGAGAGAGAGAGAGAGAGGCGGGGAGTGTGTGTATGTGTATCAGGATTATGATGTGACCACGTCACATAAACTCCCTGACTTGAGCAACCCAGGGGACAAGGCAAGGGGCAGGCAGGAAGGAAGGCAGGCACGCACACAAACAAGAAGCAAACAGGCAGTTAGGCAGTTGGGAAGGAAACCAGGCAGGTTGACTGGCTGGCTGGCTATCAGGCTGGCTGGCTGGCTGGCTAGCAGGCTGGCTGGCTGGCTGGCTGGCTGGCTGGCTGGCTGGCTGGCTGACTGACTGACTGGCAGGCAGGCAGGCAGGCAGGAAGGCAGGCAGGCAGACAGACAGGCAGGCAGGTTAGTCAGGCATAAAAGAAGACAGGCAAGCAGGCAGGCAAACAGGCAATGAAACATGCAGGCAAGCAGGCAGGCAGTGAGGAAGGCAGGCAAACAGGCAAGCATAACAGACGGCAGACAAGCAGGCAGGTAAACATTCAAGGAAAGTTGCTGGCAGGCAGGCAGGCAGTGAGGAAGGCAATCGAGCAAGCAGGCAAGTAGATAAACAGGCAGGGAGATAACCAGTCAGGAAGGCTGGCAGACAGAAGGGAGATTACTGGAGGGAAGGTAGGTAGAACTGATCATGGAAGAAAAGAACATCATGAGTTAATGAATGAATGAATGGTTGCGTAAATGATTAAAGAATGAATGAACTAGGGAAGGAAGGCAGAGCTAGAAGTATGATACAGGGGAGTAAGGGAAGGAAAGAGTTACTTGCGTAAGTAAGAAAGCAAACAGAGACCGAAAGGGAAAATAAGGAAAGGAAAAAGGAAGGTAAAGATGGAGAGATAAATAAATGAATGAATGTGGGAAGGAGGTCATTAAAGAAGAACAGGAAAATAACTGGGGGAATGGAGGAGTGAAAATAGAAAATGAAATGGAAGGGGAAGGAAAGAAGGAAGGAAAGGTGAAATCGGCAAAGGGATGGAAGGAAAGCCGGAACTGAGGTAGGAAAGAGGTGGTTAGGAGGTTGAAAAAAGAAAAGTAGAAAATAGAAAGAGAGAGAGAGAGAGAGAGAGAGAGAGAGGGAGAGAGAGAGGGAGAGAGAGAGAGAGAGGGAGAGAGAGAGGGGGGGGGTAAAAAGTGCAGCCACTGATAGGACATTTATGGAGGAGGGTAAAGTGATTTAAAAATAATGCAGATGAAAGAATGGAAGAAGGAAGGAAAGGATGAAATTCATAAAAGGAAAAGGAAAGCAATAACTAGAGAATTTGATTAGGTAATAAAAGAAAGGATGGAGAACGGATTAAAAAAAAGGGGGAGAAAGAGGAAAGAAGAAAGATGAACGAAAAAGTAAAATAAATACAAAACAAGAGGAATGTAAGAGAAATCAATAATTAAAAAATGATAAAGATGGGAAGGGGGAAAAAGTGAAATATTCAAGGGAAAGGGGTAAAGATCATACACCAGTAAAGTGCGTTTTGTAAGCGTGACAAGCGAGCGAGAGCCATGTCATCACAATTTCCCCTTGATATTGAATTATAGGCGGAATCTCCAATATTTGATTCATAGAGTTAATACCATAAAACACAATGTTACGACGGAAAATCCTTTTTAATTTGATTTCGTAACTGAGGCGTTAATCGATTAGAGCCGAACACTGCATTGGAAAACTCGAGATTCCAAGGGGTTCGTACACTTTCATGGGTGAGTTTTTTGTTGCTGGGTGAATGTATCACATGGAGAATGAATTTCAACTCACACAAGTGTAAAGTTATCAGCTTCTACTTCGTGTGACTGTCGGGTCGGGCTGGGAGGGATCGGGTTGGGCTGCTCATTTCCAAACTTAGCTAAAAATAAACATCGTATGTTTGCTTCGCTCGCTCGCTCGTAACTAAGAGTAAAAGAAAGAAAGAAGACAGAAATAACAAAACTAAATGGAGGGAAAGGAGGTAGAAAAAGGTGGAGAAATCTTTGACAGGAGAGAAAGAGGGAAGGAAAGGATCAGAGAGAAAAATTCAATAGAGAAAAAAGACCGAAAGCAGGGAAAGTCCAGGGTTATAACATTCTTGGAAGAAGGTAAAGGGATGTATTGTAAATGAAACTCAAACACCTGTGGGCTTGTGCATCTATGAGGCCCTTAAGACTGAGGACGACTGCTTTATAATTCTCTCATAATTACCGGAAAATAATTTTTTAAATTACCTGAGTATTTTTATTCTTAACTCAGCCATAACATTTTTTACGCTGCTGAACTATTTCATTCATATTAGTCATACAATGTTATATACTGCCAGACTTCTTTAATAAATATATTATACTGTCTTTTATACTGACAGACTATTTTAGTTAATCCATAGCTATAATTAATCCATCTACAGCTATACTAACACATCCACAGCTTTACTTAATCCATATACAGCTATACTCTATACATCTAGAGCTAAACTTAATACATCTACAGCTATACTTAAAACATCTACATCTAAGCTTAACACATCTTCAGCCATACTTAATACACCTAGAGCTATACTTAACACATCTACAGATACACTTAATACTTATAGAGCTGTACTTAATCCATATACAGCTATACAGAATACATCTACAGCTATACTTAATACACCTAGAGCTATACTTAATACATCTAGATCTATACTTAATGCATCTACAGCTATAATTGATACATCTACCGCTGCACTTAATACATCTACAGCTATACTTAATACATCTATTTTATTCCCACTACAGTCGAATGATGACTTATTTCGCTTCTGATCTGTTCATTCTGCCCCAACTCTCTCTCTCTCTCTCTCTCTCTCTCTCTCTCTCTCTCTCTCTCTCTCTCTCTCTCTCTCTCTCTCTCTTTCAAGCATTAAACCCTCCGCCCTTAAAAAAACAGCTATTTTTAATGGCTTTACTGTAAACAGCAAAAGAAAATCCTGTTCACTAACTCGAAGGAGAAGATGAATGAACTGAGAGAGAGAGAGAGAGAGAGAGAGAGAGAGAGTGATGTACACAGGTATAGGTGTGTGGATAGGTAGCTTAAGGTAGACTGACAGGATAGGTGAGTGCAGCGTAGGTGGATGGGAAGAAAGAACAAGTACTGCCAGAACTGAGCAGCGCAAAGTTCCCCCGGGTCCCCCCCCCCCCCACCTTTCATTGGTCCCACCCAGCCTAAAATCTGGTCTGGTTGGAGGTGTGTCGCCATATACGAAGTTCATGTCCCTAGGGGAAAAATGGTCATACATACCGAGCTATTTGTTTGTCACTGTGTGTAGAGTCAATTAATGAGAGCACTGCTTCGAGTGAGGGGATGGTGAGCGCGCAAACCTGGCAGCAGGACATATAACCCTTCCGAGCCAATTCCAAAACACTCAAATTTAGACGAAAAAAGTCTCACTCTCTCACTTTCTTCCACTCAAAGTCGTCAGCGTCACATACACGACTCGAGTTTTAATACCGAGTCCTTCAAGTCTTATAAGAGAGCCACTCGCCCCGTCTCATCCAGGTCGTTATGGTCGTTCCAATGACAGTTCCAGTGGTCGTTGAGCTTCAGGGGGACAATTAGGAGGCAGGTCGTGGGAGAGAGAATGGTGGTGGTGGTGAGGGAGAGTGGCTGTGGTGATAAGTGTGATGGTGAACAAAGTAAAATGTGTTGTGATGATAGTGGAGGTGGTGTTGGTGGTGGTTGTGGGTGAATGGTTGTGGTGGTGATAAGTGTAATGATGGTGGAGAAAGAACGGTTGTGTGATTGTGGTGTTGGTGATTGGTTTGGTGATAATGGTGACAGTGGCAGGAAAAGAATGACTGTGTGATTGTGGTTGTGATGATGGATGGAGAGTAACACATGATTCACATGTCTCCCCTCCCTCTCTCTCTCTCTCTCTCTCTCTCTCTCTCTCTCTCTCTCTCTTTAAGAGCGTATATAATAGTCTCCTTTCAGGAATTCGACTCTTATGGCATTTGTGGAATTTTGGTAAAACTTCTCTGCGTGACCTCAATTTTTATCATTTAGCCTATATATCTTATTTCATCTCTTTTTCTGTACTTTTCTCGTGATTCATCTATTATTTCTCTCTCATTTCTTTGGTTTCTCCAATTTTCTCACACAAAGTAGTTTCAGTTACTGTCTTTTCCTCACTGTTTACCTTGAAGCACCTAACTTATCTTCAGCTGTCACAACCAACTCCATAATTATTCTTTTCACATCTTCAAAGACTCGTCCTCATCTTTTGTCTCAGACACTCACCATTTCCACACCTGTCAAAGTACATTAGCCTCCACCTTCTGTTCCACCTCACAAACTAATCGTGGACATCACTACCTAGCCAATCCCATCCTATTCCATCCCATCCCACTCCACACTCTCCTCCATCCCACCCCATCACATCCCATCCCATCCCATCCTATCCTTCCCATCCCATTCCATATCATTCCACATTCTAATCAGCATTCCCTCAACGCTCATCTCGCCTTCCTTCCTACTTCACAAATCAACCATTAACATCACTACCAAGTCCCATCTCACCTCATCCCATCCCATCCCACACTCTAACCCTCATTCCCTCAACTCTCATCTCACCTTCCATCCCATCTCACAAACTTATCATACATATCACAATCTGATCCCATCCCGTCCCATCCCATCCCATCACACATTCTCTCCTACATTCCCTCTACCCTCTTCACCTTTCATCCTACAGCATAAACTAGTTAGGGATACCAAAATCTAACTCCAGTCAACCCCATCTCATGCAACCCCTTCACATGCCATACTATCCCTTCTCATCACCCACATTCCCCCAATTCTCACCTAACCTTTCTCCCCATCCTACAAACTAATCAGGAAAATCAATACCTAGGTTCATCCCATCCCGTCGTATCTTCTCCCACTCCCTCACACTTGCCCACCTCAACTCCCCCACTGAATAATGCAGCGAACACGAGGGTCTACTTAGTATTCCCTTCGCCTGCAGAATATCACTGGGCTGATTGGAATATACCACATTTTGCCTGTATCTCTGAAAAATAACACACCTAAGCCTATCCTACAGTTAACATTTACCTAACCTAACCCAACTTATACTAACCCAACTAACTAACTCCATCCTCCTTCAATCTACCGCAAGACACTCTCCTACGTCTGTGGAATCCATTAATATCAATATAATCCACAACTATCATCCACACACCCTGGTTTCTAAGAGATCCACATACCCACACTTCTGTGCACACACACACACACACACACACACACACACACACACACACACACACACACACACACAC
>NC_137057.1:25707242-25752242 GCF_032717465.1 Coenobita brevimanus
TTTCCTCCACTTCTCTTTTTCTTCCTCTTTTTCACTTCCCTCCTCCCGCTTCCCTCCTCTTCCTTGCGCCCTTCTGCTCATCCAATCGACATATTCTCTTCTCCTCCACCTCCTCCTTCCTCTTTCCTCCATTTTCGCTCCTCCTCCTCTTCCTCTTCACTGCCCTTCTCTTCCTTCACACAACTCTGGACTGTAATTCTCTCTCTCTCTCTCTCTCTCTCTCTCTCTCTTTCTCTTCTGTTCTTCTTCCTCCCTCTCCTTCTCTTCCTTCTTCCATTTCCCTCATTTTCTTTCACGTAACTTAGGACATAAACAGTTGCTTTCTAATACCACTTTGTTATTGCCTTCCTCTCCTCCTTCCTTTCCCTTCTTTCTTTTGCTGTCGCACCTCTCTTGTTCCTCCTTTTCTCTCCTTCCCACTTCTTCTGTTTCTTGTTTCCTGGATTGATTTCTCTTCCTTTCACACAGTTTTAGTTTTATTCTTCTGCTTCCTCATATTCCCTGTTTTTTTCCCCTCCTCTTCTCCACCCCTCTTCTTTCCCATTCTCATTTCCTTCCTCCTTCACTTCCTTTTATACTTCTCCCTCCATCCCATCTCCCACCTCCCTCATTGCTCTTACTCATCGTTTTTCTTTTTCCCTTTCCTCTTTTTCTCCGTTTTTCTTCGCTTCCCATCTTCTTTCTTCCTTTCTCCCTTCTACTTCCTCTTTTGCATGACTCCTCCTTTCATTCACGTAGCATTAGACGCAAATGGTTGTTTCCTCCCCTCCTTCTCCTTCTTCCCTTCCTTCTCCTCCTTCCTGTCGTCCTCTGTTGTTCCTAGTCCTTCCTTTTCCATTTCCTCTTCTTGTTCCTTTGCTCTTCCCTTCCTCTTCTCCCCTTTTTATTTTCTTTGTTATTATTTTTCCTCCTCCTCCTCCTCCTCCTCCTCCTTTCCTCTTCTCCCTGCCTTTCCTTTCCCTATCCTTTTCCACGCCCACTCATACATCCTTTTTTGTCCTCAGCCTCCTCTTTTCCCTCCTGCATCGTAATGTGTCTCCTTTTCCTGTTCCTCTTCCTCTTTTCCTAGCCTTTCCAATTCCTCTCCTTCTACCTCTCTATCTCCTTCCATACCTCCATCCTTCCCTTTCCCTCCTACCTCACACTGTTTCTCCTCCTCTTTCTCCTCTTCTTCCTTCTCTTTCCTCCTCCTCTCTCTTCCTTTTCCTTTTTCTGTCACTCTTTCCTCCTCTTCATTCTCATCCTTCCCTCTCCATCTCATGTTTCCCTCCTTGCCTCCTCCATGAATTCTCTTCTTCCCTCCCGAAACTCGGGATGAAACTATACTCTTTTCACCTTACCTTGGCCTAAAATGGCCAATATCTTGTAGCTCAGTGGCAGATGAAAGACAATGCTATGGATCTACATCCTTTTCATAGCACCCCCTCATGAATAGAATCGCAGTTTTAGTGTTTATTGTAACAACTCAGCATTAAAGATGGAGAGATGGCACCTTTTGGCCAAATTAGAGTATAAGAGGTATAGGCATTTCAAAAATAACCATCAACTGTTTTCTATTGGTATTTATAATCTGTTCATTATCGCGTCTGCCTTTTTTAATTCCTTTTCAATGTAGTCCAACAAAAACTCTGGTCTTCGTTGGCCACTTGCCAGTCGTGTAATACGAGAAAGCTCATTATACTGTTTTCTTACTCTCAGCATAAACCCCTTTTAAAACTGGTACATCTCTTGTAAAAATAACTTTGGCATATTATCAAGTATTTGCTGAACAATTCAAAGTTTCGAGTTTGCCTTAAGGGAGGAAAATGATTGGCAGTTTCTAAAACACTGTGATAAGGCGGGCGGGCATCGATATTGTATTTTCCATGTTCATTTCTGTTGGTGGCAGGTAAAATGCAAGACTGGGGTGCATGATGAAGATAAAGCAGGGGAAGACTAAGAGCTGACTAAGATTAAATTAACCCCCATCATCCGAGAACATTTTATTTATTAATATTATTATTTATTTATTTACTCATTGATTTACTTTCCTCTCTCCTACCAATTTAATTTAGATTGTGGGAGATTTTTCGAACTGGAAGTGCAAGTATAGCTGTAATTAATTACTCATAAGTTCGATAAAATAGGGATTGAAATTTAAGAGAATAAACTAATAATTACACCGTTGTATTTAGGAGCGCAATGGGATTAAGATTAGAATTAGGTTTAAGATCAGGATAAAGGAAGACTGGGAGGATGATCTGGACTATGTAGGGGAAGATTAAGTTGTGTAGTACCAGGATTAAGTTGATCCTTTCATCCCCTGGACGCCATTTTTAATTGTTATTATATCCTGATGATTTTATTCAGTCTTGGAAAAGGCATCTCAAAGCAAGAAAAAAAAATCCTCGAAATGAAAGGGGTTAAAGGAATCTGGATTAATTCATATTATGATCTAGCTTAGGGTTAGGGTATACAATGACTGGAATATACTACTGGAATCAAAAAGCGGCAGTAAGAGTGCGAGCAGATCAAAGTGATTGGCTAGATATAAGAAGAGTAATACAGGGGTGCGTTCTGTCTCCAGATCTGTTCTCCCTGTACAGCGAGATGATAATGAGATCAGCTGAAGGACGAGAAGGATTTAATATTGGAGGACGAAATATAAACAATATAAGGTAGGCAGATGATACGGTACTGATTGCTGACACTCAGGAGAAACGTCAAGATATTTTGACAGTGGTGAAGGAGACGAGTGAAGAAAAAGGTCTGACAATTAATGTGGATAAACCGGAAGTAGTGGTAGTTAGTAAGAAGGCACAAGTCCCTAGGTGCAGTGTAAGAGTGAATGGTAAGATGATTAAGCAGGTGAGAAGATTTTGCTACTTGGGAAGCTACATTACGGAAAATGGTGGATGTAACGAAGAAATTAAAAGATGAATATTTGAAGCGAAGAAGGCATTTCTGAAGATGAGAAATATAACAAAAGAAGAATATTTGAAGCGAAAAAGACATTTCAGAAGATGAGAAGTATACTAAGTAACAGACACCTTTCAATACGAACAAGAAGAGCAGTTAAAACTTATGTCTGGTCTGTGTTGTCATATGGATGTAAAGCTCGGACTATTAGTAAAACAATGGAGATAATGTTGGAAGCTTTTGAAATGTGGTGCTGGCAAAGGCTTTTGAAAATTTGTTCGACAGAGAGAATATCAAATGAAGAATTGCTAAGGAGAATGGATATCAGAAGAGAATTATTGGCACACGTGAGAGGAAGACAGATGAGATTTTTAGGATATGTTATGAGAAGAGGAAAGATAGAGAACCAGAGTTTAACGGGAAGAGTCCAGGTAGTAGAGCAAGAGGCAGACAAAGAGAGAAGTATATGGATGGAATAGTAAGAACAGCGAGGGGAGGATACACGGCTGGACAACTGCTGCAAATGACAGAAGATTGAGAGGTGTGGCATTCCATGGTTGCCAACGTCTGCAGGGACACGGCACTTCGGTAAGGTAAGGTATACGATGACTAGGGTGGGTGGTCAGGGTTAAACAGGGGATTAGGTTATGCCGTACCAGGATTAATTTAATCCGGATTAAACAGGCTAGAGAACATGGGTCGAAGGAGATGCTGTGTGTGTGTGTGTGTGTGTGTGTGTGTGTGTGTGTGTGTGTGTGTGAGAGAGAGAGAGAGAGAGAGAGAGAGAGCGAGAGAGAGTCCAGGGAATTACATATTTTCATAAATCATAGACCACACAGACCTTACGATCCCTAAGAGGCAGTCCGATCTTAACACTAAAACAGTATTCAAGTTATAAAGCTAAGAGAAAAGGATAGCACAATACAAGTCTCCCCATCCTTCAGACCCTCGGCTTTTGCCGTGTAGGAAAATTCTGAGGAGCAGCATCTTGCAGAGTTTAATAAGCCTGAAGACATTTCATAGGATCAACAGAAAGTACAATATAATGGAAATGGAAAGGCTGACCATACAGCCATATGTTAATACTAATAATAATCTACTGCGTGCTCTTTGTATTATTATTTTTTTTATATTTATAAAGAAAGAAGGAGGTTGGAACTGTATTATCAATTGCTCTGCATGTATACAAAAATATGCACACTCACGCAAGTGCATAGTAGGGGTAGGCAGCCCCGCCCCGGGAAGTACTACCGCCAAGGTTACGGGAGACTCAAGGAATAGCCTGGACTCCATTTTCTCTCCTAGGCCTTGGTAGCTGGTTACACATCTTTCCTCACACACCGGAGGGCATCAAGCTGCACTCTTTACGCGACACACACATCCAAATTATATTACATTACCTTAAAACCAGCTATCTTCTCTCCAAAAAACACCAATCTTGTCATTACATATCATACCCATTCCACAACACATCCCTGCTCTCCCCCCCGTAAAAAAAAACCATGGCTGCTGCTATACTGGGAATCAGTGCGGTGGTTTCTCGGGTGACCACCACCGGCAGGGCAGGGTCGTTTGCACAGGGCCCTCCCGGTCGTCATCAAGCAACTGCGCCACCTCCAGTGTTGCGGCGCCCTAAATCTGCTCGTCAGTGCAGTAAAATTTTCTTTTGCAATATTAGGGGACTTCACTCCAACATCAACTCTGTTCAAAATTTCCTCCACTTTGAATCCCCTGATCTGCTGTTTCTGACAGAGACACAAGTAAGCTCCACCTCTGATTTAGCTAGATTTAATCCTGCTTATATCTTGATTCAAAATTTCAGACCCAAAGGAGACGTATGTTGCCTTGCTAAATCAGAAATTGCCTTGGAGGAGATTACTAAATTTAATTGTCCTTATTTCGACTATTCCTTATACAAATTACATTCTTTTGGTAAAATTAAGTATTTCTGTTGTGCTTATCGTTCCCCTAATGCCCCTTCAGAGCCGAGTTTATTTGACTCTGTCTTCGTAACTAAGTGTCCTCAACATTAATACTGCAACAGAAATTACTATTCTGGGTGATTTTAATGTCCATAATGTCGAATGGATCACTTATTCACCCAGAACTGATGACTCTGGTCTTGAATGTGAGCTATTTGCAGACTCATTTAATCTCACCCAATTAGTCAGTCAACCCACCTGTGTACCAGACAACCCCGATCGAAATCCCCACCTATTGGACTTGTTTCTAACAACCAATTCAGATAATTATAATGGATCCTCGGATCATTGTCTGATTCAAGCCACCAGTTTCACATCTACCACACCCTCCTGCTCTGAACCTGTCATGGTGAGTAAATGGCACTACAACAGGGCAGACTGGGAGGGACTTCAAAATTTTCTCATGGATGTTCCTTGGACCTCCTTTTTCTCCCATGATGCAAATTCCACATTGGGCCACATACAGGATTTCATTAAAGTCGGCATGGAAACATTCATTCCCCATCATAAATACAGAAAAAGATGTAATTCTCCTAAATGGTGTGACCACAATTGTACTAGAGTAACAGAACATAAAACAATAGCCCATAACACTTATACAAAGACCAAAATCAAAGAAGCCTTTAACTATTATACAAATATCAGAAACCATGCCAAAAGTGTTATCAATCTTTCTAAATCAAACTTTCTACATAGACAAGCTAACAAACTACTAAACAATCCAAATGATAACAAAATATTCTGGTCAACCCTTAATTCATTCAAAATTAACTTCACTAGCACCATTTCCATTCCACCGTTAGAGTCCCCCAATGGAAATCTAGTAAGTGACCCACGTGCAAAAGCCAACCTTCTTGTTGACATTTTTTCAACAAACTGAACCCTAAATTCAGAAAATCATAATATTCCTGTACCTGATTTGGATTCCCCTCAAATACCTCCTTTCATGATTCACACCAGACACGTACAAGCTCTATTAAAGAATCTCTCAGCAGACAAAGCTACTGGTCCAGATGAAATTCCTTCAATAGTACTTAAAAATTGCTCATCAGTGTTGGCTTCTGTATTAGCAAAATTTTTCCACTTAAGCATCTGTACCTCAATTATTCCAGCCCCTTGGAAAGAATCAAACATCCATCCTGTTCCTAAAAAGAGGGCAACTTCTGATCCATCAAGCTACAGACCAATTGCAATAACTTCCGTTCTCGGTAACGTTTTTGAGACACTAATTAACAAACACATAGTCATGCATCTAGAAATCAATAAATTGATCAATGATCAGCAGTATGGTTTTAGACAGGAACGTTCAACTGTAGATATTGTTTGCCTTCTTACCCATCAGATTAACAAAACAATTGACCAACATGGTGATACACACACAGTAGCGCTTGATATTTCAAAAACATTTGACAGAGTATGGCACCAGGCATTATTGTCTAAGATGTCATACTATGGCCTTGCATCACTGGTTCCTCTAATTTCTTCTTATCTTCACTGTAGAAAAATACGGGTCATGGTAGATGGAATTTATCCTCAGTTTCATTCAATAAATACTGGCGTACCTCAGGGATCAGTTTTGACGCCAGCCCTCTTTCTCATTCATATAAAATGACCTCCTATCTGTCACGCACAACCCAATTCACTCTTATGCTGATGACTCGACCCATCATAGTTCTCTCACATTTAGTACCTCCTTTACACAATTTGATATTATAAATTCCCAAATAAACACAGCAATTTCTCTGAACCAGGACCTTTCTAAAATTAATCAATGGGGAAAAAAAATCTGGTCTCATTTAATGCTCAGAAAACTAAATAAATTAACTTCTCCAATAGAAAGAATCCCTCAGACTCTCACATAATTTTAAATGATGTCAGTATTCCCACATCCACTACAGTTCATATCCTAGGTGTTACTCTAAACCCCAACCCAAGCTGGACAGCTTATGTTAAAACCCTTGCTAAAAATGCTTCTAAACAAATGGGACTTATGTACAGAGTTCGTGAGTTCTACACTGACGAGCAGATGGCCACAATATACAAGTCATGTGCGTTCTCAGATCGAATACTGTTCACCACTGTGGAGTGGATGTGGAGCGGTTGCATTGAGGCAGTTGGACAAAATTCAAAATAAAGCCATTAGATTAATCAGTAATCCTGCCATAACGCAGGACCATCCTCCATTATCAGTACGTAGAGATGTTGCTTCTTTAGCACTATTTTACCGATATTTTTTCCGTAAGTACTCTAACAAACTGGCTTCAGTTGTGCCTCCCCTTCACATTTTCTCTCGAAATACTCGGGCAGCTGGGAGCGCCCAGGAACTCACACTCCCCCACAATGCAGAACCACTGCTTATCAAAATTCATTTATCCCCAGAACTACTACTCTCTGGAATTCACTTCCTGGGAGTTGCTTCCCACAAACGTTAAATTCTCTCGATTTTAAATCCAATTGTTATAAGTATTTTATGAATGGAGGATGCCTTTAGGCACATGGACTTTTTTTTTTCCTTTGTTTTTCCTTCCTCTATTCATTATCAAAAAAAAAAAAAAAAAAAACTTAAACACGTTTATGTCAGAACTTGGATACATGTATAAACCTATGCTTATACACCAATACACAGTATATTAATACATATTTCTTGTCCCGAGAGAACAGACAAGGATAAGAACATCTTAGTGAAGGCGATGGCCATACCTGATGCAACATATTTGGTCAGATCAAGTCAGGTCAGGTCGAATGAGATCATGGATCGCCACTCCAGCCTTTCCTTCCAAGAGACGGGATATGCACTTACACGTACTTATATATATATATATATATATATATATATATATATATATATATATATATATATATATATATATATATATATATATATATATATCCGACTCTGGGCATAGACTTCACAGCCTGCTATCAAGGCCCAGCTGTCCTCCTACATACCATACACCTCTACATGTCACCATTTGGGCGCTAACACCCACCGTCCATATTGAATATATGCTCGGGCTGTCTTATACAGGACTGGTGTATTGGTATTAGCGGGGGTATTTTTACGATATGTAGGCGGGTCTTCTTCTAGATCAGTAAAGCCTGATTTAATGAAATTCAAATCCTTAAACTATTCCCTGCCCAAGCGGGGATTTGAACCTGGGTCGGTTAGGACTGCAGGCCACCTGTCTACCGATTGAGCCACCGCATCCCCCAAAATTGATGTGGAATGGAACCTTTAATATACCTTTTACAACTCCCGAATGTTACCAATGAGGTACAATAAATCTAACATGCATATGCACATGTACACACTCATAGTGTACTGGGGGAGGCGGTGGCTCAACCGGTAGAGGGGTGGCCTGTAGTCCTACTGGACCCAGGTTCAAATCCCCGCTGGGGCAGGGAACAATTTAAGGATTTGAATTTCACAAAATCAGACTTTACTGATCTACCAGAAGACCCGCCGACATGTCGTAAAAATACCCTCGCCAATACCAAGACACCAGTCCTGTATGAGACAGCCCTAGCATATATTCAATAAGTACGGTGGGTGTTAGCGCCGAAGTGGTGACATGTAGAGGTGTATGGTATGTAGGAGGACTACTGGGCCTTGAGAGCAGGCTGTGAAGCCTGTGCCCAGAGTGGAACACTATATATATATATATATATATATATATATATATATATATAGAGCTGTGAGTACACACTTACTTTGGTATTTATATAATACTGATCGCACCAAGATATTTATATAATCTCTTCTTAAAGTAGTTTATGGCTCTGCTTTCGACCACATTCCTAGGAAGTTCATTCCGATCGTTTACAATGGAGATGAAGTTTTTAAATATATCAAGATTAACCTTCCTTGCTTGCAGCTTCATGCTGTTTTTTGAGTTGTGATCTCGCTAATAAATTGAAATAAATTGTCTGATTAGTTCTTTCTAAAGGCGTTGAGCATCTTAATCGTGGCAAAGATACATTGATCGAAAATTTTGAGATTATCTGAAATTATTGTTCCTAAATTAGTAACTTGTGAAAGTTAGTTTATTATTGGCCATGCATTTCGTAACTGAAAAATATCCCCCACATTGCAGTACCTGGCATTTTCTTACACTGAAGGACATTTGTCATTTTTCTGATCATTCAAGCAATTTTGTTATGGTTATTCTGAAGACTAATTCTGTCCTCTTTAGTTAGCACAGTATTGTCTATTTTTTTTTTTTTTTTTTTTTAATAATCCGCGAATTTAGAAACGAAAATTTTTAGCCCAATATCGATAACGTGCATATAAAATATGAACAAAACTGGTCCCAACACTGATCCCTGAGGAAATCACTATAATCGCGCCGCACGACTCAGAGGTTGTCATTATCGTACCTTGGCAACCTACCATTCAAAAGTGCGTCCGATTTCGTATTATATTATACACGAATCATATTAATATGCACGAATATATTATACACGAATATTATTATACACGAACATTTTATGCACGAATCACATTCGTCTCATATTATGCACGAAATAGGACGCACAGTTGAGGGTTAGGTTGCCAGGGCAAGATAATGACAACCTCAGAGTCGCGCTCCGCGACTACAGTCACGGGGGCCCAATCTAACGCTACTTCACTTATTACGACACGTTATTTTCTGTCACTTATGTACCTTTCAATGTTTCCGTTGATTCCAGTTAATCTTATCTTTATCGTTAATTTATTATGTGATACTTTTTCAAACGCTTCCTGGAAATCGCGAAAGCTCTTATCTGAGGTTTTGGTACTGTCATCAATTGTAAAAAACTTATAAAACTCGACTAGATTTGTGAAACATGATCTCCGCGGCCTAAAGCCGTGCTGGCTGTTGCTAATGACGCTACTGTATTCAAGGAAGTCAACTGTCTTATTTCTTATTAATGATTAAAGGACTTTTCCCAAGACAGAGACTAAACTGATCTATAGTTATCTGGTTCATCTCTACTGCCTTTTTATACACAGTGCAGGAGTTACATTGGCTAGTCTCGTCATCCGGAACCATTCCTTGCTGTAGAGATTTATTAAAAATAAATGTAACATCTGCTACATATTTTTTTATATTCTAGGTTAAAAATTGTCCTGGCCAGGCGTTCTGTTGCAACTCATTTTACTAAGTTTTTCTTTGACGTCATTACTGTTAATATGGTTTAACGGTCCTTGCTCTTCAGTGCTTACATTAGCGTCTTTTGTGACGACGGAGCTGAAAAAATTATTTAAGGTGGAAGCAATTTCTTTATCATCCGTTTAGGAATCCATAACAGATCTTAGGATCCGTTGAGCTCGTTTTAGCAATGTTCATTTCAAATTCCATTTAGTGTTTTAACTCTCCTTCTCGGATTCTTATTTCGTGACATTTTCGCTGGTGTGACTTTTAAATTAAGTGTGAAAACGATTTCTTTCTTTAAAATCTTGAGAACAGAGACAAGAAATCAAGCCACACACACACACACACACACACACACACACACACACACACACACACACACAAACAAACAAACAAACAAACAAACAACCCCCTTACACAGTCCTCCGACACACACAACCCCCAGGTTCCCCACACTCCTCCCTCACACAAACACACAAACACAAGCTGTACCTTCACATCTTTAAAATCGTGTAACAATTTAGCCACCAGCAACGCAGGGGAAGGCCATGAAAATAGTGATTTACCAACAAAATGTCATAACAGCCAAAACTTTAATAAGAGAACGGAAAAGGGTGCTAGTCAAAAAGTATTTAAATTTCCATTTACCTATTACAACGTGAGCAAATATTCTTACATCCGGTTTATTGGGTGTTTAAAAATATTTTGGAACTGAAGAATCTTCTCAAATTTTGAAATGCACCCTTTTTTTTTATTTCCTTGACTATATAATTGTTTTACTTCTTATTGGCAGTGTTTAATATACTGGAATACTCAGTCTCCTATGAGTCACTCTCAGCATAATAGTTTTGTGTGTGTGTGTGTGTGTGTGTGTGTGTGTGTGTGTGTGTGTGTGTGTGTGTGTGTGTGTGTGTTGGATTGAAATATTAGATTGAACTGGACAGTGTTAATGTTAACGGTTCCTACGTTTCCCCTTACATGACACATTTCGACATTAACTGTAATAAAATACGAGAGGAGACGCAGACATGAAAGACTTAACTCTGAAATGCATTTGAGTATCTTCTACTAAAATATCGTAATCCAGAATTATTAAGAGGAAATGACAAATCCAGGTCCTTCTTTTGTTACGAGTATTGAGCAACGAGAAATAGGCCTTAAAGGAACGAATATCTTCGACTAATAAAGTAAATGAACAGTTGGTTGTTCGTTCTACCTCCAGACAATATTTTTTTCAGTTCAGGCAAATCACGTAGTAAAGAGATTAATTTTGGAACCAGGTGGCAGCTGGGTCAAAGAAAATGGGAGAAGAGGAACAGGGTGTGTTGTATGACAAAGCTCATTATGCGGGCGTCTCTCTCTCTCTCTCTCTCTCTCTGTTTGTTTAATTACCTCGTGTTAACCATGATACCAGATGGTTTAAGGGATGAAAAGAATAGGATGCTGGTGATGAGATACGGAACTTTGTAATCGAGAGAGAGAAAGAGAGAGAGAGAGAGAGAGAGAGAGAGAGAGAGAGAAGGGGGGGCGAATGAAATGGTAAATACCCGCAAATTTAATTCAGGTATCTTCCTTTTATTAATAAGACTTTCAGTCCAGCTCTATCCTGGTATGTATTTATTTGTGTGTGTGTGTGTGTGTGTGTGTGTGTGTGTGTGGAGTACATTTTCTATATATAAATAGGAACAGATAATTTTTTTAGACGAATGAATTGGATCCCCAAAAGGTCCATCTCGAACAAAAACAAAAAAAAATGCTTAAGAGTTTGAACTCTCAGTTGGTGTTAGGGTCAGTGTGGAATTCCCCTAAGAAAAAATAATCGTGGGAGTGGTTGTTATGTAAGTCAGTTCCCAATGAAGCAAGGACATGTTCTGGTCGACGGGGAAGGGTGTGGAAGGGCCTGTCCCCGTATTGTGGAAATCTGTCAGTCCATTTCTCTATCTCATGACAGACGCATTGATCCCGTATGGGGTGGCCACAAACAAATCGCCTCACTGTCAAAATGCTGTAACATATTTTTTACGTTGGTGACAGACGGTGGAGTATTAGTTTGGAGCCCTTGTGTGTAAAAATGACTAGGTCTCCACAGCGTAATGAAACAAGGTCCTAAACCATCCTAGTTTACCTACAAATAAAATTTTGGAATACATAAGGGGCCGGCTGGGGTGAAGGTGGCAGATGTAAGAGGGGTCACTCTGTTAGTAAGGAAGGCAAATTAGTAGACGCTGTAGGGGATAAAGTGGCGGTTGTAAAGTTACTGTAGCCCAAGTTAGGGTTGTCTCTATACTCAGCATAGATTATTAACATTTAAGTTTCGAAGAGCATCTTATATAGTCTAGGTTACATTAGTCAGTAATAATCACCACTAAATAAAAATAAAATACCTGCAAGAGAAAAAAAAACGCCTATAGATAACAATAAATGTAATAAGCAAAAAATAAATAAATACCGTAAAAAAATAAAATATGTTGAAAGAGGTAATTACCATAATGATATCCGTACTGTTTCCTCGAGACCATAGTTCCTTCTTCCTCGAAACCTTCGATTTTAGTCATTTCGTGGAAGGACACACTCTCTCTCTCTCTCTTTCTCTCTCTCTCTCTCTCTCTGAGAAGGGAATGAAGTACATTTAGATGTCCTTGTTGACGCCCATTTAAAAATTCTTAGAATGAAGTGGTGTAATTTATATATAACTAGCAGGGGTACCCGGCTTTGCCAGGCCAAAAAAGCGAACACTCTAATCCTATTTGTTCTAGTTCAGTCTTTCTTTCTACTCCAGAAAGACCATGTACAGTCACTCATAAAAGAAACGACCCCCCCCGGCCAAGACACCTTTCAACCAATATGATATCGGTCCTGGTAACACTGTAAATGACGTCAGGTGTGGGGGTGTGAAGCTGCGTTTGGGGGAAGTTCATTCAAAGTTCATTCAAAGTGTGTCGAGCCCATTCATTTAACCCTTGAGGCCGGGGGTTTCATTTGCATCATGTGCGGCATTAATGCATAAATGTTCGGGTATGGGATTGTGTTATCGCCTGAAAGTTCTTTGTTCTTCTAGCATAAAGTTAATTTTGTGTGAAGGACAACATAACAAGTCAGATATAAAGAATGTTTGACTCGAAATGTGGATTGAAGCAGTGTTTCGTGCAGATTAACTCCGCCCTCCTCTCACACACCCCTCCTCATCCCCCCATATGGCTGACGTCAAATACACTGTTACCAACACTGAACACCCAGAGTTATATTGCCTCTACGGCAGGGGGGTCTTTTCTTTTATGAGTGACTGTACCTCTTATGCTTCTGAAGAGGGACAATAAATAATAAGAGGTCCAGAAACTTTCTATTTCAGCTTTCGCAAACTAACGCACAGCATTTGTGTGCACTTGTTTACTATTACCGGTGACCTCAAACGACCTCCGACTGGTGACCTCAAATGACCTCGGAGGTAAACCTCACATATCCTATTTCCGAACTGGAGGTCATGTAATTCTCCATGCCAAAAATTGGGCTGCTGTGTCTAGTCATTCGAGCTTGTATTACCGGTGACCTCAAATGACATCGGACCAGTGACCTCACATGGCCTATGTCAGAACTGGAGGTCACGTGAGTCTCCATGCCAAAAACTGGGGCTGCAGGGGTGCCAGGCGTTGCCGGGGCCAAAACGACGAACAATTAGCCTGTGACCTCAATTAACCCAGATTTGAACTTTGACCCCTCTAAAACCGTCCTTGGGTCACCCTGATTCAGAATATATATGGGTCTAGGGGTCGCTGGGCACTGGTTTGTGCGTTTTAAAGGAAAAACCAACCAACAAACAAACAACGCTACTCATTTACAGTATATATAAAGGTTAATATGAGAGAGAGAGAGAGAGAGAGAGAGAGAGAGAGAGAGAGAATATAGTAAAACCTTCACCAAATAACCTGAGTAGTATTTACGAGAGGAAATATGTCTATTAATGACCTATTCTGGAGTACTATAATTTTAAATAACCTAATTAAACCATGGATTGGGAAGTAAATGTATATGTGGACTATTTCATTGGAGATTCTTACGACAGACTATTATATTCACACGTATATTTATCTATGTCTGTCTAGTTCTCTCTGTCTGTCTATATCTCTATACATCGACATAGAAAATGACAGATAGATAGAAACAGATAGACTGACACACACACACACACACACACACATATATATAGATAGATAGATAGATAGATAGATAGATAGATAGATATATATAGATAGATAGATAGATATAGATATAGATATAGATATAAAGATGTATATATATATATATATATATATATATATATATATATATATATATATATATATATATGTATCTATCTCTCAATATAATAGGGTGTTCAGAAAAATCGAACCTTCAGCAACTTGAAGGGCAAAGTGCTCATTCAGTTCCACAACTGGTGGGAACTACACCATACTTTGCAATTTTTCCTTGGCCTTCTCAGACCCATGCCTAATTTCAAAGCGAGTCGCAATGCAAGTGGTAACTCCCGCCTTGATGGCAGCAGGGCTTGACGTGGGGGAACTCACGTTGTCTGTCAGATCTCTCCACTCTGTTCGGAAGAAATCAAGGAGTGAGATCGCTGAAAAGATCGTGAAGGATTCTAGCCACAAACACCCTTGATTCTCCATTTTGATGGAAAGCTCTTGCCCAACATTGATGATATCAGGCGCAGTGATCGCCTGGCGATTGTTGTTACAGGGACTGGTGCAGAGAAGATCCTGGCGATCCCTAAGATCCCTGCTGGAACGGGCGAATCAATGGGAGCGGCAGTGCTAAGGACTCTAGATGAATGACCGGAGGTGAAGCCCCGGATTGCAGGGCTCTGTTTTGGTACTATAGCCTCTAACACCGGAGTTCACAGCGGAGCTTGCTTTGTCACTGAAAAGTCTCGAAGTCCCAACGTTGTTCTTGACATGCAGGCACCACATGTGTGAACCCATACTGGCAGGGATCTTTGGCCTCTTTTTGTCTTCTGGTCCTGAAATTCCTCTCTTCGGTTGATTCACAGAGTTCTGGAACAAAATTTACACAGATTCCTTCGATCCCTGCGATGAAGACCTAGATGAAAAATCTCAATCGTGGATTGCCAACAGAGCCGAGGACACTGAACACTTCGTACTCAGCCACATGGATCGTGCGCAACCCCTTGATGACTATCTTGAGCTCCTCCAGCTGTCTTTGGCTTTCCTCAGCAAGAAGCCAGCACGGATGACCTCTCACCGTCCAGGTGCCTATCACAGATCACGTTGGATGGCCAATGGCCTTTACTGCCTCAAGATCTTCCTATTCAGAAATCAGTTGAAGGATGCAGCCTCCTTCCCCTTCACATGGCATCAAAAGGAGGCCATCAAACGCATCTGTGTCTTCCTCGTCACCATCTATGTGATGCACTGGTTTGAAGCCCCAAAAGCTGTCGACGCTCCAATCAATGACCTCAGTCTCCTGAAGAAGATTGAAGAATTCAAAGAGGTGGATCCCGTTGTAGCAAAGACGGTACTGGACAAAGTCAAGAGCCACCTCTGGTACCTCAGTGAGGACCTGGCTCCACTAGCCATGTATTCTGACAAAGTCTCCGCTGAGGAAAAGCAGGAAATGTTGAAAAAATATGACCACAGCGCTGCCTAGGAAGATGGGTCTGCGCTGTTTGAACATGAAGAAATTGATAAGGCATCAGATCTGAGAAGCTCTAAGTCTGTCATCCGGAAGTCGAAAAAACTCTTCCAGTGTTTGAAGCTGGATACTTTGACAAGCATCAATGACCTCTGCCCCATTCCTGATACCATGGCCCACCTCTAAGTGGTCAATGCTGCTGCTGAGCGGGCAGTCAAACTGCCAATGGACTACAGCAGTGGTCTGATGAAGAATGAAGAAGAACGACAGTTGATCTTCCATGTTGTGCAGCACCACAGAGCCCTCTACGACTCAACCAAAAAATCCCACATGTAATAAACTGATTATGCTTGTTCTATAGCTCATATATATATATATATATATATATATATATATATATATATATATATATATATATATATATATGTATATATATATATATATATATATATATATATATATATATATATATATATATATATATATATATATATATATATATATATATATATATATATATATATATATATATATTTGTACCACATAGTTTATTTTTACCTTTCTTCACCATACCCTTCACGTACTCAGATCAGTTAGATTTACAGAATGCAGGGGTAGTGGGGCACAATTTTGCATTGATAAAAAAACATAGATTTTTGCTTGAATGCTTTCTTTGTAAAGTGGAATCGATTGCATACTTTGCCCACCTAAATATCCAATTTTTTTCTCCTCTGTCAGTGCTGAACACTCCTATATATATATATATATATATATATATATATATATATATATATATATATATATATATATATATATATATATATATATATATATATATATATATCAGCCTTGGCTCAGTGGGTTAAAGCGCTCAGTTCAGACCGGAGGATCGAATCCACCCAAGGGTCATTGGTAGACATCAGGAAGGGCATCTTGTCATAAAATGCTACATGCTCCTATCCAAAGTCCTCTACCCAGGGGCAACGCCTTGAGCCCTTCGGGGATACCTGGTGTAAAACCAAATTATATATATATATATATATATATATATATATATATATATATATATATGTATATATATATATATATATACTGCTCTCTTCACCCTCTCCCTCTTAATCAATCTTGTTCCCTTCCTTTCTCTGTCACCCTCCGCCTCTCACATTTTTCCTTCTTGTCTCTCTCCATATCCCTCAGTTCCCTTGCATCTCTCTCTCTCTCTCTCTCTCTCTCCGTGCTCTTCCCTTTGTCTAATTCACTTTCTCTCGTCGTGAATTTTTACCTGTTTTGCTCTTTCACCATTTCGCCATTCCAGTCATCTTTTCTCTCCCTCTCTCTCTCTCTCTCTCTCTCTCTCTCTCTCTCTCTCTCTCTCTCTCTCATCCATATATTAAAGGAAACCAAGGGTGAAAGCAAGCGCAGGTAAACACATTTCACAAGTCATTTCCCTTCAGCAAGCAATTGTTTAACTGAAGGGGGCATAAGAAACGAAATACAGGTTAGCAATAAGAAACAGGAATATGAAGTAGGAATACGAAATAGCAATGCGAAATGACAGTACGATTTCCCATTACTAAATAGTAGTACGGGATGGCAATACGAAACAGTAGTACGGAATAGCAATACGAAACAGTAGTACGGAATAGCAATACGAAATTATAGTACGGAATAGCAGTGTGAGACAGACATATGAAACAGCAACAGTAAACAAATTAGAGACACTATGAAACAGCAGTGCTATATAACAACACGTTACATATTTAAAACAGCTGTACGAGACAGTAATGCGAAATAGCAATACGGAACAGTAATATCATTTACCGATGCGATGAAACAGTACGCAGTACCTAACGCTACTACGAAATAGCATTGGGAAATATCCTTACGAAACAGTATAACGAAGAGCAGGTTAATACGAAATACCAGTACGATATAATACGAAATTGTAATAAGAGATAGCAGTACGAACTAGCAAAATGAAATATGAAATAACAGTAAGAAACAGCAGCATGAAATAAGAGTTCGAAATGGTAATTCGAGACAGCATAAAGTGACAGCAGTGCGAAAAAGCCGCACGAAAGAGCTAAACGAAATAGCAATACGAAATAGTAAAAATAGCAATACGAGATGACACACCATAAACAGTACACACACACACACACACACACACACACACACGCACACACACACACACAGACACACACATTGTTAAAACTGACACAGGGTGAAAAATATTGAGAAACTAAAACATTTTGAATTAAAGGATTAAGAAGAAATTTAACCATTGTAAAATATTTGTTATAAAGTATATGAAAAAATCTCACTTACTGCTAATACGAAATGACACAGAAAACGAAATACAGATAGAAAGATTTGAGTGGGAAGGGGAGAGTAATACAGGAGGTGACAAGTAACTCGCTTGGGCTAAGCTGAATGACAAGGGAAGGAAAAAGGCTTGAAATATTTGACAGCAAAGCAAGGAGGACAAACATTACAAGGAAGAGGATAAAATGAAAGTAAAAATGACTCGGGGAAGAGGGTGGAAAAGGTGAGGAAATTAAAAAAAAATAGGAAAAAGGATTGGAAAAAAGCACTAGAGGATAGGAAACCGAGAAGAAGGTAGAATAAGGAAAACTGGAAGATAAAGGAAGAGAAAAAGAACAGAAAGGAGACAAAAAAAAAAAAAAAAGAGGGTTTCAAGAGCAAGACCATTTATGGGAATGGTAAAGCTTGAGGTATCTAGAAGCATAGCAGGAAGAGTAACACCACAAGGCTGAGGATAATTGAAAATAAAAATGACCAGGGCCTGATACGAAAAAAAGACGTGAGCAAGAAAATAACTGAGACCTGTGGAAAGACAAAAAGAAACTGTTGGTTGGATAGGAGGTGGAAGAAGGGAAGGAAAGGGAAGAAGAGAAAAGGAGAAGAAAAGAAATAAGAGGAAAGGAGGGGAAGGGAAGAACGTATGGGAAACGCAAGTGAAAAGGGCTTGAAATATCTAAAAGCAAAGCAAAGACGATAAATGTTGAAAGACAGAGGTTAAAATGGAAATAAAAATGACTAGGGCAAAAGGGAGGAATGGGTTATGAAAATCGAAGAAAGTAAAGTAGCTAAGGTTTGACAATTAAAAAAAAAAAAAAGGACAACGCAGTAAAGCATGCGACAAAAAATCTTAGAAAAAAGAAATACAGTAATGGGTACGACAGAAGCCTTCAGAAAAGAAAAAAAAAATACAATAATGGATACGACAGAAACCCATACAAAAAATACAACAATGGGAACGAGAAAAAATACAATATTGAGAAGAACAAAATGCCTTCGAAAAGAAAACACATTATTGGGTACAAAAAAAAATCCTTAGAAAGTATAAAAGCGTTGCAAGAAAGATTAAAACAACTTTTAATAAAAAAAAAAAAAAATAGATGTACGGACAGGAGGTGGAAATGACCAAGTATACGTGAGCATGAGTGAGAGAGAGAGAGAGAGAGAGAGAGAGAGAGAGAGAGAGAGAGAGTAGAAGTAAAAGAAGGAAAAGAGGATGGGAAAAAAGAAAGAAAGAGAGATAGAAGGGTAGCTTAGACGAGACTACAGGAGGGTTGAGCAGAAGCGAGGAAAAAATATAAAAAAGCCAAGATAAGAACAAGAAAGAGGAAAAAGAAATATAAAAGACAACAGAATATAAGAATGAGAAAAGCAAAGATAAATAATCAGGGGAAACACAAACTAACAAAAGTGCGGAGAGAAATGAATAATAGAGAATAAGAGGAGTAACAAAAGAATGAAAGGATGGATGGGTGAGTGAGTGGGAGAGAGAGAACAAAGTGAGTTAGCGAGATGAGCAGCAGATGAATGCTGAGATAGACAGATAGATAAAGAGACAGACAGACAGACAAACAGATATAGTGACAGCGACAGCAACAGAGAAAGCAAAAGAAACACAGAGAGATGAATGGGTGGAAAGATGAATGAGCTCAGGGAAGAAGAGAATAAATCCAGTATAAGACTAATTCACTGCTGCATTTATCTGGATGAGTGTGCAAAGGGAATGATAAATGTAGGAAGGAGGGAAGGATTGTGGTGGATTAATGGAGACGTGTGTGTGTGTGTGTGTGTGTGTGTGTGTGTGTGCAGATTCCAGTATATAGAATTGTATGCTTTCTGCTTGAAATATTTCTCATAACTGCAGGTATGTGGATTTTTCTATATACTGAATACTGAATGTGGAATGTCCATTATAAATACTGTACATGGAAGAGAGAATTTTGAATGCCTTCCTTGAAAACATTAATATATGACAAGAAACCGTGAAATATGAAGAGAAACTATAGCGATACTATTACTGTACTGTAAAACAATGGAAATTTCTGTGCGGACAGAGATGCATATTCTTAAGGTGTCCCACAGGAAAAATATTTGTTAGAATAAAAGAAATTTTAAACAGAAAACATTAAAGAAACACAAAAGTGATTTGAAACTACTATGCTTCGAACATTTCTACATTCGTGTCAGCATATAAGCAGACTGATGCAATTATGCACACATAAAAATTGTTCCATTTTTGTTGGCTCTCAGTCTTAGTTCTTCCACTTTTACTTTAACGCTCATATCTTCGGGACAGCTCTAGCATTATGTTTGAGTTAACGCCAGAAGCCTGTTTTTATCTAAGTGTGAGTCTCAAGAGCCTGATCATTACTCTTTATTCTTGCTTAGTTAACCCGTCCTGAACATCGAACTTTTATCATTGTCGCGTAGCAAACGACAAATATGTTCATGCAGCTAACAGTGAATCGTAAGAGTCTAAAAGAGATATTCCTGTCACAATTAACTCTCCCAGTGTGGGAATAAATTTAATAATCAGTTCTAGCAAACCTCAGATGATTTTGTCCAGCTGAGATTGGGTAATGGGAGCCAGGGCGTGTAACCAAATCCCACGCACACACCTTCATTTTCAGCCAGTCCGGGTAATCATTTCATTTTCCAGTTATCAACATTTTCGCTCACCTGTCATACAAACCTGATGTTAAAAAAGAAACAAATACCAATACACCTACACTCTGAGCAACATGTAGCGAACACTGAACCCTTTGAGGCAAGACACTTGGTTTAAGGCACCTGACGCCTTTGTTCTTTCCGAGTTTACTTCTTTTGCCTTTCTTTCTTTCCTGCTTTCTTTCTACCTGCTTTATTTGTCTCCTCTTTTTTTTTTTTCCTTATCTTCTGCTTGACTCCTCATTTTCAGTCAATCAATCTGTCTCTCTATGTATATCTGTCTGTCTGTATATTTGTCTATGTATCTGTCTATCTGTCTAGCTATAAGTTTATCAGTCTGTCTGTCTGTCTAACACCTAGAGGCAACATACTTGATGTAATGCATCAACTATTTAAAATTTTGCGATTCTCTCTCTCTCTCTCTCTCTCTCTCTCTCTCTCTCTCTCTCTCCTCTCTATCAGTCCTCCTTTCCCTCTCAATTTATTTCATTCCTCCTCCTCCACCTTCTCCTCATAAGCATCATCATCATCAGCATCAGCATCAGCATCGTTATCGTCTCTGTCATCTCTGTTTATCTATTTACACCATTCTATCAATCTACCTAATAATTTATCTGTGTATCTACCTACCTGTCTATCTGTCTACCTATCTATCTATCTGTCAGTCTATCTTTCGTATTACAGCCTTGTCGTAATAGCTCGCTCGTCTAATTAACCTAATTGCAGTTTACGCCTCCCTTGTTTCCCTATTGACTTCACTTTTGCTCTCCATCCGTTCCTCTCTTGTCTATTTCTCCTCAGTTCTCTCTCTCTCTCTCTCTCTCTCTCTCCCTCTCTCAAACGCTGCAGGCTGAGACGAGATTGGTTAGGCAGCAGACAGTGCAGGGTGAGAGGGGTGAAAATAAAGACGAAAGTGAGTGAAAGTGAGTAGAGAACACCGGTAGATGAGTAAAAGAGGTGAAATAGACAGAGACGAAGATCGAGGGAGGGAAGGAAGAAAGGAAGGGAGAAGGAGACAGGAAGGGAAAGTGAGAATGAGAAAGACAAGAAAGAGAGGAAAGGAGGGAGGGACAGAGTGATTGAGTGAAAGTGATTAAAGGAAGGGAAAGAAAGAAACAGGAAAGGAAAAGATAGAGAATAAGTAAAAGAGGTGACAGAGAAGGAATATAACCCATGAATATGACCGAGGGATGAAGGGAAAATGAAATAACTATGACTTTCTATACGAGAGAGGGTGGCGAAAATGAAGATGGTATGAAAAAAAGTGAATAACGAAGATGACATAAGGACGAAAGTGAATAATGAGGAAACTGAGTAAGGTGATGATGGTGGTGATGAGTGTGTAGGAGAGAGAGAGAGAGAGAGAGAGAGAGAGAGAGAGAGAGAGAGAGAGAGAGAGAGAGAGAGAGAGAGAGAGAGGCCCTTGAAATTATTAAAACCAACATCCAGAAATACAGTAAAAAATTACCTCCCAGGCCTAGCCTAAATAAATTAAAAGCTCAAGCATTCGCCCACGAATACGTATCGTCCGCTATCACTGAAAAACTTGATCAGTGATCCTCTGATAGTCGGAGGCATATCATAGCAGGTTCGCCAACATCTGGGGGGGAAAGTCTTAGGCTTTCGCTCGCCGCGTTTCAGTGTTTATTTGCGTTCCTGTAAAAAGAAAAAAATAATAATAAATAAATATATAAGTAAATCAGTATTCCTCTGGTAATTGGAGTCATATCATCGCACCTTCGCCAAAATTATTAACCAACAAACCAGATATCCGGGGACTGTGCCCAATAAGTCTGGATGCAATTTGCCTCTTGATTTTGAGATACTTTGGCAGAAGGCAGACACACACACACACACACACACACACACACACACACACACACACACACAGAAGCAGATGATTAAATTATCATCTCACTAGGCAGGCTGTAACAAAGAGTTGGGAATTATATCAGTTTTCAGACCATCCATTAAAAATCTTGAAATGGGAATTTTCAAAATATAATCAATTCAATACTCAGGAAGTTTCATCCCTTCTGTCCGTGGTTGTATTTTATATTATTTTCCCAACAGGATGGGGGATGTTAATAGAACTCAACTTGAAACTCACCTGGCGATAGGTATGTATTGCAGGGGGGGGGGTCATTCTGCTGGTGTGGGCGTGGGTGTGCCAGTGGGAGTAAAAGATTAATAAAAGACGCAAGATACATACTTATATCAACGAGCCGAATCCACACCACACGAGATATAGAGTACCCGGCAGAATGGAAGGCCAGTGTTATATATACATCAACCTGTATGTGCAGACGATTTTATAGTCAGTTCAGGTGAGTTTTTCCAGCTGGAGGGGATAGATAAAACATTAATTAACCTCTTTACTATACTCTGTTCACTTTATCCAGAACTAAAACTGCCTTGTCTCCATCTTGATTGCTGAACTGTAGCTGTAGATTAACTCTAGAATATGGTGCTAGTCACGAAGAAGTTCTGTGGAAAGAATGTAGAGCCTTAATATTGTCTTATTCGGCCACTGAGTTACAGGAATTAAGCTGCAAAAGGACGATAATGTGGGTCAAGTTAAAGAGAATGAACTATAACCAAGGTTTATCCTAACTTGCTTTAAACCGTCTGGAAATAGCAAGAATAGACAAGAATCGGATTGAAGAAAATAAAGTTACAACGACAACAACAACAAAGTGCCATCAAATAATACACTGATACATAAATTAATCTAAAGGCAGCGAATTACGTATATTGTATTCTGTCCATCTTTTTCTTTTTTTTTTTTAAATCTCGGAGAGTGAAAAGTCAAAGGAGTTATTAAAACCAAATAAATAATCTAAATAAACTACACCACTGATGCCTAAGTAGATATATAGGGCGTGAAGTATATGCTTTTTTTTTTTTTTTTTTTTGTGTGTGGACGGCGAGAGGCCCAAGAGATTATTCATGGAACCTGTCGAGCTGAGTCTTTCATCACAGCTAAATTTTCAATAGCTAGAGTCTATTGGCTTTTCCTCCGCCTTTCCCTTCCTTTATATCCTCCCTATTCATTTACCTTTATCTTCTGTTCTGTCTGTGTATTCTTCTTTCCTTGCTGTATGCCCTATGATATTCTTTTTTCACTGTCAGATTTTCAGCAACGAAGGTCTGTTGGCCTCTTCCCTGCCTTTTCTCCCCCATTCCCTCCCTATTCCTTCCCTTCTTTTATTTTTTATCTTCTATCCTGTCTGTGCATTCTTGTGTCCCTTTTTCTGTGTTTTATTCTGTTATTTTGTTCTATCGTTCCCAAATGAAAAAGGGAAGGTTAATTATCTTTTTTTCTTCCCTTTTCTACTCTCATATTCTATCTATTCCTTCTCCCTGTCTTCTATTTCTTCTCCTCCTACTATGCGTCTCTCTGTTCCTTGTTCTACGCATTCTTTCATTTTTTTTTCTCTGTTATGCCGAACAAAGGAGGTATAATGGCATTTTCTCGGCCTTTTTCTTCCCCTGTATCCTTCCTATTCCTTGTCTGGTCTCTTTTATCTTCTGTTCCCTCTGTACACTTTTCTGTTGCTTCTTCTATGCTGTATTCTATTACTTTTTCCTATTACAGCCAAACTGTCAACAAAGAGATTTTATTGTCATTTTTTCGGTTCCTTCCATTCTCTGAGCCATTTCATATCTGTCGCCATCTACTCTGTTCTATTCATTTTTCAGTCACAGTCATATTTCAACAACAGAGGCCTTGTGTTTATTTTTTTTTTCTCGGTCTTCTCGTTTTAGTTTTCCCCTGTACCCTCCATATTCCTTCCCTCTGCTCATCTGTTTCTTCTGTCCCTTCTATGCCTTCTACCTTTCCATGGTCTTTGCTTTATTCACTTCTTTTTTCAAGTACAGCTAAGTCCTCAACACTGGAATTTTATTGGTTTTTCTCTATTCTTTTCCTTAACAGAGAATAACTGGTGATGCTAAAAACTGCGAGGTAATGCCAGGATAGTGTGAGAGATACGTAAGTTTTTATATATTAAGGAAGGACACATAACATTGAAAGCCGGCAAAAACTTTCAATTTCAAATGAACAATATATATATATATATATATATATATATATATATATATATATATATATATATATATATATATATATATATATATATATATACCGGTACTTGTAGTACTATAAGGCATGTGGTACCCAGTTTGTGTGTGTGTGTGTGTGTGTGTGTGTGTGTGTGTGTGTGTGTGTGTGTGTGTGTGTGTGTGTGTGTGTGTGTGTGTGTGTGTGTGTGTGTGTATTTTATTATATTTTTCTTTGTTTTCTTTTGGTGGGAGGAGAGGGAAGAGTCGGGTGTGGGTCGGTTGCCAGTGTGAAAATGCAGGAGTGGAATCACACATCTTGCAGCCGTCAGCCAAAATTCATTAGGGAGCAGCGCAACGCTGAATCCTGCTGCTATCTTTCTAATTACACCCACGAACACACACGTAGTCCTGGTGATGTATGACAGTCCCTCCCATTCCTTCCTTGCCAGTTAATTTCAGCACAAGGCAAGTTAATATTCTCAGGCGCCTATGGCTCACTCAGCTGCATAACATCGTCTTACGTTAGATAGAACAGAATACTGGTATTGTGTCGTCCATGAAACAGCTGACATTCGAATCGAATTTATGAAAACTATTTCAGTACTAAAAACATATAAACAGCATAGAAAGCAATATTACCCCACTGAAATGCCTGATATTTACCGCTTTTCTCTGGCTACCCTTCACAGCACACCTCCGGTCCTAGGAAGTCTTATGTGAATGCACTACGGTTGGATGACAGGGTTATTGTGTCGTGTGCACCGCTGATTCGGGCCAAGGCACTTACACCAGACTGGCACTCTTACTCTTGTCGTTTAAGTAAGCTCCCTAACACCTCTTCCTTTGCTATTTATTTTTTGAATATTGTTGGTTAATAACTCTAAGTACGGTATTTATGCAGAGTTTGGCGATTTTAGAAGAATTTATGTAACACAGAATAACACAGCAGAGTACAGCAATGTGTAATGGAATATAAGTAGCTCAGGAAGAGGTGTTAGGAAGCTTCCTTAGCACTTCTTTAATTATTTATTTTTCAATGTGGGTGGTAAAATTCTTATGAACGTTTATTTATGCATAGTACTTCTATACTGGAAGGATTTATGTAACAGATGAGGACAGTATGGTCTGACAATAAAATATATCGCTTTATAAGAGGTGTTAGGGAGGTCTCTTTGCGTCTCTCTCTTAGCTATTTGTTTTTTTGGCTACTGATGGTTAATATCGTTTTCTACGTTCTTTATGCAGAGTATGGAGATACTGGAAGGATTTATGTAACACGGAAGAGGACAGTAAGGTGAAATTTTAAACAAATCCTTTAGGAACAGATGCTAGGGGGCTTCTATAACTCCTCTTCCGTAGCTACTTCTTTTGTGATATGGCTGGTTAATATCCTTTTGTACGTTATTTAACCCATTACCTCCCAGAGTTCCTGTGCGAGGGATTTTGCCGAATGGGTACTAAGCGTACTGCCCTCCGCTTGTCGGTTCATAGTCGAGAAGCTCATAGGTCCCTCCCCTAGGGTTCCCTTCTCTATTAACTTTTGAAAATGCCCAGTTCCGTCCTCAATTGAGGACATTGGGAGGAAATGGGTTAATTAAGCAGAGCATGAGAGTGTATGTAACACGGAAGAGGACAGTAAGGTGTAATAAACAAAGAGAAAGTCGCTTAGGAAAAGGTATTAGGAAGCTTCCTTAACCTACGAGAATATGGCCTTGAGTGACACAGTTGTGCTACCGACAGGCGGTTTGGTTCAGGCCCACTTATGGCTTCTCCTGGGGTTAACCACTTCACCCCCACCACGCCTTTGTCTTCCACAGCATTTCCTGATTAGCTTAATAATCTATCGTTACTGTTACATCTCGGCAGTCAACATGAACTGATGGTGATTTTAGGCCAAGTGTGTGTGAGAAGGGTATACTCAAAATATTTAATTTATTTAATGATTATTATCATCATTATTTTTATTATCATGATTATGATCATTATTATTATTATTATTATTTTTTATATTATTATTATTAGTATTATCATCGTTATTATTGTTGATGTTATTGTTGTTCTTGTAGCTGCTGCTGCTGCTGTTGTTTTTGTTTTTGTTGTTGTTGTTGTTGTTCTTAATTTTATTTTAGTTTCTTGTACACAATTTTATTCGGGTTTGGAGAGACTTTTCGAACTGGAATGGTTAGAACGGTCTCCATTAGTCCCCTCACAACCTGATTCTCTCTCTCTCTCTCTCTCTCTCTCTCTCAAGTTGAAAAAAATCGTCTGAAAGTTGCAAGAAGAAATTGAAAAATGAATGTCACCGAGCTGAAGGTATTAAGACGTATATCAGTGAGTTTACAAGAATGCGGCCAGAAGACAACACGAACTATACGCCTGCAGTGAGTATAATGGACAGTGAGGTGGTGGTGCAATGGATAGAGAAGTGTGCTGGCAACAGTGGCATTATGGGATCGACTAGTTTGGGAGTGTTTTTGCGTCTACACCGACATGTCAAAAAAAAAAAAAAAAATCGTAACACAGGTCTGAATGACAACCCTAGCATACCACAGTAATGATGATGGGTATTAGTGTCTCAGTGGTGATATTAGAAAAGGTTACTGGGCATTATCCCTCGGGTATATAATATGTGGGTTACTGGACCCCACAAACCAACTTCCGTACCTAGGTTTTGTTTATTTATGCATTCATTTATATATAAATATAAGTAGGAATGTATGCATGTACGCATATTTACTACAAGGAGAAGAAGGAACTAAAGGCTCAAAGCCCGAAAGTTGTTCCTTAAAAAAAAAAAAAAAAAATCCATTGATTTTGACTAGGATTAATTAATATAAAAAGTATTTGTTAGTTTCCCTCATCAAAACAATGTCAAAATCTAATGGGACTTGGCCCAGCCTATTAACAATAACAGTTATAATGGTCGATGCTGCACTTCACAAGATGGAGCTCTTGAACGTGTCAAGGATATAATAACCTAATGAAATCATGCTGCACCACCTCCAACACCGCCTGTTACCACAGTGACTATTACTGCCATCTCTTTTATTGCTGCTTCTGTAGCTACCAATACCACCATCATCAACACCACCAGTCCCTCTTCTACTTATGTTTCCACCATCACCACCACTATCATAACCACCACCACCACTATCACCAAAACTGTCACTACCATCGCCACCATCACCTGTTGTTGCTTCCGTTACCATTACCACTACCATTTTAACATTTATTCCAATATCACTACTATCATCACCAGGTGCACCATCACCAAATCATAGCTGTAACCACCACTACCATCACCTCCCACCGTCACAACCCCCACCATTACCCCAATCAACACCATTATCACACAGCTACTATCATTTCACTACTATCTTACTAACTTCACATCCATTACCACTACCACCACTACCACCATCACCGCCATTACCAGTTCTCCATACACCACAACAAGCGTATCCCTGTTGACCCCAATCAACACATGAAACGTTGATGCTCATAAGCTTAAACCCCCTCGTCACAACACAGTATAACCATCACACAAATTAATCATCCATTCACTCATTCATCCAGGCCTTTATTACCTCACCAGGAGTGTAGGGGCCCGGGGCTAGGCTATTCAGTCTAGATAAACATATTACCCATCCGTCCATCCATCATCCATTCCTCTATGCCTTAACCAGGAGCGTAGGGACTCGCGGCTAGGCTAATCGGTCCAGACAAACATTTTACTTATTCATCCACTCATCCGTTCAGTCCTTTACTGCCACATCAGCAGCATAGGCGTCCAGAGCTAGGACATAACTCTTCACTGCGATTACGTATTAGTCTAGTCTGTGTGTGTGTGTTTTTTTTTTTTTATCTAGAGACGAATTTATTGACTCCTTGCCTTCGATTACACATTTTTATTCACTTCTTGCTATCTGCAGACAGTTTTATACAGCTTAGGAATTCTTAGAGAAATTGAGAGGTTAGAGAAATAGAGTGGTAGGTGGGGGCGCACACCATCCACTCACTCTATGTAGTGCAGCTCTCGGGTGTCTGACCTTTCCTTTCCTCTATCCTTCTTTCCTCCCATCCTCTTCTGTTTCTCTTTCCTTCATTTTTTCCTGTGAGTGACTCTACACTGAGTGACAAGCCATATGGTTTCCTGTACACCAGGAAACCATTTACCACGCTGGGTGGTAGCAATATCACCAAATTTTGGCGCCTGGTGGTTTAGTGAGTAATTATAGCTCTCCAATCGGAGTGAGCCGGTGTAGACTTATATCCAAGAGATGGTTGGGGTTTATTGCTCATGTAATGCCACTCGGGGATGAGTGAGGCTGGTCACTCTTATCTTAAATGTCAGGACCAACTTGCCTAGCCCCGGGCTCTTACGCTCCTCATGGAGCAACGTAGGATTGGATGATGGATGGATGGATAGACAGAGCCTTCATTATCTCCCACACCACAAATGATACCCGTTAAGTTAAATAAAAAAAGTTGTGAGCCAACAAGATTATAACGGAAAGTATGGGCGGCATCAGAAGTAAAATACAAAACTAAAAATAACTCATCACAACTAAATAATAACTAGAACACCGTAAAATTGGCCAACGACAGTTTTGATAAAGAAAACCTTCCAATAGCCATTGCTTACAAGAAGCCGAGCTATAAAGAGATCTTAAGGTTAAGGTCACTGATCTGCATGTCAGCTTAGGCCATCACAGTCTATAAGTCCACTAAGTTTTGTGGCTTCAGCTTTAATCCTTCATGGAAAATTAGGTGATGTCCGGAAAAGTCCTAGTTATTTACCCCAGGCGATCTAGGAGAATAATCAACCAATTAGAACCATACTCCTTGCCAGACTGTGTCCGCCTTAAGGGTATATCGTAGTAAAATTTCAGCTTCCTTCCATGAGCGGTTCTTGAGATTGCGAGGCTGTCTCACATTTCTGTGCTCCGAATAGTATCCGGAAATCCGCTTGATGGACTCCCACCATATTTGACCAAAAGAAGCCGACAGCTGTCTGACTACGCTGACCAAGTTGGAAGGCTCTAGGCCAAATAACCTTTGAAATACCACTGTTATAAAGTAAGTAATAATAATAATAACAACAAAAACATCAACAACAACAACAACAAAAACAACAATAATAATAATAATAATAATAATAATGGAGGATGGATGGTGAACTTGTTGAACGAAAGGCAATGATAGACTACGTGTGTGTGGATGAGCGAATGAGAAGACAAGTGTTGGATGCAAGGGTGTGGAGAGGGTGGGGGAATGGAGTCTCGGACCATCACTTAGTGATGGCCAAGATAGAGCTGCAAAGAAAGTGGTTGAGGAGGCGAAGGGGAAGACAGGAGGAAGCAGCTCCTGTGAGAAGAGTGGAGAAATTGCAAAATAGTGAGAAGAGGACAGAGTATAAGAGCATAGTGGAAGAAAGATTGGGAAGGTATGAGCTAGAGCAGATGGAAGGGGTGGAAGACGTATGTAAGATATTCACGGAAGAGATAAGCGCAGCGTGTGAGGTGGTTTGTGGAGTGAGGAGGAGATGCAAGGGTGTGCAAGGGACAGCATGGTGGAATGATGAGGTGAAACGAGCTGTGGAACAAAAGAAGAAGGCATATGGTGAATGGTTGGCGAGTAGAGGTAGGGAGAAGATGAGAGAGAGAAGAGAGAGGTATATGTGAGCAGGAGAAGGGAGGTTAAGAGACTGGTGAAGGAGAGTAAGAAGAAAGTGGATGAAGAGTTTGGGAGGAATCTGAGTGTGAAATGGAGGGAGAGTAAGAAATTGTTTTGGAAGGAGGTAAAGAAAGTAAGGCAGTGTGAAAGGGGAAATAGTAGGGGAGTGAAAGATAGGAATAATAGATTGTTGGTGGAGAAGAGAGAGAAATTGAGGAGATGGAAGGAGCACTTTGAGGATTTGTTGAAGGTAGAGAGTGAGAGCAGTGTGAGTATAAGTGGTTGGGGAATGGCTGGGAGAAGAAGAGATGAGAGGAGGGAGGAAGAGATCAGTAGGTCGGAAGTAGTGGAAGCGATGAAGAAGATTAAGCTGGGAAAGGCCCCAGGAATTGATGGAGTGTGTGGTGAAATGCTTAGGTATGGGGGTGAGATTGTTGTGGAGTGGATATGGAAGTTGTGTAGATTGGCTTGGGAAGAGGGAAGGGTTCCAGAGGGACTGGAAATCAGGTATAATTGTTCCTCTGTACAAAGGAAAAGGGGAGAGAGAAGTATGTGGTAACCATAGGGGTATTTGCCTTCTTAGTGTGACTGGTAAAATATATGGTAGAATACTCATTGACAGGGTGAGGCATATGACAGAGGAGCTAGTTGGAGAAGAACAAGGGGGATTTAGGAAGGGAAAAGGGTGTGTAGATCAGATATTTGTTCTAAGATGTTTAGTGGAGAAGTATCTAGAGAAGGGAAGGAAAGTGTACGCTGCCTTCATGGACTTGGAGAAAGCTTATGACAGAATAGATAGGAAAGGTATGTGGAAGGTATTAAGAATATATGGAGTGGAGGGGAAATTGTTGAGTGCTGTGAAGAGTATGTACGAGGGAGCTAGGGCTACGGTGCGAGTGGATGGAGAGCTGAGTGAGTTCTTTGATCTCAGTGTGGGACTGAAACAGGGGTGTGTAATGTCTCCATGGCTGTTTAATATATATATGGATGGGGTCGTAAAGGAGGTACAAGGTAGGGCAGTGGATGTCGGGGTGGCCCTAATGAATGAGGGTGAGATTTGGAAGCTTCCGGTGTTGCTGTTTGCTGATGATACAGTATTGTTGAGTGAAGATGAATGGGAGTTGCAAGGTTTGGTGAATGAATTTGGGACAGTGTGTAGGAGGAGGAAGCTGAAAGTTAATGTAAACAAAAGTAAAGTTATGGTGTTTGAGAGGAATGAAGTCACAGAGTGTGCAGTGAGGTTGGATGGTGAGGATATGGAGAATGTGAGTGCATTCAAGTACTTGGGTAGTGTGATGAGTAAGGATGGAACTTTGGGGGATGAAGTACGTGAAAGGGTACAGCAGGGAAGGAAGGTTGTTGGCACACTGAAAGCAGTGATGAGAAATAGGGAGGTGAGTATGGAAGTTAAGAAGTCACTGCATGATGGTATTGTGATCCCTACCCTGACGTATGGAAGCGAGGCGTGGACCTTGCAAGAGGGGAACAAGTCAAGAGTGAGAGCAGTGGAAATGAGTTACTTGAGAGGAGCATGTGGAGTGACATGGAGGGACAGGTTGACGAATGAAGAAGTGAAGGAACGTTGTGGGGTAGTTGTGGATGTGGTTGAAAAGATTAGGAGAAATACACTGAGGTGGTTTGGACATGTGGAGAGGATGGAGAATGAAAGACTGACTAAGAGGGTGTATGTAGGTGAGGTGGAGGGAGGGAGAGGGAGGGGTAGACCGAGGATGAGGTGGAGGGATGGAGTTGAGAGGTATATGAGGGAGGGGGGTGAGTTGGGGGAGGGGAGTCAAATGGTGGGTGACAGAGTGACTTGGAGGCGTTTTGTCTGCGGCCACCCTTTGCGGGATTAGGGCGTCGGGCTATAGATAGATAGATAGATAGATGATCATGATATTATTAATAATGAAAGTAATAATAATAATAATAATAATAATAATAATAATAATAATGATGATATTAATAATAATAATAATAATAATGATAATAATAATAGTAATAATAATAATAACTAGAATTCTGAAATTGCTGAAGAAATATTCAAACAAATCCACATTCCAGATGAAAATACGTCTACCATTGAAGTCCTCGTATGTAGGGACTTTTAGTAGGACTCAAAACTTTTTACGGATTTTGACTTGTGACCTTGAGACCAAGGTCAAAGTCAGTCATACACGCATGTCCAACTACATTTTCACCGAGTTTGGTCAAAATTGGCAAAATACTTTCAGATTTACCACTTTCAGGCATGAGGGAGCCATTTTAATTTTCTTCAATATAGACTATCAAAAACTACCTTTTGGACATCAGTATCAATATCCTGATGCAACAGTATATGTCGACGACTATGTACTGGAACATTTCCAACGCAATCGTTACAGTAGTTTTTGCTGCGCAAGGGAGCAAAAACTAAAGAAAAAAAAATAACAAAGAAGGAGCAAGTGCGGTGCTAGTGACAGGGGAAAATAAATTGCCAAAAGAATCCTGCAACCGATATACATCACTCCTCAAAATTGCAAGTCTATCTTGGACGGCCTTGGAATGCCAGCCTTCTAGATCTCCCCCTCCCTCAAAGAAAAAAAAAAAAATACATTATCAATAACAGCTCAACAGATAAAGTTTGTAACAGTAATAATAATAATAATAATAATAATAATAATAATAATAATAGTAATAAAAATAATAATAATAATAATTTTGACTGTAAAATGGTATCCCAGCCTTACAGAAGAGAGTTTTGGGATTCTGAAACATGTTTTTTTTTTTTCCTCCGCAGCTCCACTAAAAACCTAGTTATAAAGGGCCTAGTTTTGAAAGTTTGCAGGTTCATGTGACCTCGACCTTGAGGTCAAAGGCAGCGATCTTGTGCTGGTGACTTTAAGTATCAAGGTCTACAAGTCCACCAAGTGTAGTGGCTCCAGCAGTATTCTTTCGTGGAAAATTATGCGACATTCAGAGTATCAAGGAAAATCCCGATATTTGACCCTAGGCAATCTAGGAGGATATTCACCCGATTAAGATCATACTTTTTTCATATATGCTGCCCGGGAAGGGGCATATGCTAGATGAATTTCAGCTTTTTATCTTAAGTGGTTTCTGGGACTGTGTCAACAATTTGGTTTTCCATTTTCGGATAATATCAAGTCATGCTGTTAACCGATTTCCTTCTAATTTTGCAAGGTGAAGTGGCCAGCTGGGGGACTCAGCTGGTAAAGTTTGAAGGCTCTAGCGTCTAGGCTAAATAGCCTCCGAGTAATGAGCATTTACCTTTTAAGAAGAAAAAATAATAATAATAATAACAACAATACTAATACTGATATTAATACTAATAATGATAATAATAATGATACTGAAAAAAACTGTGAAACTTCCCGCAGGGATGTGGAAAGTTTTTGTAATGTAAATGCTGATTCTAATGCTGCTGCTGCTACTGCTACTACTACTACTACTACTACCACGACTACGACTGATAATAATAATAATAATAATAATAATAATAATAATAATAATACCAACAAAAACGATACTCTCAACCTACCGTATGTAATAGGTAGAGACTACTACTACTACTACTACTACTACTACTGACAATGATAATAATATTGACAAGGACAATACAATTCACCACTGGTGTGGTGTGTTATAATAATAATAATAATAATAATAATAATAATAATAATAATAATAATAATGATAATAATAATAATAATAATAATAATCGCCAGCAGGAAAAAAAAATATAATGAAAATTATAGTAGGCATCTGAAGTAAATGTAAGTAAGTGAATGAATAAACAAATAAATAACTTGTCAATCCTCATGTCTTTCCTGCTGCTCATTGCTTGGACTTGTGAAAACCAGTGTAGTGAATCTGTAACAACTGACACGGATGAGTTTATTTGGCCTCAAATCAGTATCTGTAGTATTAGGTGCTGTGGATTCACCAGACTGATTTTCAAAGCCCATGGAGAGAGAGAGGCGATTTTTTACGCCAAATGTGCGTCATGGAACTGACGGGGTTAAATTAGGAAGCACATCTAGTATAAGGAGTTAATGAAGGCCATATCTAACCCATCCAGTTCGATAATTTGATCCAAAGAATAAAATAATCGTCTTAGGCAGCATGGGTAATGTAAATAAAGTGACTGCATTCAGTGGTCCAGGGACGGGTATTCTCGTCGGTTAACGAAGCTTTGTAACGCCTTTTCCTAAGCGACTTATTTTGCTTATTACACCTTATTCCCCTTGTCCGGGTTATATTCATCGTTGTACTATTGCCATACTCAACATAGAGACCATACAAAGGGATGTTAACCAGCCATATAAAAATAAATCGCTGAGGAAGAGGTGCTAGGGAGCCTGCTTACCCGATGACAATACAGGCCAGGGAGTGACCAGCTGTTCCCCTGAGAGGCATTATATGAGTGATACAGCCCCAAACATCCTTGGACTTGAAAACCTTATGGGCCACATACAGCTAGAGCGCCTTGACCCACTAAACTACCAGGGGTCATTTGGTTATGTGATGACCATCCGCTGTAGCCAACAGTTTCCTGGGGTACAAGAAACCATTTGGCAAGTCACTCAGTTCAGTCATCTAAAGATAGCACTACATCAAGTGGGTGGACGTAGCTCCTCCCCCCAAACACAACTACAATGAAAAACAATATTGCACAGCATCTTAGAAATAACCATCACAACACACTACCGTGAATGATGCAGACCTTGCGTGAAAGAGAGAGAGAGAGAGAGAGAGAGAGAGAGAGAGAGAGAGAGAGAGAGAGAGAGAGAGAGAGAGAGAGATATGGATAAATGGATGATTGGATGGGTAGACAGACAGGTAGGTAGAGAGATGGTCAGATATTGACAGATAAACATGTAGACATATAGATACTCAAAATTCCAAAGTACTCCACCAACAGTAAATTCCACCACAACACACTATTAGGAATATTGCAATCCTTTCAGCGAAATACTTATATATCCAAAAATGTATGTATATATGTTAAACAACCGTGTGAGGTGTTGTGAAGTATGCAAGACGAAATGGTTGCCATCTGCTTTAAACCAAACTTGTGATGCATGTTAACTCCTCCACTTCACCGCTTATTCAGCTCAGTATAAATCTTTGTCGATATACCTATCTGTCTAAACTACATATCATCTCTATATATCTGTCCATCTATTTGTTTGTCTGTCTGTGTGTCTGCTTACCTGTCTCTATGTGTTAATCTATCAGTCTCGATATCCATTATGTCAGTCTGTCTGCATAACTGTACGTGTATTTACCTTAATTACTGTCAACATAGAAACATCTATAATCTCTCTCTCTCTTTCTTTCTTTCTCTCTCTCTCTCTCTCTCTTTCTTGGGGGCAGTGGTATTGCGCCTGACTCAAGACCGAAGGGTCGAGAGTTTATACCCCGCCCAGGTAGCAGCCGGGCTGGAAGGGGTAACGCTTTCCCGTCACCCAGTGGAGCTATATGATCGATCAAAGTCTATCTACGGGAATTCATCTCTGTCTGTCTGTCTGTCTGTCTGTCTGTCTGTCTCTCTCTCTCTCTCTCTCTCTCTCTCTCTCTCTCTCTCCAATTTTCACAATTATATCTTTCTCATTGTCGCTCCCAAACGCAGCAGATAGGCCTGGATAGATAGATAGATAGATATGTATTTGTATGCATATGTATGTGCATCTGTCTATGTATGTATGTATGTGTGCATGTTGGTGGCTGTATGTGTCTGCTGTATATATCACTAGTGCTTGCCCGACAAAATTTGAGGGACTGACTAATAGCCTTTCCATCACAAAATGTTTGCAAATATTATTATCTGTTTCCATATCGTTACTGAGACCAAAGTGACAAATTCTGACAAAAATGTCCATTTCTCTTTTCGCATAGTATTGCATGTCGCGCTTTCCGCCAATTTCGCACTGTCGCGTCGCACGAGATGGTCATTTTTTTTTTTCTGCTACGTCCTGGACTTACCCCGACCTAATGCAGAAGAAGCAGGTCGATATCTATCACCGTTCTCCTGAAGGAAACAAACAAACTTACAGACAGACATTTACGCGTGTCGACAATTTCGTCCCGTGGCCTGAGCGTGATCATTTTTGTGTTTGGTAATTTTTTGATACTCTCAGGACTTTCTCCGAGCTAATGCAAAAAGAATTAGGTTGATATATACTACCTTTCTCGTGAAAGAAATACACACACACACACACACACACACACACACACACACACACACACACACACACACACATACACAGCTTAACTTTAGTATTAAGATGACTTCACATTGGCTACTTATTAGTGTCCTAACAAACACACTCAGTGATAGCAAGAGTATATGTGTGAGAGGGAGAGAGAGAGAGAGAGAGAGAGAGAGAGAGAGAGAGAGATCTTCAGTGCTGCATGATTAAAAATGCTTTAAAAACAGCAATACAAATACAGAAAAACTGATACTCAACGTGTGTTTCTATTAATTTCTTGAATCTAATTTCAGACTTACGGTAATATTTTCTTACTGCCCATTTAAGAGAGAGAGAGAGAGAGAGAGAGAGAGAAAGAGAGAGAAACATTAAGAATCAACATATAAGGTGTGAGTGGAATGGAAGGAGGAGGAAGAGGGGGAGGAAGAAAAGGATTTGGGGAGAAGGAAAGTCAACAGAAACAAGAAAGGAAGCATTTTAGAAGGATAAGGATTTTTTTTTTTTTTTTTTTTTTTTTTTTTTTAAATGCGAGGAAGAAGGAACCAAAGGCCATGAGCCCGAAGTAACAGTTCCCTCCAAGAGAAAAACAAAATACAATATAGAGCCAAATTCAAGATCCGATCATTTTGAGATGCCTGGACACACTGCGTTTGAAAGACTGGAGATCACAGGCAGCAGGAAATACAGACAGAGGGAGACAGTTCCAGAGTTGACCTGTTGCATAAATGAAAGACTGGGAGTAACGGTTAATTCTTGCATTAGAGAGTTGGACAGAAAAAGGATGAGAGTCTGCTGCCAGACGGGCGCTACGCGCCCGTCGTAGAGGTGGAGGAATGCAAGCAGACAGTTCAGAGGAGCAGTGACCATTAAAGTAGCGATAGAAAAGAGATAAAGATGCAACAGTGCGGCGAAGAGACAGAGGTTGAAGGGAGTCAGTAAGAGGAGGAGAGTTAATGAGACGAAAAGCCTTTGACTCCACCCTATTGAGAAGAGCTGTATGAGGGGAGCCTCCCCACACATGAGAGTTGCACTCCACACAGGGGCGGACAAAACCCCTGTATAGAGTCAACAATTGCGCAGGGGTAAAGAAAGAGCGGAGTCGGCTTAGCACACCCAATCTCTTGGAAGCAGATTTTACAAGAGATGTAATATGATCTTTCCAAGATAAGTCCCGAGTAAATGAAACCCCAAGCATGTTCAAGGATGATGCAGGATTAAGCTGAATATTATTAAACATTAGTGGGTATACCTGTGGAAGATTTTGTCGGGTTGAAAGGTGTAAGAACTGAGTCTTAGATGCATTAAAGACAACCATATTATTTTTACCCCAGTCAGAGATACGAGCCAAGTCAGACATTAGGTGTGCCATAGCCTCATCCCTTGTTTGTTGAAGTAACTGTTGAGATGGGCGTTGCGGGAACCGAATGGAAAGGTGAAGGGTGGAGTCATCAACATATGAGTGGATAGGGTTAGATGTACAGCTTAGAAGATCATTGATGAATAAAAGGAAGAGAGTTGGTGATAGGACAGAGCCCTGAGGAACACCACTGTTGATAGATCTAGGAGAAGAACGATGGCCGTCTATAACAGCGGCTATAGAACGACCAGAAAGGAAGCTAGCGATGAAGGCACAGATAGAAGGATAGAAACCGTAGGAGGGCAGTTTGGAAATTAAAGATTTATGCCAGACTCGATCGAAAGCCTTTGAGATGTCAAGTGCAATGGCAAAGCTTTCGCCAAAGTCCCGAAAGGAGGATGACCAGGAGTCCGAAAGGTAGGTGAGAAGATCGCCAGTGGAGCGTCCCTGACGGAACTCATACTGACGATCGGAAAGAAGGTTGTGATAGGAAAGATGCCTTAAAATTTTTCTATTAAGAATTGACTCGAAAACTTTTGAAATACAGGACGTTAAAGCAATTGGACGACAGTTGGAGGGCTGGGAGTGGTCACCCCTCTTTGGGACTGGCTGAATGAGAGCAAACTTCCAGCAAGAAGGAAAGGTACAAGTTGACAGACAAAGACGAAAGAGTTTGCCTAGGCAGGGTGTAAGCACAGAAGCACAGTTCTTGAGAACAACAGGAGGGACCCCATCAGGCCCATATGCCTTGTTAGTACTGAGGCCAGTGATGGCAGAAAATACATCAACTGAAGAAATTTTAATGTCAGCCATGAGGAAGTCAGAGGGGGGAAGTGATGGAGGAACAGCACCGGAATCGTCTAAGGTAGAATTGGAGGAGAAAGTCTGTGCGAAGAGATCTGCTTTATCAGTAGAAGAAATAGCTACAGAACCATCAGAGTAGAAAAGAGGGTAAGAAGAGGGCAGAAGGAAAGACGAAAGAGAATAAGGAGATATAACAAAAGATAGAGTTAGATACATTAAACGTAATAATGGAAATTAGTAATGAGGAAGCAAGAATAAATGAATGAAAAGAAATAAAGTAACGATGTGAAAAAAGTAAAGAGGAAAAGAAACTCGGTCATTATTTAAGTGTTATGGAAGAAAGAATCTAATGACTGATTAAAAGCCTGAATAAATGTGGGAAGAATATTAAAAATGCGGAAGTAGTGGAGGAAGTTGGATTCTCATAACGAAGCTAAGAAAGAGGGGGAAGAGGAAAGAAGAAGGGATCGAGGGGAAGGCATTCGGATGTATTAAATGAGAGGAAAGGATTAAAGTAAATAGAGAGAGAGAGAGAGAGAGAGAGAGAGAGAGAGAGAGAGAGAGAGAGAGCAAGGTGAATCTAGGAAAGAGAATGTAAAGAAGGAATGAGAAAAGGAGGGAAGAAGGAAGGGATGTAGAAGAGATGGAAAAAGGCAAGGAAATGGTTAGGGAAAAAAGAATGAATGAATGAAAGACGAAAAGCAAGAGGACTGAGACAAGCAAGAATGAAGAAAAGCAATGAAATATTGAATGAACGAAAGAACAAAAATGAAAGGAAGAAAGGGAATAAAAAGAGTAAGAAGGAACCCACGACCAGAGAGGAGGAAGGAAGGAAGAAAAGGAAGTCAGGCAAAAAGAATGAAATACAAAACAAACCGAATGAAGACAGCACGGAACGACGGAAGTGTCACTACGTTCATTAAAAGTGAATTTCAATTAACCAAGGAACAGAAGTAGGAGGAAAGAAACGTGCAGGAACTTAACAATTTAAGCTACATTATAGGAAAAATTTATGTCGGGAAGAAAAACTGTGAGAGAATAAAGGAAAGAATGGACGAAGAAATACAGGTATACGGGAAGGAAGGCGAATCGTTGATGATGGGAAAAGAAAAATGCAATGGTTTAGAGGACTCATGAATAATAGACTGAAGTAAGAAAGAGAAAAAAGAAACGGCAGGAAAGAGAGTAAGGAAAGAAGGAAGGAAGGAAGGTATGAGAGAGAGGATGCGAGGAACAAAGGAGGAAAATATAGAGACGGAAGAAGAAAATTCGAGGAAAATGGATAAGAAGATGGGAAGACAGGAGGATAGGAAGGTAGGAAAGCAAATATGATAAAGCAAATACAATGACTGCATGAAAGAGAGAGGATAAAATAAAGCAAAAAAGAAAGGAACGAGGAGACCAAATAACAGAATATTTGAAAAGCATATGGAAAGAACATATAAATGTACAGAATGAAGGGAGAAAATGAACCAAAGAATGAATGAAGGCATGAAGGTAGGAAGGAAGAAGTGAAGGAAGGAAAAATGTGAACCAAGGAGGGAACAAAGGAAGGAAGGAGGGAAGGAAAGATGGACAAGGAAAAGGGCCAACCACAGAGGGTGTAAAATGGAGTAACGTGAAAGCAAAATCGAGGCAGAGAGGGGCTGTTAAATTCCAGTCCAAGGAACATGGGAGGGAGGGAGGAAGCATAGGAAGGAGAAAGGGAAGGAGGAAAAATGTGAGGGAATAAAGGAGGAAGAGTGAAAGAGGAAAGATGAATGAAGGAAGGAGGAAGAAAGGAAATGAGGATGGAAGAAAGGAAGATGTTGAATGCCTTCACGGCATTCAACATCTTCCCATTTACTCCATACTCTTAATTTTTTTCACATTCTTTATCTATCAACTCTCTTATGCTTTCTCCAAATCCATGAAGACCGCAAGCAACTTCCCTCCCTTCTCTAGAAGCTTCTCGACTGAAGACCAAAGGATGAATATCTGATCTACACTACCTCTTCCTTTCCTAAAACCTTCCTGTTGTTCTCCAACTAACTCCTCTATTATTTCGCTAACTCTGTTAGTAAGTATCCTACCATATAGCTTTCACATTACACTAAGAAGACAAATGGCTCTTTGATTACCACACACTTCTATTTCGCCTTTCTTTTTCTACGGGGGAAAAACTATCGTATACCTGACTTTCAATCCTCCGGGTCTCTACCTTCCTCGCAGGCCAATCTGCACATCTTCCATATTCATCTTACTACTATCTTTTCGCCATGCTTCATTATTTCACCACACACTCCATCATTTCCTAAGGCGTTCAGCATTTTGATTTTCTTCATTGCTTCCACCACGTCCATCCTACTGATCTCTTTTTCCCTACTCACCTCCCTCCAGCACCTGGACAAACACTCTCTCTTTCATCTCATTATTCGCACCCCTTACATTCCGTGTTTCAATCCGTACCTTGTCCTTTGCCCGGTCCTTGGTCGTAACCTGTTCGTTTATCCTAGTCCAAGGGATTCTGTTTATTTTGTTATTTGGTTGTTTTCCGGGGAGGGGCACTAACCCTCCGCCAACACACTTGACATTTAGGGAACATTATGTTCGTTGCTTTATCAGGTTACCACCCACCGTACTAAAAGGTTTCTTGGTTTACAGAAATTCTTTTGGCTTACAACTCAGTATAAAGTGACCCTGACATAAAGTATCACTACACTGAGTGAGTGGATGACGGCCGCCCCCTCCGATCACACAAACACGCCTGAAAAATATCTTTGACTAATGGCCAGAATGGAGGTATGATGATGAGGAGGGAGAGAATAGTAAATAAGTGAGAGAGAGAGAGAGAGAGAGAGAGAGAGAGAGAGAGAGAGAGAGAGAATTATATACCTATGACGGAGAGCAGACGAATGACAAGAAATTCTCAAAGAACAGGAGATGGAGACAGGAAAATAAGATCGATAATGAGGAGTGGAAGACAAGGAATGAAGAAATTACTGAAAACTAAGATAACAATAATAATAAAGAGGAAAAGGAAAGAACTAGGGGAAAATTGTGATATACATGATGAAGGAGAGGAGCAGAGGAGGATAAATGATATGGGAATGGAGGAGAAGGAGGAGGAGGAGGAGGAGGAAAGAGGGAAGAAAACTGTAAAATGTGCAAGAGGGACTTGGAGGAGGAGGGGCAGGAGGAGATGGGGGAAGGAAAGAATTGATGGGGGTAAAAGAGGAAGTGACAAAGGGAGGCGAGAAGGAGAGAGAGAATAGGAAGGAGCGATGATGATGATCATGGTAATGATAGAAGGACGAGATGAAGAAGAAAGAAGAGAGGAATAAGCTGATGCTAGCTTAGAGTAAACCCCGAGGGAAGAAGAAAGAATTTATCTGAGAGAGAGAGAGAGAGAGAGAGAGAGAGAGAGAGAGAGAGAGAGAGAGAGAGACTGCAAAATGGCCTCATGGCAGGAGTGAGGGCGGGATGAGAAATGATTGGAGAACCGGGACAAATGGTGGAAAGATGGAAAGTGGAGAGATGGAGAGGAAATGGAGATTGGAGAGTAAAGAAAGCAGAGAAATGAAAAGAAGAAACGGAGGGTACGAAAGATGGTGTGGAGGGAGAGAGAGGCGAGGATAAGAGAACAGGTGAATGACATGTAGGGGATGAGAGAAAGAGAGAAGAAAGGAGTAATGGTGAGAAAAGTGAAGGGAAGGAGGGAAGGAGAATAAGATTATGAATTAGGAGAGAAACAAGGAAAATACTGACGAGCTGGAGATATAGAGAAAAGGAATGATCAAGTGGACAAAGAGGCAAAGAGAAAGAGAGAAAGCTGAGAAACAGGGACTGACGAAAGAATAAAGAGAAGTGGAGGGAAGAGGAAATTTGGATGGAATAATAGAAGGAGAGACTATAAAGGGAAAAAGCGTGGGGAAAAGGGAAGAAGTAAGGAGGGAGAGAAAATGAGAGAGGGAGGGAAGAGGAGGGGGGATGAAGAGAAAAGATAGGCAAAAAAAAAAAAAAAAAAAGGAGGATAAGACAAAGATGAAAAACAATGAAGGAAAAAAGAAAGGAGAAGAGAGAAAGAGGAACAGAAGGAGAGAATAGGTGAAGGGAAAGAGGAGGAGGGTAAGAGAAGGAAGGAAGGAAAGACGGAGAACAAGAAGGTTCGGGGGATAGACTGAGGGGAGAGACATATGGCTTAGTACCAGTAGCAGCAGTAGAGAGAGAGAGAGAGAGAGAGAGAGAGAGGGATGGAAACTGCTGAGTAACTATATATACATCACTACATTTTCTGTGTCTACCTTTCCATTTTTTTTTTTTTTTAATCTGGAAAAATGTTATAGTGCTCTCTTTACGTGTCAGTCTTTCCTATGACTTTATTAAATAATATCTTCCCTAATATTGTTCCATTCTAACATTCTACACTTCTACATCTTATTTTGAATTTTGTCAGCGCAGTAAACTAAAATTTAGAAAAAAAGAAAAGAAAAGAGTAAACACTGCACTGAGATGATCACTTATCCTCGTCACCTCCAAAGGACTTTATTCATTGCTACAGACATTAGGTCTAGCGTGACAAGGATCTGCAACCCCTTTCAGCTGAGGTTATGGCCAAATGTAGACTGAATGTTAGATGTGAGTAATAACCAAGGCGACTCACTTCTGCCTCATTTAAGGCTTACTAGATTTCATGCATTTTATCTTAAATAGACAGAAGCCAATTTTATCATCTTACAGGAGCAGGCTATTGGTAAAAGGATGATTAGCCTACTTTCAGTAGCACAATGTTTTTTTTTTTTTTTCTCCTGGTCTACCAAGAGAAGAACTGACACAGATAAGGGGAGATTTCTTCCTCCTCACCCCCTCCTCCTCCTCCTCCTCCTCCTCAACAACAACGAGACGAATCGTAAGTATCATATATATATACTGTATATATATATATATATATATATATATATATATATATATATATATATATATATATATATATATATATATATATATATATATATACAGTATATATAAATACATATCCAATATATATATATATATATATATATATATATATATATATATATATATATATATATATAGATAGATAGATAGATAGATAGATATAGATATAGACATAGACATAGATAAATATAAAGACATCCCACCAAACTCTCTCTCTCTCTCTCTCTCTCTCTCCTTGTCATTATTCATCATCCCCAGCATTGCATACTTACAGATTCCACTGTTTTTAGTCTGACAAGCAAAGTCTGGTTGCTTGTCCATTAACTGATCCCACAAACCTCAAAGAAATGTGCTGGGAAGTTTTTCTGAGCCACTCTCTTTTCTCTCTCTCCCAATACGGTAATCGATTTTGGTGTTATGTTGTGTTTCCTCGTCATTTTTGCTTCTGACATACAATTACATCAATAGCAAAGCCTTGTATTTTTCACTTTTCCTCATCTATCCATTTTCTCTTAAATTCAGCAACAGGGCATCCGATTTAATATATTTCTGTATCATCCTCCATTTTCTTTTTCTTTTCCTTCTTCGACTCCTCTTTCTCTTCCCCTTCCATTTCTTGATTTGAGGATGAAAATCATATCAATGTAGTTTTGTCATTCTTGTTACTTCCCAGCCATTTTACTTAACTTTAAAACGGTCTCTTGTACTGAAAATGAAGAGGAAGGCTGTAAGTAACCCATCTGCATCCTTGAAGGTAAAATGACAATATGTAAGGCACCTAATATGTTAATAAATTTCACTCGTGACTCAATCTTTCCTTCCCAGTGGCACATATAACACTCACAACATAACAGCTAAAAGCACAAAGTGGCATACAACAAATTACAGACACAGCAACTATCTGGTAGAAGTTGAAAAATACCTGAAATAGGTAAGCTATATTTTCTTTACATAATAGACGAAAAGCAGATAGATAGACGGATTGTTTGATAAATAGATAGACAGACGAATATACAGAGAGAGAGATAGACAAATGGAGGTAGAGAGGGAAAGAGAGAGACAGGGTACCGAGGATAACACACACACACACACACACACTCAAATATTCATACTTCGACAAACCCAGTATTATTCATCAACTCGAACAGCCCCCAAACACACACGAGAGAGAGAGAGAGAGAGAGAGAGAGAGAGAGAGAGAGAGAGAGAGAGAGAACCAAGGTAACAGTGAAAGATGATGCTGTTGATGTTATTGCAGGCTCAAATTGACAGAAAATCAATACATTGGAACGTAT
>NC_137057.1:25754742-25757242 GCF_032717465.1 Coenobita brevimanus
GTTGATCACATCGCAGCATGGCAACGCCATTGATCGACTAGAGATAGTATATATGTGTGTAACATCAGTAAAGTAAATTGCAGCACTGACCCTGCTTTTTCGTCATCAAAATAATAAAGATTATTATGTTTAATCCCTTGGAAAGTTATTATCATAACAGTGTATATATCAGCTTCTTTCATTTCTGAAGTATGCAGTTATATTATTCCCAAATACTTACCACCAAACTAGGCATTGCCCTTTACGTGCTTCACTTGCAAAAGCCTTGTTCTCTCTCTCTCTCTCTCTCTCTCTCTCTCTCCTCCTCGGCTCTTAGTTTACGTCCTTCTTCCTCCAAGTCCTCCTTCACATTACTTGACACGATAAATGTCTTACTTCCTTAACCTTCGATGGGCATTTTCTTGTGGCCTGTTTGATCGTCAGGCTCACATTCAAACCGTTGTTTATGGGTTGCTGGACTTGATCAAACCTTTAGCCTTTGGACGTCACTAGTGCTTCCGTCACACAGGAAAAATTATCTAGAATTAGTCAGAAAAAATACAAAAGACGTCAACCGTTCTCTAAGGGTTAACGCTGGATTACGTCCTTCGTTCTTATACTTCTGATAATACTGTAATAATAATAATAATAATAATAATAATAATAATAATAATCCATCCATCCATCATCCAATCCTAAGTTGCCCCATGAGGAGCGTAGGAGCCCGGGGGTAGGCAAGTTGGTCCGGACATTTAAGATGAGAGTGACCAGCCTCACTCATCCTGAGTGACATTACATAAGCAATAAACCCAGCCATCCGTTGGAGATAAACCTTCACCGGTGTATCATTAAATCGTGAGGACCGTGAAAACCTGAGGACGAGGGCACCAGGCACACCCCAAAAATTCTCTTCTCGGCTAATTTTCACCATTCATAAGTGTATTCATCGCCATAAAACCTACATCAACGTCTTTGTCGATGTTTTTTTCCAGCTGATAAGCATGAAAAAAAGTGGGGGAAATCAAATACTAGCACCTTAAGGCGAGGAAAATATATACTCACGCAGTGTATTATTAAGGTCCTAGTATTTGATTTTCCCCCCTTTTTTTCTAGCGCGGCTCGGAATATGACCCTGACCTTGACCTACTTTAACTAATTTCGAACTCGTAGATTTTCATCCGTACTACACACCCGTAATATTTTGTGATGATGTGAGCAGCTGCGAAGTTATCGTGGTTGGCCTACTTCCACCAGTTTCGAGCTCGTGATAGATTTTTCCATAATACACACCTGTAAAATTTTGTGATGATATCTCGAGCGGTTGCGAAATTATCGTGCTAACACACACACACACACACACACACACACACACACACACACACACACACACACACACACACACACACACACACTGAAAGCAATACCAGCTTCGCCATCGCAGCTGGTAACAAATATTTGACTGAAAGGGTTAAAAACATGGCTTTAAGATGCTGCTGCACCACAAGGGACCTGAGGAATATCAGCTGGTAGTACTGTCGGTAGGTTTTCATCTGACTATATTCTCAGCGTGTGAGTCTGAAGTGTCGTGCCCTGACAACCTACCCGTGAACAGTACATCCGATTTCGTGTATAATATGATACGCATGTGATTCACGTACAACATGTTCGAGTATAATAATATTCGTGTATAATATATCCGTGTATAATATACGATATCAGAGGCACTGGTGACTGGTAGGTTGCAAGGATACGAGAATGACACCTTCAGACTCATGTGCCGCGTCTTTATATCATTAACCCCTGTGTAGCTCAAGTGACAGCCAAATGTAGTTAGAGTGGAGGGTGGGTCTGACTATCAGCCATGGACATAAAAGCTCATCCAATTTCATGCATTCATCATTATTTTCATATTCAACTTGCAAGAGTAATCTGAGTCCAGCAGAAGAAAACGAATCATCTGTATTAAGAATGTAGATAAACCGTGTCGTCATAGTGAAGCGATAAATAATAATGATACTACTACTAATATTACCGGTACTACTACTACTACTACTACTACTACTACTACTACTACTACTACTACTACTACTTCCACCACCACAACCACCACGACCACAACTAGTAATACTACTACTACTACTGCTACTGGTACTACTGAAAGTACTACTAGTACTACTACTAGTACTAATTATTATTATTATTATTTTTAATGCTATTATTATAATTGTTTTACTTCTAGATTATTATACTCCAATTGAAATTGGCGGCTCATGCCACCCAAGACTTTTGGTTAATGTAATTGTGTTGCTTATGTTGATGTCATTGTTGATGTTACTGTCATCGTTGTGGCTGAAGGCTCATGTGATTGTGAAACAGGTGGACTGCAGACCGCAACTGTCCTTCTCGTCCATTTCTTCTTCCTTCTATTGGGGATAGAGAAAGAACTGTAGGACGTTTGTATAATCTGGAAGCTGACCGGCCTCGTTATGTTAGTGCCACCGCGGGAAGGCGTCCCTCTCCA
>NC_137057.1:25762242-25837242 GCF_032717465.1 Coenobita brevimanus
ACACACACACACACACACACACACACACACACATATATATATATATATATATATATATATATATATATATATATATATATATATATATATATATATGGAGGCTCAGTGGTAAAGTGCCTGTCTTGAGACCGAAGAGTCGTGAGTTCACACCGCGGGCGGGTAAGCTGCCGTGCCGGGAGAGGTAGCGTTCTTCTGTCACCTAGGTGGTTCTAGCAGCCGTGTCTCAGTGGTTTAGAGCGCTCTGACCGAAAGGTCGGAGGTTTGAGTCCATCCAAGGGTCATTAGTAGACAACAGGAAGGGCATCCGGTTATAAAGTACTACACACTCCAAATCGAAAGTCCTCTGTCCAGGGGCAACGCCATAGCCCAAGGAGAAAAAACAATACAACAGACAACCAAATTCAAGATCCATTCATTTTTACATACCAGGACACACTGCGTTTGAATGACTGGAGATCATAGGAAGTGGGAAATACAGACGAAGGGAGACAGTTCCAGAGTTGACCTGTTGCATAAATGAAGGACTATTAGTAATGGTTACCTCTTACATTAGACAGTTGGACAGAAAAGGGATGAGAGTTTGCTGCTAGACGGGTGCTACACACCCGTCGTAGAGGTGGAAGGATACAAGCAGACAGTTCAGAGGAGCAGTGACCATTGAAGTAGCTACAGAAAAGGGATAAAGATGCAACAGTGCAGCGAAGAGACAGAGGTTGAAGGGAGCCAGTAAGAGGTGGAGAATTAATGAGACAAGCCTTTGACTCCACCTTGTTGAGAAGATCTGTTTGTGGGGAGCCTCCCAACACATGAGAGTTGTACTCTACACAAGGTCGAATGAAAACCCGTGTATAAAGTCAGCAACTATGTAGGGGTAAGGAAGGTGCGGAGTTGGCTTAGCACACATAATCTCCTGGAAACAGATTATACATGAGATGTAATACCATCTTTCCAAGACAAATCCCAAGAGAATGAAACCCTAGGTATGTATAAGGATGACGCAGGATTGAGCTGGATAGTATTAAACATTAGTGAGTACTCCTGTGGACCATAATGTCGGGTTGATAGGTGTAAGAACTGAGTCTTTGATGCATTAAAAACAACAAGAAAAGGGGAAAAAGAAGTGTGTGGTAATCATAGGGGCATTTGTCTTCTTAGTATAATAGGAAAAGTGTATGGTAGGATACTTATAGACAGAGTTAGAGAAAGAACAGAGAAATTAGTTGGAGAAGAACAGGGAGGCTTTAGGAAGGGAAGAGGTTGTGTAGATCAGATATTCATTCTTAGATCTTTAGTGGAAAAGTTTCTGGAGAAGGGAAAGAAGTTGTATGCGGCTTTCATGGATTTGGAGAAAACATATGACAGGGTGGATAGACAAGGATTGTGGAAAGTGTTAAGAATATATGGAGTAGATGGGAAGTTCTTGAATCCTGTGAAGAGTATGTACGACGGTGCGAAGGCTGCGGTGTGTGTGGATGGTGAACTGAGTGAATTTTTCTCTTTGAAAGTTGGTTTGAAACAGGGATGTGTCATGTCTCCATGGTTGTTCAATCTGTACATGGATGGGGTAATAAAAGAGGTACAAAGTAGGGTAGTGGATGTTGGAGTGGCCCTGGTGAGAGAGGATAGTGTTTGGAAACTCCCTGTACTATTGTTTGCAGATGATACTGTGTTGTTGAGTGAAGACGAAGGGGAGCTGAAAGGCTTGGTGGATGAGTTTGAGAGAGTGTGTAAGAAACGGAATCTAAAGGTGAATATAGGGAAGAGTAAAGTGATGGTCTTTGAGAGAGGTGAAGTTAGTGAATGTACAGCGAGGGTGGATGGTGAGGAATTGGAAAATGTGAGTACGTTTAAGTACTTGGGTAGTGTGATGAGTAAGGATGGAGGTTTGGAGGATGAAGTGCTTGAAAGGGTACAGCAAGGAAGAAAGGTTGCTGGTTCTTTGAAAGCAGTGATAAGAAACAGGGAAGTGAGCATGGAAGTGAAAAAGTTACTACATGACAGTATTGTGATACCAACTCTAACGTACGGACGTGAAGCTTGGACATTGTTGGAAGGACACAAGTCAAGAGTGAGAGCAGTGGAAATGAGTTATTTAAGAGGAGCCTGTGGAGTCACGTGGAGAGACAGGCTGACGAATGAGGATATAAAGGAGCGTTGTGGTGTGGATGTGGATGTGATAGGAAGCGTTATGAGGAACACACTGAGGTGGTTTGGCCATGTGGAGAGGATGGAGGGTGAAAGACTGACGAAGAGAGTGTATGTGAGTGAGGTGGAGGGGGGAAGAAGGAGGGGGAGGCCGAGGATGAGATGGAGGGATGGGGTGGAGAGGTATATGAGAGAGGGGGGTATGAGTTGGGAGCAGTGCAGTGAAATGGCGGGGGACAGGACGACTTGGAGGCGATTTGTTTGTGGCCACCCCAAACTGGATTGAGGCATCTGGCAATAGATAGATAGATAGATTATTTTAACCCCAGTCAGTGATACGAGCCAAGTCAGACATTAGGTGTTCCACAGCCTCAACCTTTGTTGAATTAACGGCTGAGGTGGACGTTGCGGAAACCGAATGGAAAGGTGAAGGGTGGAATCATCAGTGTAACAGTGGAAGGGGTTAGATGTACAGCTTTAAAGGTCATTGATGAATAAAAGGAAGAGAGTTGGTGATAGGAGAGAGAACTGTGGAACACCACTGTTCATAGTTCTAGGAGAAGAACGGTGGCCGTCTAAAACAGCAACTATAGAGCAACCAGAAAGGAAGCTATGGATGAAGGCACAGGTAGAAGGATAGAAACAGAAAGAGTTCAGTTTGGAAATTCAAGATTTATGCCAAACTAGATCGAAAGCCTTTGAAATGTATCTATCTATCTATCTATTTATCTATTTATGCTGGGAAGAAGGAACCAAAGACCAGGAGCCCGCAAAAACTGTTCCATCCAAGAGAAAAACAAAAAACAAGAGAGAGCCAAATTCAAGATCCGATCATTTCGAGATGCCTGGACACACTGCGTTTGAAAGACTGGAGATCATAGGCAGCAGGAAATACAGACAGAGGGAGACTTTTCCAGAAATGACCTGTTGCTTAAATGAAGGACTAGGAGTAACGGTTAACTCTTTCATTAGAGAGTTGGACAGATAAGGGATGAGAGTTTGCTGCTAGACGGGTGCTATGCACCCGTCTTAGAGGTGGAGGAATGCAAGCAGACAGTTCAGAGGAGCAGAGACCATTGAAGTAGCAATAGAAAAGAGATAAAGATGCGACAGTGCCACGAAAGTCAGAGGCTGAAGGGAGCCAGTAAGTGGAGAAGAGTTAATGAGACGAAAAGCCTTTGACTCCACCCTCTTGAGAAGAGCTGTATATGGGGAGCCTTCCCACACATTAGAGTTGTACTCCACACAAGGGCGGAAAAAATCCGTGTACAAAATCAACAACTGCGCAGATGTAAAGAAGGAACGGAGTCTACTTAGAACACCTAATCTCTTGGAAGCAGGTTTTACAAGAGATGTAATATGATCTTTTCAAGATGAGTCCCGAGTGAATGATACCCCAGGCATGTTCAAGGATGATGCAGGATTAAGCTAATATTATTAAACATTAGTGAGTACACCTGTGGAAGATATTGTTAGGTTGATAGGTGTAAAAACTGAGTCTTTGATGCATTAGAAACAACAAGATTATTTTTACCCCAGTCAGAGATACGAACCAAGTCAGACATTAGGTGCTCCATAGCCCCATCCCTTGTTTGTTGAAGTAACTGCTGAGATGGACGTTGCAGGAACCGAATGGAAAGGTGAAGGGTGGAGTCATCAGTGTACGAGTGGATAGGGTTAGATGTACAGCTTAGAAGGTCATTGATGATTAAAAGGAAGAGAGTTGCTGATAGGACGGAGCCCTAAGGAACACCACTGTTGATAGATCTAGGAGAAGAACGATGGCCGTCTACAACAGCGGCTATAAAACGACCAGAAAGGAAGCTGAAGATGAAGGCACAGACAGAAGGATAGAAATCGTAAGAGGGCAATTTGGAAATTAAAGATTTATGCAAGGCTCGGTCGAAAGCCTTTCAGATGTCAAATGCAATGGCAAAGCTTTCGCCAAAGTCCCGAAAGGAGGATGACCAGGAGTCTGAAAGGTAGGTGAGAAGATCGCCAGTGGAGCATCCCTGACGGAACCCATACTGAAGATGAGAAAGAAGGTTGTGATAAGAAAGATGATTTAAAAATTTTCTATTAAGATTTGACTCGAAAACTTTTGAGACATAGGATGTTAAAGCAATTGGACGATAGTTAGAGGGTTGGGAATGGTCACCCTTTTTTGGGACTGGCTGTATGAGAGCAAACTTCCAGCAAGAAGGAAAGGTGCAAGTTGCTGGACAATGGCGAAAGGGTTTGCCTAGGCAGGGTGTAAGCACAGAAGCACAGTTCTTGAGGACAACAGGAGGGACTTCATCAGGCCCATATGCCTTGTATGTATTGAGGCCTGTGATGGCAGAAAATACATCAGCTGAAGAAATTTTAATGTCAACCATGAGGTAGTCAGAGGGGGAAAGTGATGAAGGAACAGCACCGGAATCATCTAAGGCGGAATTGGAGGAGAAAGTTTGAGCGAAGAGATCTGCTTTGTCACTAGAAGAAATAGCTACAGAACCATCAGAGTAGAAAAGAGGAGGGAAGGATGATGAGGTAAAGTTGTTAGAAAGGTGTTTGGCAAGGTGCCAGAAGGAGTGGGAAGAATTCGAGTTGGAGAGTTGAGAGTATTTAGTACGGATGAAATTATTTTTAACTGAGAGAAGAACAGACTTAGCACGATTCTGGGTAGAAAAGTAAAAAAGATGAGATTCAGGGGTGGGTTGGCTCTGGTACATTTTCTTAGGCCCTCTCCTTGTTGCGGACAGCATTAGAACCAGAGTGATTAAACCAAGGCTTTCTTGCATTCGTCAAAGGATATGAGAAAGGAATGTATGTTTCCATGCCCGAGAGAATAACCTCCGTAATGCTCATGGCACACTCAAATGGCTCCTGGCCATAGAAGCAATAATCATTCCAGGGAAAATCAAAGAAGTACTGCCTGAGGACTTCCCAGTCTGCAGTTCCAAAGTGCCACGGTCCACAGGCCGTACAGGAGTGATAGGACAGGTTAAGGTAATAAGGCTGTGATCGGAGGAGCCCAACTGAGAGGAATGATTAACATTGTAAGAGGAAGGATTAGTTGTAAGGAAGAGGTCAAGTATGTTGGAGCTCTCTCCAAGGAGGTCAGGGATATAGGTAGTATGCTGTACAAGCTGCTCTAGGTCATTAATACGTTAACTGCGCATGGCAGTTTTTTGGAGGTGTCCGTGGTGCGCAGACATAGGGGTAAAAGTGAAACTTCCCAAAGGCCAATTTTTTTTCTTAGAAATTGAAAGAACACATGCCAAAGTAAATAGTAACGAAATATTAGCTCAATATTTACCTTGGTAAAGCCATGGATGAACATCGAAGTGTCTGATTCCCTATTGGAAAGTATGGTTTTCGTTTTCTTCGGTTTCGGTTTCGGTTTCACTTTTTAAGGCTCAAATATGCTTGCATAGGTCGGCCTTGGTCACCATGGCACTATATTCGAAAATCACCTGCGCAGCGAGGGCTGTATTGAGCAGTCGCACTCGTAACAGCCCAGGCTGTATAGAGCAGTCAATGGGTTAATGATAGAAAAGATGTAGGTTTGTTCACCAGGTGGATCAGTGAAAGGAGAGGAGAGCCAAAGGTGGTGGTGAACACTGACATCTAGAATGGAGATTTCAGAGAAAGGAGAAATGGATAGAATGTTTTCCATTGTAGAAGTATGATAGTAGATTAATTTTTGATAGTCAGTAGAATTAGGGGATAAGTTAACAGCGCAGATATATTTAGTAAGAGAATGACAGGAAAACCGAAGCCAGAGCGTAGAACATTCAGATGAATCGAGTTCAGAAACATGAAAGCAAGATTCTTTGTTGCGTATATATAAACAACAGCCACCTTTGGCTTTGAAATGAGTTTAGAGAAAGTAGAAGGATATATATATATATATATATATATATCCACTCACTCGATGTAGTGCTGCTGTCGGGTGTCTGCCCTTTCCTCTCCTCTGTCCTTCTTTCCTTCCATCCTCATCTGTCTTTCTTTTCTTCATTCTTTCCTTGTTCTTCTGCCTACGGGTGGCTTTACACTCCCTCTTATGTCTTTCTTTCCTTCATTCTTTCCTCTTCCTTTTGCCTGTGGGTGACTCTACACTGAGTGATAAGCCAAATGGTTTCCTGTACACCAAGATACCATTTACTACGCTGGGTAGTAACCATATAACCAAATTTTTGCGCCTGGTGATTTAGTGGGTAATTATTGCGTTCCAATCGGATTGAGCCAGTGAAGGTTTATATCCAAGGGATGGTTGGGGTTGATTGCTCATGTAATGCCACTCAGGGATAAGTGAGGCTGGTCACTCTCATCTTAATTGTCGGGACCAACTGCCTACCCCCAGGCTCTTACGCTCCTCATGGGGCAATGTAGGATTGGATGATGGATGGATGGATGAATGGATATCTATCTATCTATCTATCTATCTATCTATCTATCTATCTATCTATATATATATATATATATATATATATATATACATATATATACATATATATATATATACACACACACACACACACACACTGTCTGCATGCATTCCTCCACTTCTACGACGGGCTCGTAGCACCCGTCTAGCAGCAAACTCTCATCCCTTTTCTGTCCAACTCTCTAATGCAAGAGTTAACCGTTACTCCCAGTCCTTCATTTAAGCAACAGGTCAACTCTGGAACTGTCTCCCTCTGTCTGTTTCCTGTTTCCCATGATCTCCAGTCTTTCAAACGAGGTGTGTCCAGGCATCTCGAAATGATCGGATCTTGAATTTGGCTGTCTCATATATTTTGTTTTTCTCTTGGAAGGAACAGTTTTGCGGGCTCATTACCTTTGGTTCCTTCTTCCCCACATAAAATATATATATATATATATATATATATATATATATATATATATATATATATATATATATATATATATATATATATATATATATATATATATATATATATATATATATATATATATATATATATATATATATATATATATATATATATATATATATATATATATATATATATATATATATATATGACAAAAAGCTTTATATATATACACATATGACAGATAAAAAGAGTTATTTATATACATATAGATAGATAGATAGATAGATAGATAGACAGATAGATAGATATGAATAAATATATGACAGAATAAAATAGTCATTAGACATTTAGATTCATATAATACGTCAGTGACAATCCATAGATCTATGCATAGAAAAACAAAAGTTAATCCTATGTATAAAAACAAGCGCTAACTTAAGGAGCCTTCTTCCTCAGCAAACGCCATACGTGTACATGCTTCCTCTCCAAGAACTGAGGATAGGAGGTAAGACCCATCTCCAGTTCTAAACCTGGAGAGATGTCAACGGCGGGCATCCCCTAGGGCCTAGACCCTCACACTCAAATAATAGATGCCACACAGTCAGTGGGACCGGGCAGTTTTCATAATAACTAGGGAATATTCCCTCCAGGAGATGGCAATGCGTCAGGCATGTACGATCGATCCGTAGGCAGGTCGAGACAACTTGCCAAGGACGGGGTATGGCTGTGTAGCCCCATGGACTAACTAAAGACGTCACCTCCCGTAGCTTGCTTGGAACAGGAAGTGTATCCCATGCATGTTGCCCGGAGGTCCGGACAACAGCTTTAGTCACAGGGAAGTAATCCCTGTAGGGAAGAAATTTGACTGAGGCGTCAAGGGTAGCTGTTGCCCTTGCTGCCTCATCTGCGCATTCATTTCCCTGCAGTTCAACTTGGCTTGGCATCCAGCAAAACGAAATAATCTGGCAATGAAGGCCCACGAGGAGGAGCCTATTTAAAATTTCCCACACCAAGCGATGGGGAGATTGAAATGCACAAGAACAGACAATGGTGCCTTAGAGCAGCTAGAAATAGTAAAACTAATTACAGTGTACGTAAGGATGAGTTGAAGGCTCGGTTCTGCAGGAGTCACACATTTACATTTCTCTGAATGTACTGATCAGTGATACGGCGTAAGACTAAATGAAAATGATAAATGCTTCCTTAGGCTGAGTCATATGAATGTTGTCGATTTAAAGTACTACCCAAATTACCTTCCTTTAATATTTTTCTTGTCTTCGTCTGTACCACCAGACGATTCCCATAAGTTTACACCAGACGTTCATAGTGAAGGGAAAAGAAACAAAATCGGTGGCCCATTTCTCACTAACAGCAGACACACATTACCACTACCTGTGTTGGAATGTAGTGACCAGGAACTGAAGTCTGTCGCTTCAATAACAACCCCTCCCACCATTTTTTTTTTTTTATTCTGGCTGTCTCCGGACGACTGTACTCAGCTCAGAAGCCACTTGGGTGATGTTGCGATATTCGTTCAAAATGTTATAGCTTATTAACTTTAACTAGATGGAGATTTTTTTGTCATTTTACAGCTTATTTTCTGTGCCTCAGTGGCAGGATAAGACAATACTGTGGCTTTACATCCCTTCAATTGCACTTTCTCATGGCTAGGATCATAATCTATTGTTAATCTATTGCTTCAACTTGGGATTCGAAGTGGAGAGATGGCCATTTTATGCCTTCTTAAAGTGAACAGGGATTAGTCACCTTGCACAGTGAGGTTGACGGTGTGTGTGATGGGCGGGGTGGTGGAGACCTGACACAGATAGGAGCCCGCGTCGGTCTTCCTCACGTAGTGTATCTTCAGAATCCACTGCTGCCCTCCCGCTGGGTTGACCGACACGAACCTGGCGTCTGAGGTGTACGTGACGGACTTGGTGGTCAGGAGGCGAATGTCCCGCCCCCGCACCCACGACACCTGTATGGCGGAAAGTAATTGTGGTGAAGTGCTTAGCGTTATTGGCTGACTGGAACCTGACATATGAGGTGTTGGTGACCGACTTTGTGGTTTGGATGCAAATGTCCTGCCCCCGCACCCACCCACGACACCTGTATGAAAGAAAGTAAATAGTTGTAAGTTGCTTAGCGTTCTTGGCTGGCTCTAACCTTGTGTCTGGAGTGTATGTAGGTGACAGACTTGGTGGTTAGGAGGCGAATGGCCCGCCCCCGCACCCATGACACTTGCATGGAAGAAAGGGTAATGGTGGTGAAGCGCTTGGCATTCTTAGCTGACTCCAACCTTGTGTCTGAGGTGTAGGTGATTTTTTTAAGGCTTGGCAGTCCGTTCCATTTAGTCCAGCAATCTTCGACATACAACACACTTTTACATGTTACCATTTCGGCGTTAATACCCACTGTCCATACTGAATACATGCTAGAACTGTTTCGTTCTGGACTGGTATACTGATATTAGCGGGAATAATTTTACGACATCGATGGGTCAGTAAATTCTATTTTAGAATTCATTTCATTAAATTGCACCGCGTCCCAGATTGAGATTGAACATAGGTCATTTCAGACAACAGAGGACATCTTACACCACTGGACCACCACCTCCAGGGGTCAATTATTATTGTACCCATGACACCTGTATGAAGGAATGGTTAATGGTGATCAGATGAAGCACTTTTCACACATGGTTGGCATGAACGTACAGTAGTCTTTAGAATTTGTATTGTGGGTCTGGCGGTCAGGACTCAGTTATACTTACCGTGGCACCACAACACCTGTATGTTAAGGAGAATTATTGGTGGTCCAGTGCTTAGCCTTCCAAGACTCAGGTTATTAATTCAATAGTCTCGAGTCTAATACCACGCCTGCCCACTGATGACATCTGATGGCATCCGTACAGGAGAGTGAGTGTTGATTGTACTCGATATATATATATATATATATATATATATATATATATATAGAGAGAGAGAGAGAGAGAGAGAGAGAGAGAGAGAGAGAGACGGGGGGGGGAGGTCATCGTCCTGGAGTTGAGACTTAAATGTCAAGTGAAAGGATGAGTGAATCACTATGCTGCGTATGTTGATGTGTGTGTGTGTGTGTGTGTGTGTGTGTGTGTGTGTGTGTGTGTGTGTGTGTGTGTGTGTGTGTGTGTGTGTGTGTGTGTTGTTGAATCTTTCCCACTTCTAATTTTATAAGGGTTAATTTGGTTAGGTTGATGAAGATGCTGAAGGAACTGTAGTTTTTAATTCTTGAGATTTGTTTCGTCTTAATAATTCCTGTTATACATAAATGAGTTGCTGCTGTATGTTTTAACTGAGAGAGAACGAGTTACAGAGCATTGCTAACCTACAGAGCTCTGAGATGTCATTTTGGTTTCATTCCTGTGCCCTCGTGAAAATTCTGATTCAGCTTTAGAAGACTTTTCGAACTGGAGGAGTTAGATGAAGTAATAATACACCCGGCCAGCTCAACAGGACTGTCGTACGTTAAATAAGATCATGTGGTGCAGAGAGGATAAGATGAACAAACGACGTCAGTCAGATTTAAAATGTTAATGAAGAACACTTACAGTAATCTCTTCAGTCCAAGTGTGTCATTTCTACTCAATTTCAGCTATTCATTGACCTTTTTTTTAATCCTCAGTCTTTAGATTTAGATGAGTAAGATATCATCATCATCATCATCATCACCAACATCATCATCATCATCATCTTCATCCATTGCAAGTCCACTGGTGAACAGAGGCCTTCCCAGTTTTCTCCACGAATTCCTTAACTGAGTCAGTCTCTGCAAGGTTTAGCCTGCAACATTTTTCATCTCATCTCTCCACTTCCTGTCTGGCATTTTTCAGCTACGCTTGCAATCTCTTGAAGTCCATTCAGACAGCCTCTTGCTCCATCGGTTATCTCTTATTCTTGCTACATGACCTGCCCATCTCCATTTCTGTTCCTTTATAACCTTTATAATGTCTTTGGCTTTAGTCTGCTCTCTCACCCAAGTTGATCTCTTTCCGTCTCAAAGATATTCTCAACACTGATGTTTCCATTGCTCTTTGAGAACGGATTAGTTTGTTTACCATCGATATTGTTAGTTTCCAGGTCTCACAACCGTACGTCATAGCTGGGATTATGCATTCGTCATATACTTTTCTTTTCATACACCCAGGCATTCTACTTTCCATGATGCCTCAATGTTTGCCAGAAACTTTCCATTCAGTTGTAATGCATTTCTTTTTTCCGTTTTAATGATCTTTCGTTAGTTTTAGTGTTTGCCTCAGGTAACTGTTCTACTCAACCTCTTCAAGATTGTCTTCATGAATTTTGATGACGCTCTTTAATGTATTTGGATTAAAGATTGAAGGATTTATTGATGATGAATATAACCTTTCCATCTCAAATATATTTCCTAAGATGTTGCATAAAATCATGTAAATATTTCAAGAATACTATGATAAATACATATCGGACTGGAGTGTGGTAGAGAACTCTAATGCAGAAAGACCTAGAAACAATCACCATTAACCCATTTACTGCAGTGACAACTCTACAGACTCTTCTCGAACATGCTAATTGATTTTTTTTTCAGTTTCCCAAAGGATCTGTGGAGGTGAAGTGATGGGAGTGTAATATAATTATGATAATGGATTGGCCTACTATACACCTGCTTACTTATCAACTGCCATTTGCCAACTTTCATTTCGAAACCAGGAAACAATCCATTTCAAAAGTATACATAACTTGTTTAAGATATAGTTTGCCTGTGTCCTTGCAATGTAATTTATATATTTTTTTAAAATAACAACGGAGGAAGGAAAAACAAATGAATAAAAAAAAATAATCCATACACCAGATTACTGGTGTCCTCTGTTCATAAAATATCTGTAACAGTTAGACTTGAACAGCTGTGGGTTGAAATTTGGAGGGAAACAACTCTGGGGAAGCTAGTTCCAGAGAGATGCAGTTCGGGGAATGAAAGAATTCTGATAGGCAGAAGTTCTGCAATATGGCTAAGTGACATTCCAGACATGAGCGCTACCAGATGCCCGTGTAGCACGAGGGAAGGCATGGAGAGGTGGCGCCATGGACGCAACTTCATCTGAGCATTTGCCAAAAAAAATCTCTAAAGTAATGCAAGGGAGGCAACATTCCTTCTTACTTGCAAGGGAGGTAGTTTATTTGTAATGACAGGGTTGTTAATAATTCTAACACCTTTGTTCTGAATTTTATCTAGTTGCAACCTCTCCACATCCATTCCACAAGGGTGAGCAATATTCAAGCTGAAAGCGCACATGACTCTTATAAATTATAGCCAACTGCTCATCAGCGATGAAGTTACGGACTCTGTACAATAATCCAAGTTTCTTTGAGGCGGTTTTAGCAAGTGACCTAACATGAGAGGTCCAGCTGAGGGCATTGTTAAGTGAGATGCCAAGAATTTCAATACTTTTGGAGACGGGAATATTAGTGGCACTGAAGGTAATGTACGAATCTGGCAATATCTGTCTATTAGTAAATTGTATATATTTAGTTTTACTAGCATTAAGAGAGACTAGGTTGTTTTGTCTCCATTCACTGATTGAAGAGAGGTCTTGATTTATGGAGATAGCTGTACTGAGTTGAGAGGTGGAGATATTAGACTTTGTATATGGGTGTCTGAGTGTGAATAAACTATGTAGTGCTGAGTCATCTGCATATGAGTGAATGGGATTTGGGGTGACAGATAAGAGATCATTAATATGAACCAGGAATAGGGTTGGCGCCAGAACTGACCCCTGCGGCACGCCGGCATTGAGTGGAAATTGGAATGTACATCATCTACTTTTACTCTTATTTTCCTGTCACTAAGATATGAAGTAATCAAAGGAACGAAAGACGTTAGTCCATAGCAAGGGAGTTTGGACAGCAGGGAACGGTGCCATACTCTGTTGAAAGCTTTAGAAATATCAAGAGCTACTGCATGAGTTTCTCCATGTAGATCAATTGATGGATGGATGGTATGAGTTAGGAAATTGAGTATGTCAATGGTGGATCTTTCGTGGCGAAAACCATATTGTCTATCACTAATTAAGTTGTTGGATCCAAGATTTTTAACAATGTGCTTATTAATTAAAGTTTCAAATACCTTACCAAGAGAAGATGTGACAGCAATTGATCTGTAATCAGAGGGGTCAGAGGAGCTTCCTTTCTTCGGAATTGGGTGGATATTGGCTTCTTTCCATGAATTTGGGAATAAAGAAGTACGTATGCATAATCTGAATAATTTAGCAAGAACAGAGGCAAGTTCAGGGGAACACTTTTTTAAAACAATTGGCGGAATTCCATCTGGGCCTGGAGCTTTGTTGGTAGGTAAATTTTACGTATCTTGTCTGTATTTTAAGTGGGGCAATTTCGGGGGAGTCAAGTTCTAGTACTGGGACATTCTGGCTGGTATCGTCTATGGTAGAGTTTCTGGCAAATGTACTGGAAAAAATATCTGTTTTCCCACACGGGTCACTTGTAATGTTGCCATCTGAAGATTTTAGTGGGGGAAGGGAAGATGACTTGTTAAAGTTATTATTGAAAGAAATAAGAGTTGAACAGAATATTCTATTGTCATTAGGGTTGTTAAGTAGTTCTGATACTTGCTTTTGAAGAAAGTTTGATTTAGCTAGATTTAATACAGCTTTTGCATGATTTCTAGCAATTTTAAATTGAGAGAGTGATTCAGATGTTTTTGATTTTAAGTAAGAGTTATAGGCTAATGACTTTTGGGCTGTTGCTCTGGCACAGTTGCCATCAAACCACTTTGGAGAGTTCGGTCTTTTAGTGAACTGTTGACTTGGTATGAATAAATCAATACCAGCTAGTATTAAGTCGCAGATGTGGGACTGGGTAGAATTGGGATCACTAGAGAAGAAAGACTGCCATGGAATGTCAGCAAGATAATTTCTAAATCCATTCCAGTTTGCCCTATCAAAGTGCCATCAGGTCACCCTGACAGGATCAGAACGGGGAGGTGTTAGGGGGTTACTTAACTAATGAGGCTTTGATGAGATTGTGATCAGAGGATCCAAGTGGTGACAGTACCTCTATCCTGTATTGATCTGGATTATTTGTCAAGAATATATCCAAGAGATGGGCATTATGGTCAGGATTATCAGGTATTCTGGTTAGTTGCTTTACCAGCTGGGTGAGATTAAATGATTCTGCAAACAGCTCGCACTCTAGACCAGCGTCGTCAGTCCTGGCAGAATGCAATAACCATTCAACATTATGTATGTTAAAATCACCCAAAATGGTTATTTCGGTGCTAAGGGCAAGGTTAAGGTTACTCAACTGTGTGGATATGGAATCAAATACACTGGGTTCCGAAGAAGCATTGGGGGAGCAATAAACTACACAAATATATTTGGTAATATTTTGACAATTTAGTTTATATAATGAGTAATCAAAACTGGATGAAGTGAAGTCTGAAAATATTTCAAAATGGTTGCGTTGGATAGAACCGAACTACCGGTATTTAAGTAATTTACATCTTTCGGCTCTTTTATTTTGAATAATTCGTCTTGAGACATCAAAATAAGTTTTACAAGACGTCACGGTGTTGGAGAGGGACTCCTTCACGCCGCACCACCGACATAACTGGGAGGCTACACTGCCTGGTTTTACAAACCCCTCAACTCACTCCCAATCGACTGGACTGCAGGATGAGGGCAGCTTCAACCTGCAGTCCACCGGGTTCCAATTTCATATGAACATGATGCTGCTGTTGCTGCAACATGTCACCCAGTTCAATGAGAAGATACAATTTTAACACGACTCTTTAGTAATTCTGCTTTCTACTTCAGTAGCAATACCACAGGATCAAAATATTCAGCTTAGGGAGAACCTCCTCGTACTCAAAGGTTCTCTAACAGTTCCACAAATACCTACCGCTTTCCAAATAAATTTAGCACATTTCTCGTAGTTTACCACTGCATGTGATCCTCTTAAAGGTAAAAATGTAATTCACTGTGTAAGTTATTAAGATTCTAAATTTCTCTGAGATTGTAGCCATAGTTAACACACACACACACACACACACACACACACACACACACACACACACACACACACACACACACACACACACACACACACTAAGACGAGAGCATGGAAGGATGACGAATACCAGGAGATGTTGTCAGATATGGCTAGCTATTTACAAAAAATAATTGAGAAAACCAATAATATAATTTTGGTGGGTGACTTTAACTGTAAAGAGGTGAACTGGGAGGAATGGTACTCGGGAGGCGGCGAGGATTCGTGGGACACTATGTTATTAAATATAATAATGAATAACGTGATGACGCAATGGGTCAAAGAAGAGACACGGTTTCGAGGTGAGGACACACCAGCAAGGTTAGATTTACTTTTTACCAAAGATCCCAATGTAATAGAATCATTGAAATATCTCTGTCCTTTAGGAAAAAGTGATCATGTGATCACTGAGTTCCAGATGATAATAGGGAACGTCGAGCCAAGAGACGAGTTTCATGGACAGGGAAGATACAACTTTGGGAAAGCAAATTTTACAGGATTGAGAAACTTTTTTGAAAATGCGGATTGGAGAAAATTCAGAGAAACAAGAGAGATATAGAGAAAGTGGGATATCTTTCTAGACCTCTATAATTTGGGAGTGGAAAAATTTGTACCAAGAGTAAGAGGGAAAGAAAACAGGAAAAAGGAGTGGTTTAATAGAAGGTGTATGATAGCAAAAAAAGAGAGAGATAAGGCGTGGAACAATTGGAGAAGGAGAGGTAACAATAGAACAAAGGAAGAATATAAAAGAATTAGAAATGAATACATAAGAATACGTAGAGAAGAAGAAAGGAATTTTGAAAAAGGTAGCCTATAATAGACAAATGCAAGGATGAACCCAAACTGTTTTATAGATTTGTTAATGGCAAACTGAAACAAAAGGAAGGAATTACCAAACTGAAAGTAAAAGGAGAGGTCTATAAAGATGCAGCAATGCAAACTGAAATAATGAACAAATGTTTCCAATCGGTTTTCACTAATGAAAAAGAGTTTGTGGAAGGGGAGGGAGTGATTAGAAATGTACCGGTGATAAAAGATATAAAAGTGGAGGTACAGGAAGTGTATAAATTACTGGAAACTCAAGATGTAAGGAAAACCCCAGGACCTGATGGAATTTCTAATTGGGTACTGAAAGAATGCAGAAAACAACTGGCTGATAAAATTCACAGTTTAATCGTGTGTTCTCTGGAAGAGGGGAAAGTGCCACAAGAATGGAAGAGGGCAAATGTGGTACCAATTTATAAGGGAGGAAACAGGGAAGAACCCCTGAATTATAGACCAGTGTCTCTAACCAGCATGGTCGCAAAATTGTGAGAGAGAATCCTGAAAGACAGATGGATAAAATATCTAGAAGAGATGAATATTTTGGCTGAATGTCAGTTTGGATTCAGAAGTGGAAGGTCATGTGTTTCTAACTTGTTGAGCTTTTACTCAAGAGCGATTGACATGGTACAGGAGAGAGATGGTTGGGTGGATTGTGTGTACTTAGACTTAGAGAAGGCCTTTGACAAGGTACCTCATAAGAGACTAATGTGGAAACTAGAATATATAGGAGGACTGAAGGGGAAACTTCTGGAATGGATGAGAGACTTTTTGAGAGACAGACAAATGAGGACAGTAATAAAGGATAGGATGTCTGGATGGAGGGAAGTAACAAGTGGAGTCCCTCAAGGCTCGGTGTTGGCCCCAGTAATGTTCCTGATTTACGTAAATGATATGGTAGATGGAGTGAACAGTTATGCAAGTCTGTTGCTGATGATGTAAAGATCTTGAGGAAGGTAGAGGTTGAGGAGGATTGTAAAATGCTGCAGGAGGATATGGATAGGATACACGATTGGAGCCGGACGTGGGAAATGAAATTTAATGTAAAGAAATGTAAAATATTGGAAATGGGTTAAAGTACCACGAGGCTATCACTGAATTATTTGTTGGGTAATGAATTAATCACAAAAATGAGAGAAGAGAAAGATTTGGGAGTGCTGGTCCAAGATAGTTTGTCACCAGAAAAGCACATTAACAAGATAGTTGGAGAGACTTATAAACTCTTGACTAATATAAGAGTAGCATGTCATTATATGGATGAGGAGATGATGAAAAAATTGATAGTGGCCATGATCCGCCCCGGGTTAGAATATGCAGCGGTAGTGTGGTCCCCACACAAAAAGAAAGATATAAACAAGACTGAGAGAATACAAAGAACAGCAACCAAGATGGTCCCCAGTCTGGCAGACCTGTCATACAGAGAGAAGCTGGAAAAGCTGGATTTGCCTTCCTTTGAGGAAAACATGATTGCAGTGTTCAGGATCATGGTGGGAGGAGATAAAATTGACAAAGAAGATCTGTTTGTATGGGATAAGAGAGCAACAAGAGGACACGGAATGAAATTGAAAAAGTCAAGCTGCTTGAAGGATATCAAGAAATACTAAGACCTTACAGAAGTATAGACTTATGGAATAGCCTGGACAAAGAGATTGTCCAGTCTAAAAACTTAAACGAGTTTAAAGCTAAATTTGACTTATTGAGAAACAGCGACGGAAACCAACGAGCATAGCATATTCCGTGTATATCACAATTAGGTATATTAGATAATACATAAATATTTGGAATGACTTAGACAAAGAGGTGGTGCATGAGAAAAACATTTATGTGTGTAAAAGTAGACTTGATAAATGTGGATTTGGAGACAGGACAACACGAGCATTGCTCAATTCCTGTATACTACAAATAGGTAAATACAAATAGGTAAATACACACACACATGTACACTCACACGCACTCTTTCTATGCCTGTCTAGCTATTTTGGTCTATGTGATATCTGTCTGCTAGTCTCTCTATCTCTCTGTTTGCATATCTTCAAGTCTGTTAAAGCCAGCCATAGTGTTTCAATCACTCTGATCCATTTCCCAATATTTTTAACTGGTGGCCAATTAACGTGTGTCAACTCACGGTGTAGTTATGCAGGTTCCTAATACCACACGGCAGCATGGCGGTGGTACCAGACACAACCGTGACCGTGGTCTCTGTGGTGTTGGTGAAGGAGGGGCCGCTCAGGGTGGAGTACTGGATGGGTGGGGCTTCCTTCAGTATGTCCTTCCATACTGACCTGTCTGTGACAGAGGAGAAAAGGGGAAAAAAAAAAGAAGAAATTAGTACGTGATGAAGAAGACCCTTTTTTCTAAAGTGTGGGAAGGTTGGGAGAAAAACATTACACACACGAAAACTCAGAGACAGATGTCTGTTTTGTGCTAATTTTGCCTAACTCATGTTCGTAAGAAATACGAGGTAATCTATCTCCCTATCCCCAGAGAGGAGGAGGATGGACTTCAAAAGGGTGGCGACTAAAACCTGCAGTTCACTTGGTTCACACTTCAGATGGGCCTGGGATTGCAACTATGACAACTTGCGGGTAGTTCGGAAATACTGTTCAACTAGAAATTCATCCAGCTGTAGCTCATGTGTTTTGGTGACGTCTCAGTCAACTTGTAACACTTGGGTGTTGCAAAGGGAGTAGTAAATTGATAAAGGATCGAGGGTGGACGTTGATAAAACTTACTGATGTTAATGAAGAAGCAGGCAATACTGATAAGGCACTGTTTCCTTCACTATTTCCTGCTGTGCTGTGTTTTCTGACAGACTAGAGACAGAGTGTGATATTATGTTGTTAGAGGAAGCATGGGAAGGGAAGAGGAAACCTGACATGAAGGAAGTTGATTTTTTTTTTTTTTTTTTACAGGGGAAGGGGGAGTAGAGAGAATGGGTGAAAGACAAACTGTGTTCATTTTCACTTCTGTAGTTTTATCTGTGGAGAAACTAGGGAGAAGAGTGTAACACTAAGACGAGTGATCAATGGCAGATTTGTGCATTTTTATGATTGTCGTGGGTGTTGGATGTTTAGGAAAATGATAGTGCATACAGTATACCATACTTACACATGCGTGGCCAAGGCCATCATAAAACCAGACGTTGACGTACCATTGCTGTTAGAAACGGCCTCTATTTTGCTTAAAGTTTTCGTTTTATTGTATTTACTGGCACATGATTTGAAGCTGACACAAGTAAAGAATCCTGTGATGCGGTAAAAAGAATGAGATAGCATCAGGTATTCATGACCTGTATGTAGAGATGACTGAGTGCCGTGACGAATGGAATGAAGTATTTGCTGGAAACAGGAAACATACACACACACACACACACACACACACACACACACACACACACATATATATATATATATATATATATATATATATATATATATATATATATATATATATATATATATATATATATATATATAAACTTAGAAGAATGGATTTCTTAAAAAAACAAGAAAGGGGGGAACCAAAGGGCAGAAGCCCGCAAGATTATGTCGTCCAAGAAAAAATATAATAACAGAGCTAAGTTCAATATCCACTCATTTTCGAGATGGCTGGATATATTGCATTTAAAAATTGGAGTTCATAGGCAGAAGGAAATACGGGCAGAGGAAGACACTTCCAGAGTTGACCTGCTGCATACATGAAGGACTTAGGAGTATCGGTCAACTCTTACATTCGAGAGTTGGACAAAAAAAAAGTTAGAGTTTGTTACTGGAAGGGTGCTGTGCGCAGAGACAGTTCAGAAGAACGATGATCAGCAAAGTAGCGATAGAAAAGAGATAAAGGTGCAAGGCGCGGCAAAGAGAGGTTGAAAGGAGTCTGTAAGAGGAGGAATGTTATTAAGAAGAAAAGCCTTTGGCTCCACCTTGTTCGGAAGAGCTGTATGTTGGGACCCATCCACCCCCAACACACAAGATAGTTGTACTCTATGCAGGGGCGAATAAAACCTCTGTATAAAGTCAAAAGCCGTCCATGGTTAAAGAAGACACAGAGTTAGCTTCGCACACCTAATCTCTTGGAATCTGATTTTGCAAGCAAGGTCATATGATGCTTCCAAGATAAATTCCAAGAGAATGAAATCCCAAGTATGCTCAGAAATGTTGCACAACTGAGTTGGATAATGTTAAATGTTAAAGGATATTGTTATGGAAGATTTTGATGAGTTGAAAGATGTAGGAACTGACTTATTGATGCAATAAAACAACAAGGTTACTTTTACCCCAATCATAGACATGAGCCAAGTCTCCAATTAGGTGTCTCATAGCCTCATTCTGAGTTTGTTGAAGTAACTGCTGAGATGGATGCTGTGAGAAGCAAAAGGAAAAGTGAAGAGTGGAGTGTTCAGTGTATGAGTGGGTAGGGTTAGATGTACAGCTTAGAAGTCATTGATGAATAGAAAGGAGTTGGTGAAAGGGCAAAACCCTGAGGAATTCTACTATTCATAGCACAAGGAGAAGATCGGTGACTGTCTACAGCAACTATAGATCGACCAGAAAGGAGGCTAGAGATCAAGGCACAGATGGAACTTTTCGCCGAAGTCCCAAAATGAGGATAACGAAGTCTGAAAGGAGGGTTAGATAGCCTGGAGCATCCTTGGTCCCATACTGACAATTGGAAAGGTTTTAATAAGAAAAGTGTTTTAATATTTTTAAGAATATATTTTAAAATATTTAGAAATGCATGAAGTTAAGGTAACTAGGCGACAGTTAAACGACTAGGAACTATCGTTCTTTGGAAAAGAACAGAGGAAGGAAAAACAGTTCAATAAAAAAATAATAATCCAAACACCAGATTATTGGCATCCTCCATTCATAAAGAAATCTGTAACAGTTGGACTTGAACAGCTGTAGGTTGACGTTTGGGGGGAAACTACTCCGGGGAAGCGAGTTCCAGAGAGATGCAGTTCAGGGAATAAAAGAATTCTGATAGGCAGAAATTCTGCAAATAAGACAGTGTGACAGTCCAGTCATGAGCGCTACCAGATGCCCGTGTAGCACAAGTGAAGGCATGGGGAGGTGGCAAAATGGACGCAACGTCGTCTGAGCATTTGCCATAAGAGTATCTATAAAATAATACAAAGGAGGCAACATTCCTTCTTACTTGTGGGGGAGGTAGTTTATTTATAATAGCAGGGTTATTGATAATTCCAACAGGTTTGTTCTGAATTTCATCTAGTTGTATTAGTGCAACCTCTCCACATCCATTCCACAAGGGTCAGCAATATTCTAGCTGAGAGCGCACATGACTTATAAATTATGGCTGACTGCTCGTCAGTGAAGCAGTGAAAGATTTTATCTAGGCAGGGTTTAATCACAGAGGCACAGTTGTTAAGAACAACAGGAGGTACCCCATCAGACCAACATGCCTTGTTAGTTCTGAAGCCTGTGAGGGCAGAAGGTATATCAACCAAAGAAATTTTAATATCAGTCATGAGGAAGTCAGAGGGGAGAAGAGATGGAGACATGGCACCAGAGTCATTCAAGGTGGAACTGGAGAAAGTATGAGCAAAGAGTTCTGTCTTTCCAGTAGAATTAACAGTGACAGAGCCATCAGACAGGAAAAGAGGAAGTCAAACAATTCAGACAGCTTAGAACAACTTATATTCTTCTTATCAGTTTGAAGAAAAGACTTGCAATGATTCCGGCAGAAACATAAAAGATGTGTGATTAAGTGGTATGTTGGCACTGGTACCTTTTGTAGGCATCCTCCTTGTTGCTGACAGCATAAGAACAAGCATGATTTCAGTGCATTAGTCCAATGATGAGAAAAAGGAATGTATGCTTCCATATGCAGAGATAAAGATCTCCATAATGTGGAAGGAACACTGAGATGACTTGCGGCCATGAAGGCGAAGTAATCATTCAAGCGGGAAATTCAAAGAAATACCGTCTGAAGGTGTTCCAATCGGCAGCTCCAAAGTGCCTCATGCTGCTACATCTTAGAAGGTTCTGAGCACTTCCTGGAGCAAATGGACAAATTGATGATTATAAAAATGTGATCGGATGAGCCCAACAGAAGAGGGAGATTACTAACGAAGCAGAAGTAATGGTACCGAAGCAGAGTCAAGTATGTTGACACTCTTTCAAAGACAGTCAAGTTGTGTGCAGGGTGGTTAAAAAGCACTCTTAGATCAAATAGGGATCGAAGAAATGCGTTGACTTCGACACAGCTGGATCAGTGAGTAGAAGAGTGAAGCGAAGGTGATAGTGGTGATGATACATCACCCTGAAAATGGTTTTATGAGAAGGAGAAAAATTATTAAGAATCATATTTCTCTCTCAGAAGCAAGATAGTCAAAGAGGATTTTTCATAGTCAGCAGAATTAATGGAAAAGTACACAGGACAAACATATTTTAGTCAAGAAGAATGGCAGGATAGCCAAAGTCGAATCTAGAGAACTTGAAGAATTCAAGTTCAGGGACAAGTTTTCAGGTAGATACGTTGCTGCATACATACACACAGCAACGGTCCTTGGCTTAACGTGATTATACAAAATGTAACCTCTGACTGCTGAGCTTATGTGAGGAAGAGGTGTGATTTAACGGGAGAGAGGTGGTCTACAACAGCAAAATTAGGGGAGGGCCATAAATGGTGCAGAAATTATTAAAGCTTGAGCCACACAATGGTTTCGTTGATCTCACTTGCTCATCACTGGAAGAGGGGCTGATGGTGGGGGCATTTATGGCATCCCTCCTCCCCCACAAGTACTCATCAGTTGGGTGTCGAGATGCCATTTTTGCAAATTTTGGAACAGGAAGTGTGGTGTTATAATTCAAATATAGTTTCTTGTTGAAAGTTAAATGAAAAGGTATAGGAGAATACGCTGGCTTACTCCCTTGTTACTGAGACATTGAAAATGTTCAGTAAAGAGGGATGGCCAGAGGCTAGTCTTGAGGACTTTTAAACAGGAGCTCCAGCTCTCCTTGTCACCGGCTTTCCGTCCTCCACGGAAGTGCTGACCCATTTGATTGGTGCTACAGTGTGAAAAAAAAGTGGAAGATGGCTGTGATTGCCTTTGTGAAAAAACATAGGTGAATGTTGGAGTGCATCATGGATCAGTCTTGAGTCCTTTATTGTTTGTCATGGTGCTTGAAGCTCCCTCACGTGACTTCAGAAATTCACTGTCATGGAAATTGTTGTATGCTGATGACTAGTTTTGACTGCAGAGAATGAAAGGGAGGCAGAGGAAAGATTTGGAAGTAGAGAGACGAAATGGGACGTAAGGGTTTGAGAGTAAATTCAGATAAAATAACAGTGATGATATCAAAGGGTGGTGGTGGTACTATCAAAGCAGAGAGAGTGGTCACGTGCAGTTTGCCACTTAGATGTGGAAAGTAACTCCATCTTGTGCAGTATTTGTGATAAGTGGGTGAATAAGAGATGGAGTGGTATTAGAGGCAGACTGTCAGATAATGTAGATTTCGTGTGTGTGGTGTGTCGGGGAGAGCATGTAGAGATTGTCAGGCACGAAAGGATTGATTTTGTTGGTCTCTTTGAGTTTGTACAAGAGTTTTGTTTGGGGAACATGTTATATGCTGGAGGTGGTGCTGGAGCTAGCTTTGTGGCTAAAGTATGGAGTGGTTAGAGGAGGTTCAGGGAGCTACCTCTCCCTCAAGTGCTAAGGAATCTTTGTGACGTGTGTTAATGTCACGGCGCTTGACTCCGAGATTTTCATTATCGTACCCTGGCGTCCTACCTGTCAACAGTGCATCCGAATTCATATCATATTATACATGAATCATATTATTACACACCAATATATTACACATGAGTATTATTATACACGAACATATTTTACATAAATTACAGGCTTATCATATTACACACGAAATCGGACGCACGACAATGACAAACTCAGAGTTGTACGCCAGGGCTATAGCAGCGTAATGCTGTATGGTAGTGAGACCTGGACAGCAAAGGAAGCGGATATTCGTCGACCCAAACGTACACAAATGACATTGATTTGGTGGATGTGTTGTACATCCTTGAATATCAGGCCTGGCTCACTAGATTTAAGAATGAAGTGTTAAGAGGAAGGATGGGATTTGATTGTATTGCTGTTATAATGAAGAGGGGTAGATTGAGATGCTTTGGACATGTGGGGAGGATGAAAAGTGAGTCTTTTCACTGAGGGCCACTGGAAGAGCAAAATTAGGTTAGGTCAAGTTTAGTGGTTCTCAGTGGCCCTCGGTTAGACCGACCCCTGAGAACCACCAAGAGCCACTTTGTGGCGCATCGAGAGCCACTGTAAAAGCAAGGCTAGGTTAGGTTAGGTTAGGATGCTCTCGGTGGCCTCTAGTGAGAAGACCGAACTGAATGGAGAATGACAGTTGAGTGTGGAAAGTGAAAGTGTGAACGTCAGGGGTAGGATTGCGAGAGACATATCGAAAAAGGCCTGAGATGAGGTCATAGGGTTTGATGTTAAGGATATGGGACTGACTAGAGAGGTTGCCAGAGATAAAGCAGCATTGACAGTCACTATTAGATGACAAGACCGATGCATGGAAGAATGTTAGAAAGATACGAAATGGTCTGAGTGCTTTTTACTGAAGAAGTATCATAGAGTAGATGAAGAGTATATGAGAATGACTAGTCAGAGATAGACAGGGTCGTTTTAGCAGTGGGAATGACTCTGTCCTGAGGGTAATTATGAAACTACATGCAAAGAGGGTGCCTGTGGGTTGGAACCATGGATTTTGGACTCCTGAATCGTGAGCGAATGGGCAGATGACTCATTTCCCAGAATATGCTGTTGATTAGATCTCCCACTATCATATTCATTCTCCTTCCATACTTTCTTGATCATACCTTATCCCGCTGAACATGGCTAAAAGACGCTGAGTGATGATGATGTTTTCCATTTGCGTACTGCCTGTGGTGTGGTAACTTTTTGTTGGTTGTTTTTGTTGTTGTATTGCCTTATGCATTTATTTCGTCGTTACTTACATACCGTCCATGGTTGTGGCAGGAGCTGTGAGGACGAACAATAGCACCGCAAATGAGACCATCAGTGTTGATTGGCAGGACTGGAAGGCCATATCTGCTGAAGATGAAAGAATAAATGAATACAGGATATCACATAATAGATACCGGTACATGAATAAACAAGAAAGAGTGGAAAGGGAGGAACTTGGAACACATTCTTAAAAAGTACTTATAGCACTTTCATGTGATGGTTTAAGGCCTTGCAGAGATGATGGAGAACGAGAGATTGACTATGAAGTGTATGTGAATGAGGTGGAAGGGGTAAGAGGAGGGTGAGACCAAGGATGAGATAGAACGATTATTGTAGGGGGTGAAATTTTTAGATAAGGTAGCCTGTTGGTGGAGGACAGAGTGACATGAGGTGATTTACTTGTGGCCAGCCTTTATGGATTAAGGCGTCTGCAACAGACAGATGGTAGATTATTTTTTTTTATCGAATTATGTAGCACTTTATGACTAAATGACCCCTGTGTGCGACTGAAAGCAGGACCACTCGGGACTATACCTTTCGTGGCATATGAGGTTTTGTATTGCTTTTTGTCAGATATATTTTGCACATTATGCATATTATCTTCCTATATGATACTGAGGCATGGCATGTCATTACAAAAAATATTCAAATAGCATAAAAGAGAATATGGCAGCATAATATGCATGATGAGAAGTTCAGATAAAAGTCCGTGATTATTCCAGTGCCAAGACGAATGCTAATCTAGTCAGTTATGTGGGCACCACCCATCTACATATCAATTACCCATATGGGTAAATGGAAATTAAATGGCACCAGCATCATTAAGAACAAAATAGAAGGGAACCCAGAATTTAGAAGACGATGTTTAAAAACGCAAGAACAGAAAATAATCCTCACACGGAAGGCTTAGTAGAAGGAAATGAGATACCACAAACAAAAGAAATAGAATAGAAACTATAAATTTTCCGAGGAGAAATAACTAAAAAAAAAATACATTTAAATAGAAGTTTTCAAAAATAGATGCAGTACTCAGAAGGCAACACCCTCCCCCACCAACTAACCGAACTGCCTGATATTTGACTTTGCCCAGTGACCTTGACTTTCAAGTTCAAATCCCCACTGGGGCAGGGAACAGTTTAAGGATTTGAATTTCATGTTAAGCAGACTTTACCAATCTACCGGAAGACCTGCTGACATTTCGTAAAAATACCCCCGCTAATATCAATACCAATACACCAGTCCTGTATGAGACAGCCCTAGCATGTATTCAATACGGACGGTGGGTGTCAGTGTCGAAGTGGTGACATGTAATGGTGTATGATATGTAGGAGGACTACTGAGCCTTGGGGGCAGGCTGTGAAGCCTATGCCCAGAATCGAACACACACACACAAACACACACACACACACACCAATATGGACGGAGGGTGTTAGCGCCGAAGTGGTGACATGTAAAGGTGTATGATATGTAGGAGGACTACTGGGCCTTGGGAGCAGGCTGTGAAGCCTATGCCCAGAGTCGAGCACATAAAAAAAAAAAACATAAAAATAGTATGAGCTGACTTTGCCCAGTGACTCTGACTTTTGACTATCCTCTGCAACCTTGAACTTTGAGTGATTGCTTTGAAGATTGAATCTCCTTATCCTGGTGTTAAGCTGAACCCTTCCACAAAGTTTAGTCTAGACTCGATAAAAACTGCTTGAGTTATGCTTGCCATGTGACCGTCATCACTGACCTATTGTTCTAAAAACAATAGGTCAAACTTTTGGGCAATCCTCAACTCATTGAGAGAGTTTGATCCAACTAAGATCAAAACAACTAGAGTTACTTTATTTACACGCATTCACATGAGTCAAAAATTGACCTTGCCCTGTGACCTTGGCCTTAGATAGTTGTCAAAATTTTATTTTTTCATTACTGCCTGATCCTCAACACTTCCACGAAGTTTAGTTCAAATCATATTAAAACTATTTTAGTCGACATTGCCCTATAAACCTCAGGCTTTTACCTTTCCTGGTATACTTAACCTTTGATAGTTCTAAAAATCAAACCATTTTATTCTAACCCTATCCCAGCCCATCCACAAAGCTTGGTCTAAATAGAAGAAAAACTGTTTATCCCATTAGTAACAGTTGATATATGTGGGCAATCTGCTCAGGTTAACATGACAAATTTAGGGCAGAGATATATTCTGTCAGTTTAAAATCTTTCACAGGTAACTTTTCCCCCTTCATGTTGTTAAACTTAGGGTTTTTGTGCACTCAGAACGATTATATTCAGTTGTGAGAAAAACGTATCACGGAGTGCAGTGACTCTTTGTAAGTAGGAATGGCACAGGCTCAAAATATTGTCTTGTATTATAAGGTATAGGAGCATTTGTGCAAAAATGGTTGCAAAATCCAGTTCTAAGCTTACGAACTAAAAGACCTTCACTATTTAAGTGCAAAACTACTCACAAAGTATTGCTAACCTTCATAGTTGCAAAATTAAACCGCAAATTCAGTAGCCTAATCTCCGTACTTTCCAGACGCCCACTTTCCGGACACCCCACTTACCGGACATTGTAGGCCTTGACCTTCGGAACCCAAAAATGGGCAAAAAAAGAAAAAAATCCCCCCCAAATCCGAATTTTTTCCCACCCGTAATTTGAAATTGACACGCGGCGCTGAACAGCTGGTTTACACCATGACCCCTTCACCCCTTCCTTCCTCTCCCTTCTCCCCCCCTGTCAGGGTTGCCATTTGGTATTTTACATTACCAAATGTGGGCCACTTTGGTAATGAAAAATTCGTTTGGTAATGAATCAGAATAATGCATTACCAAACAGATTTTTCACATGTATGAGGATACACAGGATGGAGATGGTGGATTGTTTGCTCTCTCTGATTAATCTGCTAGCCAACATAGCGTGAAAATGATCAACATGCTGTTAAGTGATTACATGTATTTCCACTTGTATATATAATTAGTGAAGAATAAATGCTAGGTTTACGAATTTGGTAATGAAAAGTTAAATTTGGTAATGAAAATTGAGGAGTTTGGTAATGTAGCCGTTGCGATCTGGCAACTCTGTTTCCCCGTCACCAACACTCCAACAGTTATTGCCTAACTTCGATGGCAAGTAGATGCCTATCGCAGTAGAAGCCACACGTGCTCACTTTTTGTGAATAAGCAGTGAATAAACTGCAATACTTCACCACTAGACCACACGGGAATTTAGAGTATAGTGCAGTGTTAGGAAATTAGAATTTAGAGTGCAAAGGATTAACTGTGGAGTGCAAATTGGTGGTTGAAACTGGCAGTTGAAACTGGCGTGGTGCAGTTAAGAACAATGTGCAGTGTTAAACAATCATAACTCACAGTGCAAAGAACTAAGTGCAGCACAACACTGGATTACTGTACGTGCTTCATGAGCATTTTCACCACTGCCAACACCTTAGAAAAGCCGGCCACAAATGTGCTATAAGTACCCTGGCTGAGGTACAGTCACTTCTAATTCCTCATTCTTTGGTTCCTTTTCATTTATTTCATGCTTTATGTCCATTATTGGTGAGAATAGGGTCTTAAATAGGTTTAATAGGTGCTATGCATATCCGGTAGGGAGTTATTAAGATGGCTTTCAAAGTTAGGCTGGGTTAGGGTCCTTAAGTATAAGTCCAGGAGCTAGGGGCACACTTTCCTGACGAGACCACTTTCTGGACATGCCTTTGGCTCTATTACATCGGATAGTAGAGGGATTACTATCAATTTTGTTCTTTCTTTCTTTCTTTCTTCATCAGCCATAATTCCAAAACACAAAGTGTACTTAAGCTGCTTGTCAAGTGCAGATGTTTCTTTTCATGTTTTAAAAAGCATTCACCTATGGTTTACGGGTTGAGGCCTGAAAACCGCATCGCAGGCTCCTGTCAGTATGCTATTTTGCACAATACTGGTCAACTACACCTCACCTAGAGTTAAAGAACGTACCAAAACGCTGCTCTTCACCCTCATGTTAGTCTTTCAGTATGCTATGCACGTAACAGTCCAAAACTAACACATGCTTTATGCATAATTAACTTCCATAAAACGACCATAAACTAGAAACCAAAAATTTCTTCTAAAATTTTTGTTAAAAAATTGGAACGGCAAAAGTATACAGATATGAGATTAAAAAAGCCCAGAAACAAGAAAGCATTCAGGACGGGAGAAGATATGGAAACCTATAGTCATTACTACATTTTGCACTTTAGCCACAAACTTGTAGCTGGTGGAATATAGCAATGGGTATAGGTCTCCAAATCTCCTCCCATCCTGAATGCCTTCTTGTTTCATTTTTTTTTTCTTTATCTGAGCACTTCTGCCATTCCTACTTCTTAATCATTGTAGAATAAAAAATTGTCTTTCCTAGTAGTCATAGGGTTAAGTTGGTCTTGGCCTGTGATTCTGACCTTCAACCTACCGTATTGTTCTCAAAAGCATTAATTTTACCCCTTGGCTGACCTTCCACTCTTCCACTAGGTTTCGTAAAAATGAAAAAAAAAAAAAATATTTTTGATACACACACACACACACACACACACACACACACACACACACACACACAGGCCAAAATTTCACTTTATCCTTTGACCTTCCTTCTCAAAACTGAATCACTGTTCCTGCAACCCTTCCCGCAAAATTGGTCTAAACTGGATAAAAACTGTTGAAGATGACTTTAGTAGGTCACAATTTGACCCATCCCTGTGACCTTGACCTCTGAACTGTTAAAAAAAAAAAAAAAAAAAAAAAAAAAAGGTTACTGGCTGCTCATCAGCACTGTCACCAAATTTAGTTTAAATCGGATATAAGCTGTTTGAGTTATTTTGCTAGCCCAGCTCATGGACAGGTCGACAGAAACATACACACCTATCAAAATATAACACTTGCTCCTGGTGCACGAGCATGGGTGTGTTAATGTCAGATTTCAAAAGCAACACCAGACTGAGCACAAAATAGAGAAAATTCATATTCAAATTGAAATTAAGGAATATTGATCTTTAGTTTTTTCTAGACTTATGAATATGAAAATATTAAGATTACAGACGCCAGAATTTAGTCCTTTCACTACGGTGACATCTTTCCCATATTACTCTTCCTATATCCAGGCAATTATTTTGAACTTAGTGGATACTTTGAACTTAGTGGAAGTTAGTGGATACTTAGTGGACACAGGGAGGTTTTAGGAAGGGAAGAGGTTGTGTGGATCAGATATTCATTCTTGAATCTTTAGTGGAAAAGTTTCTAGAGAAGGGAAAAAAGTTGCATGCGGCCTTCATGGATTTGGAGAAAGCATATGACAGGGTGGATAGACAAGGACTGTAGAAAGTATTATCAATATATTGAGTAGATGGGAAGTTGTTGAATGCCTTGAAGAGTATGTATGAGGATGCTAAGGCTGCAGTGCGTGTGGATGGTGAAATGAGTGAATTTTTCTGTTTGAAGGTTGGACTGAAACAGGGATGTGTCATGTCTCCACGGTTGTTCAACCTGTATGTGGATGGGGTTATGAAAGAGATACAAGGTAGGACAGTGGATGTGGAAGCAGCCTTAGCGGGAGAGGGCAGTGTTTGGAAACTCCCTGTACTGTTGTTTGCAGATGACACTGTGTTGTTAAATGAAGGCGAAGAGGAGCTGCAAGGCTTGTTGGATGAGTCTGGGAGAGCGTGTAAGAAACTGAATCTGAAGGTAAATGTAGGGAAGATTAAAGTTATGGAGTTCGAGAGAAATGAAGTCCGTGAATGTACAATGAGGTTGGATGAAGAGGAAATGGAAAATGTAAGTGTATTTAAGTACCTGGGTAGTGTGATGAGTAAGGATGGAAGTTTAGAGGGTGAAGTGCATGAAAGGGTACAACAAGGTAGAAAGGTTGCTGGTTCCTTGAAAGCAGTGATAAGAAACAGGGAAGTGAGCATGGAAGTGAAGAAGTTACTACGTGACAGTATTGTGATACAAACTCTAGTGTATGGAAGTGAAGCTTGGACCTTGTTGGAGGGACAGAAGTCAAGAGTGAGAGCAGAAGAAATAAGTTATTTGAGAGGAGCATGTGGTGCCACATGGAGAGACAGCGTGACAAATAAGGAAGTAAAGGAGCGTTGTGGTGTGGATGTGGATGTGATAGGAAGTGTTAGGAGAAACAAACTGAGGTGGTTTGGCCATGTGGAGAGGATGGAGAGTGAGAGACTGACGACGAGAGTGTACGTGAGTGAGGTGGAGGGGGGGGGGAGAGGGAGGGAGTGACCAAGGATGAGAGGGAGGGATATAGTAGAGAGGTATATGAGGGAGAGGGGTGTGAGCTGGGAGCAGGGCAGTGAAATGGTGAGGGACAGGGCAACATGAAGGCGATTTGTTTGTGGCCATCCCTTATGGGATTAGGGCATCTGGCAACAAATAGATAGATAGACAGGATACTTTCAAATTTTTTGGGTTAAATATGACCGTATTAACCTCTGCACTATCCAAGGACCCCCTTCTAAGCTAAACAAAGTCATATGACAGTGGCAAGAATAGACTATAAAAAATGTAATATAATTCTTCTTGCTGATCCTGCTGTTCCAGACTCATCCAGTTGTGAACCCATTCAACCGCAGGGAACTAGCTACATCAACTAATTGCATGCAGATGTCTTTTGTTGAGGTTATGTTGAAATATGGTCTGTGTTGTGATGGTATGGTGCATAAGATGTTTTGGTGTGGGGTGGGGGGGGGTGGCTGCACTGCAGTGTAGGCATCATGGATTATTGTGAGTTGTATTTAGTGTTGATGTTCTGGCAAGGATGAGTGATAACCACTTTGCACACTGGCTCTGTGCAGTCATGTCTCTGTGGGTTGGGTAGTTTCTGAGGGATGTCTGTCTGGCGATGATTAATAAGGGATAGTTTTTGATTTTTTTTTTTTTTTTTTTAATGTGTCCGACTCTGGACATAGGCTTCACAGCCTGCTCTCAAGGCCCAGTAGTCCTCCTACATACCATACACCTCTCTACATGTCACCACTTCGGCGCTAACACTCACCGTCCATATTGAATACATGCTAGGGCTATCTCATCCAGGACTGGTGTATTGGTATTAGCGGGGGTACTTTTATGACATGTCGGCGGGTCATCTGGTAGATCAGGAAAGTCTGCTTTTTTATGAAATTCAGATCCCAAAACTGTTCCCTGCCCCAGCCGGGATTCGAACCTGGGTCCATCAGGACTGCAGGCCGCCTCTCTACAGATTCAGCCACCGCAATTGGCCATACATTTGTTCGTGAAGTGGGTGGAGGGGTATGTTCGGTGGTGAATATTGAAGCATGCTATTTGGTTGAAGGATTGGATGGCAGTGGTGACTATGTGTTGTTGCATTGGCTTATTAAGTGTAATGTTGGGCAGAGTACTAGCGATTGTATTGAGACATTTAATGTAGTGTTGAAAGTCTGCTAGCTTCTTACGTCTTCGTGGAGGGGGAGAAGCATTATAATTATCAGCAAGGGATGGTGTTGAACTAAATTAATGAACTGTGCGCTTCTCATATCCAGATGAACCTTGAGTGGAACTTTATATCATCTATCTATCTGTCTGTATCTACCTACCTATATGTCTATCTATTTATCTGTCTGTCTGTCTCTATTTATCTATCTGTCTATCTATCTATCTGTGTGTGTGTGTGTGTGTGTGTGTGTGTGTGTGTGTGTAGTTTGTATTTGTAGTCACAGTGCACAATGTGCATCTTGTTAATATTCTTAAGGCTGTGTTTTGTGCTTTTGAGAATTTGCATTTTTGTTTTGGTTAAACCGGGTGCCCAGCCTGGACTACGGGATTTTATTGCCGTGCTAATGAACTGTTAGCAGAGTGTTTTTAAAAAATCTTTCTGCTCTTAGGTCCTAAGGTAATGCCAATGATTGTTTTTAAGACACTGAGTAATGTAACAGAAGGGGCTACAAGAACAAAATGACTAAGTAGTGTATAGAGACGTTCAAAATTATCATATAAACAGAGTCTGAGAAGTCTAGAAGAAAAACAGTTGCAAGGGAAGCCAGAAATAATTAACGGAAGAAATACACTGAAACAAAGTTGATATAATAGCAAAAGTATACAAAACAAAATCCAAAATTCAGAATTAAAAATCAGAAATGTTTATTGACACAAAATAAAAGAAATACAATTAACATAAAGCAATGAAAATATCACCGATAATATTAACAAAACAGCGAAGATAGAAAAAAAAAAAAACTAGAATGATCAATAATCACATTTACTTAAGAAACCAGATTTAACACAATCACAATTACTAAAGTGTAATTTAAAAAACAAACAAAAATTATAAAAGCCTGAATTTATCATCAGAATTAAAAAAAAAAAAACAGAATTAGAACACCAAGTACAGTTACTAAAGGGCAAGAACTATAAAATAAAATCACAGTTACGTATGGCCAAGAACTGAAACAAGTAAAAATACTACAGACCAAGATATAAAACAAATTCATTTACTAAAGACCAATAATTTATACAACAAACACAATAGCAAAGAAATCCTGAATTTATAAAAAGTAGTAAAATAACCAGAATTAAAATCATTACAATGATGAACACATAATACGACAGATACACAGTATTTAAGAAACAGAAGCTTCATGTAGTCATCACTAAGTTAACACAGCATGCAAAATTTATACACAATGAAAATTAAAAAGGAATCTAGAATTAATGTAGATGTGCAGTTTCTTCCTGTGCATTCAGAGAAAACACGGAAACTACATACCCAATCTTGTAATACGTATGCTGATTTAGTTGAAATTCATGTGTTCATTTTCCCCTATTTCTGATAATTTAAATTTTTGGGAGAGGGACTGACCTCCCAAAAGTCGCTGAGAGGATCATGCTCCCCAAACATTGCATTACACATGTGAGTCCATTGTACAACATACTGTATACAATCCTTTCACATATTCCTTTTTTTTTTTTTTTTTATGAGGTCTGATTCCTCTAAAAAACATGGCTGGAAAACTATATACCAATAACCAAGCAAACTCACCTGGGAAATGTCATTCAAATCTTTCCTCTGTTTATGGTCATTTATTGTTTGTTTTATATTGCATTGCAGCTGAGAGTCCTTATATAATATGTACTAAAATTCTAAGATATCAAAGACATATCTGCCCTGCTTTTACTATTTCTGAGAGTTTTTGATTTGGTGAGTGGGCTAACCTCCCTAAAAAATATGATTGGTATACTGCATGCATTGGAAGACCTCAGTAACCAAACATACTCACTTGGGAAGTGAATTTCAAATATTTCTCCTATTTCTGATTTTTTTTTTCTTTTGGTGGAGGGCTGGTCCCCGTCACCAAGAATCATAGGGTGGGGAGTCATGCTCCCCAGATATCGATGTGCAGTTTCTTCTTGCACAGTCCAAGAATATGTGGAAACGGCATACCTAATCCTGCAATAGGTATGCTAATTTCATTTAAGTTCATGTGCTCAATTTCCCCTGTTTCTGATCATTTTTATATTTGGGAGGGGGCTGACCCCCCCAAGATATCACTAGTGGTTTACAATCTCTGAATATTGCATTACGGATTAAGAGTCCATTGTACAGCATGTACTAAGATATCAAAGCCATACCTGACCCCCTTACATTATTTTTGAGAGTTTTAAATCAGGTGAAGGGGGGCTGACCCCAAGTACAGTATAAGTTATAGTTGGAAAACTGTATGTAGTGGAACGTTCCCAGAAACTAAATAAACTCACATAGCAAGTGTCATTGAAATATTTCCCCATCTCTGATCATTTATTATTTCTGGGAGGGGGCTGACCCCCCATGAATCAATAGGAGGTCACACTCCCCAAATATAGCATTATGGACGACAGTCTATTGTCTAACATGTACTATGATAATGAAGTCATATCTGCCCTTCTTTCCCTTCTTTGTATCCTTCATACTTTTTGCCGGGGGGGTTGACCTCCCTAGTATAATGGTGACAGTTTTTATGTAGTTGTGGAGGACATTATTAGAGTAAACAGCCGAAGTGATCTAAGGTTATTCCACTGAAATTCATCGGCTCACTTTCCCTTATTTATCATATTTATTTAGGGGGAGGCGCTGACCCCCCAAGAATTGTTGAGGGGGGCTAACCGCCACAAATATCCATTTGCGTACAAGAGTTCACTGACGATATCAAAGTCATATCTGCCTTCGTTTCATTATTTCTGAGATTTTTTTATTTGGCAAGGGCTGCTGACCTCCCTAAACATCATGATTAGAATGCTGTATGTGGTGGAAGACCTTCCCAAGAACCCAACTAACTCACCCAGGAAGTTACATTCAGATCTATCCAATAGCCTAGGAGGAGTTAAAGCACACACACACACACACACACACACACACACACACACACACACACACACACACACACACACAACCTGAGTATAACGCAACGATATAGGGCAAGTTACCGAAAATGATACAATCCTGCTTCGAGAGACTGATAAAGGAAATGTAAACTATTATAGTACAGTAGAAAGCAGGGTCCATAAACAGACAGAATTACAATTACAGAAGGACATGCAACTCTCAAAATAAGAACATACGGTATCAGTTTATAAACAATATGAATTGCTAAAGAAACCAGGAAATCTAATGTAATGCATTACATCCGGGAGTCATTCAAGGATGGTGTTGTTGCTTCACCCCAGTCTGTCTAACTGAGCAGACCGATTGACCACAGGAAAGCATCAGCTTTTGTGGGACTGATCTACAGGTACGGTACAGTACATACAACGTGAAGGGATTAAACGCCCCTTATGTTTGACGGCATCTCATCTGGCTCGGACCAGAGTCCTTCCCATGGAAATATAAAAGGAAGTATGATGTCTGGCTTCTTGGTGGACGTCGCAGCTGCTCCACCCATAGTGCATAATGTACCCACGTGTAGATTGCTATTCAGCGTCAGTATCAGAGTAATTACGGAGGACAGAATATGTAAATAATCAGAATTACTCTACAGCCTTAAAGTTAAATCAGTAAATATGGCTTAAAGGGCCGGAATGTATAAACCATCAATATTACTTTAAGAAAATAAAATTAATATAATAAACAGAAATGAAAACTAAAACACCATTATAAAAAGTTTACGGAAAGAAAAACGAACGCGGGAATCAATATGTCTTACAAATTTTGCTATGAAATTACTGCATAATGCAAAAGATGCACAAGCAAGCTCGGATTTTTTATTTGTTTGCATCCTTCAACTATTCGTGTCCATTCTTCATTTTTCTACATTTCCATTTCTGTACTTCTAGATTCTTCTTCTCTTGCCTCTGTTTGATCTTGAGTATTTCATTGATGTGATTTTTAAGATGTCGCATATCATGCCTTTTGCTTCCTCCACAATCTGCCGCCAATATTTATATTTAAGCTCAGCTCCATCAGCTATTACCATAATTTCTGCACGCTTCCAACAGTTTTGATCACTAGCTAACTATTATCCCCAGCTCCACAAACATCCAGCAATTAAATTCGCCTTTTCTAGTTCATGCAATTATATTATCAACTGAACGGACTTCGTAAAGTCCTACGTGAGATAAATACATACTTTTAAACTTAGTAAGAATATACGGTACCAGGACAATACGTTATCAGATTTGTAGGAGGATAGAAGACGTCGTTTTAGTAGGAAAGAGTACAGACAAATCCATAGTTAAAGCCATGCACTATTTCTATCTATCTATTTAGTTATCTATCTATATATATATTATATGTACTTTATATAGATAGATAGATATTCATTTATACTGTATATAAATGAGAAAGCTTCTCTTTCCTCTTAAGCCTGACTAGCTTTGCGGATTTTTAGGTTCGCTGGAGGAGCAGACACTACCCTTGGAGGGAGTGTGGCAGCCAGGTGTAAGCTCTCCCCATGCTGACGAAGTACCAATGGTGACGGGGTGTCTGGCGCGACATGTGAAAGTCAGTTTATTCCAATAGCTGTGTGTGTGTGTGTGTGTGTGTGTGTGTGTGTGTGTGTGTATGTGTGTGTGTGTGTGTGACCTGTAGGCATCAACGGGATGCCAGCCTATGGAAGGATAAGAAATGACAGTTTAACCAATAAACACTAACTCCCTCACAGTTGGGCCAACTCTACCACTGTATGCTACCAAACTCCAGAAAGATTTATTTTGTTGAGAGTAAGTAATTGCACATTAGATTGTTGATTTTGTCCCCCGTAATCAAGGAAAACATTCACTATTCTTGGTGATAACCATGCAGCAAAATGACGCCTGGTGGATTAGTGGGTTAAGGCACTCTAACCCGGTGGGCCATGTTAAGATTATATCCGAGGATGGATGAGGTTCATTACTCTCATAATGCCCTTCAGGGAAGAGTGATGCTGGTCACCCCCACCTTAAATGTTGGGACTAAGTAGCCTAGTGCCTGTCTCCTACATTGTTGATAGGGCAGAAAAGGACTGGATGATGGATGAACTGAAAACATTAACCCACTTGAATCTGGTGAATTTCTTTCTTGTGCTTTTGCTACCACCAAACAGTTATGTTCACATAAAGACGGACTTAGAAATGAAGGGGTTAGATATATACAGCCTTCATTCACCCCATCACGTATGGGCCGCCTTTCCTGAGGTGAGTAAAATAATATGAGAACTGGAACAAAAAACTAAAAAATAATCACCGGAATCAAGAGGTAAACGATGTCAGAACTTGTGAAATGAAGGCAGCTAGATAGCACACAGAATCAACCTAGCACACTCCCTCAAGAAGAGAGGGGTGTGAGTTGGAGAGAGGACAACCAGACAGCAGAGAACACAAAGACATGGAGGTGATTCGGATGTGACCATCCTATACGGTATGAATGCGCCTGGTGACAAATAGACTAAAACGTCATGTAGGCTACAATTGTACTGCAGTGACAAAGATCTGTTATAAATGTAGACAGTGTTAATATCAGCCGTCAAGGGATATTCAGGGGAAAAAATAAATGAATAAAAAATATTCTAAGACTGAACCTGTAACTTTAGTCTGTTCAGACTTTTCATTCTTGTTCCCACCAGACGATCATATCCACATTACGGAAGATCATAAATTATAAAAGAAGTAGTAAATGTTATATCCTACAGTGCGAAAAGGCCTTTCCCAAGCAGAATAAAATAGTCTGTATGCTGCGAGAACGAAATGGCATAACACGTCATCAGATTCAAGAGGATTGTGTTACAGTGTCACACCAGCAGTTGTTTTACTGGCTACGATGAAAATGACTAAACCCAGGAGACCTTACCATCAGACCAAATTAAGGGATATTCGGAGCTTAACTGAAAAGAAAGTCTGTAAAATTACCTTGATCAATCTGTCTTTCACACCTATGATTTCCATTCTTTTATAAACAATGTGTTCAGGCATCGCGAAGGAAACTATTTTTAATTTTGTCTTTTATGCCAATTCCATCTAATAGTGACAAGTTTTGCAGGTTATAAGCCTGAGGATCGTTCTTCTTCTCATTTATCTATTTATTTTTCTTCAAGACTTGAGCTAATCTTTAGTTTTGATGTAACTATGAGAAACCAAAGAAAATAATGCAGCTAACAAAAAACAACATAAATGAGGTATAGTTTACAATCAACTTGAACTTAGGATCAGGGAAAGGAAAGAAAAAATGCTAAATACCCTCACTAGAATGGCGTATTTCTGACAATTGTTGCTACTGCTGCCAGATTATTTTACCCAGTTTAGCAAAACTTTGTCTTAATGACGTGGTTAAGTGAGGCATCATCTGTTCATTCCTGTTCGAAAAGTGTCAAAACTTTTATAAATCAGCTTGTAGGAAGCATGAATACAATGATTAATACGCCTCGTGACTGAAGAGGCTTATTTTGTGAAGGTAACGTTAATATACATAGATCAGTAAAACGACAGTGATTATTTGCGTGACAGGACGGCTTACCCGAAAACCAGATAACCTCATAATGAACCTGAACTCAAAGACCATCAGAGTGATATTAGGAAAAACGGTCTTTATCTTTAAATATGATGGCTGAATAGTGATTTGAAGAAGCATTATTTATTCAGATGACATGAGAATACCGCCTGAAACCAGAATATTATACCATCAGTAAAGTATTCTCTGTGTGAAAATATGAAAAAAACAATCATATATTTCAAGGTGTACCCTTAAAACTAATTCTTCAATTTTGATTACTTCTGTTGTATTTCATTCTCCTATATCTAGGTAACTTATTTTTTTAACGAAGGAGAGACCCCTTGCATAGGAGGAGTCAAATAAGTCTATGCCGGTATCTAAGTAATGCAATGAAACATTTAAAAAGGGGGGGGGGGAGAAAAAGAAATGGAAAGAAAAAAATCTCTCTTGAGCTGTGTAAAATCGTCTGGCAATTATAAGAATAAATTAATAAAAAATGACATCGTTGTGAAGGGATTAAACACCCAAGGAACCAACCTAAACCCGTGTATATTTTTACCATCCACCTGAGGTAAAAAAAAGTTTCTGGTGCAAATATAAAGAAAGTTAACTACACGTTCTGTCTTAACCCAAGTAAAAAGTTTTGCTGATTTCATAATTTACTTACAGACAAGAACAGGCTTCTATACAGTGTCTTTCGGTCCTTCTGGCCACAACCGATTTGTTTATAAACAAGAAGAATTGTTATCTGAGTTTTATCTTGAGAACACTGGTACTTAGTAGCTTTCAGTCAGTGTGATATATACTTTCCATGGAATTCTACTGATGTTTCATTGCTTCACACTGTTAGTAACAAAAGTTAATTAGGAACCTAGTTTTTTAATTCAATGACTGAGTGTCGTGGTCTTGGGCAACATTTATCGAGAAGGTTACCTTCCATGTCATTATGGTGCTGGTAAGATAAGCTGCTCTTGGCGTATTGTTTCACTTAGAGTATTAGACAAATATGCAGGGGACCGTTCGTAAAGTTTGATACTGAGGTAAATTTTTCGTGAGTATTTGTTTAAAAGTTTCACCCCACAGGTAAACGCAGTCTTTTAAATCTGCAGTGCAAAATTGAGTTTGTGTCACGTTTAGCGTTCACAGTAGATCGAGAAAGTCAGTCTACTCGCAGCACACAACACGTATAAACCTCCCTCCTCCCAGTCTCGTGTGTAACTGAGCTCCAGCTAGGCAGGAGAGAGAGAGCAAGCGAGTGAGAGAGGCAGCAGACAGGCACTGGCTAGGCAGGGAGAGGATAGGAGGGGACATGGAAGGCTCGCGCAGTCGCACCTGAATTAGCAACCATACTGGAGAAGCTTTCATGGGTTTGGGTGCAGATGAGAGAGATCAAGCAACAGTGTGGGAGCTGTTACTGGGTGCCGTGAGACCCGCCCTACCAGCACACACATCCATCCTGGTCTGACTGAGGGGAAAGGGCAGAAGGTAGTTGGGGATTTTTAAATTGTAAGCGAGAGGTACACTGTATAAATAGAAAGGTGGGGAAAGGAGGGGTTTTGGAGATTCAAACTTGTATGGAAGAGGTACCATTGTAATGATAGAAGAATGGGAAGAAAGGGTTTGAGGGATTCTAACTTGTGAGGGAGAGGTACCACAGTACTGACGAAAGGATGGGAAAGAGGGGTTTGAGGGATAGTAACTTGCGAGGGAGAAGTATTACTAATAGTTTTGTCATGCATTCTGGTGCTGGAAAGGGATGCCTTCATGTGGTGGCACCAAAATAACCATGTGATTACAATGTCCGGATAATATAAACGTCCCTCAACTCCCTCCCTATCCCTCAAAAAGCCCATGGTGGACTCAAGGAGGAAGGCAGTTTCAGCCTGAAGTCAACTAGATTTACGTTTCCAGTGAACCTGTTGATACAACAACAAGAAGAACAACAATGGCTGCTGCTACTACTACTACAACTACTACTACTAATAATAATAATACTCTGTTGTTGTTGTTGCTGCTACTGCTACTGCTGCTGCTACTGCTGTTACGGCTGGTGCGCTGCTGCTGATACTGTTATGGCTGCTGCTGCTGCTGCTGTTGTTGCTGATACTGCTACTGCTACGGCTGCTGCTACTGCTGCTACTTCTGGGGTTTCTGTTGCTGCTGCTGCTGCAATTGCTACTACTACTACTGCTACTACTTTTAAAACAACAACAACAACAACAACAACAACTACTACTACTACTACAGCTACTATTACTAGTACTAGTGCTACTTTTATTTTTTTTTTTATGTGAGGAAGAAGGAACCAAAGGCCGCGAGCCCGCAATTATTGTTCCTTCCAAGAGCAAAACAAAATACAAGAGAGAGCCAAATTCAAGATCAGATCATTTCGAGATGCCTGGACACACTGCGTTTGAAAGACTGGAGATCATAGGAAGCAGGAAATACAGAAAGAGGGAGACAGTTCCAGAAATGACCTGTTGCATAAATGAAGGACTGGGAGTAACGGTTAACTCTTGCATTAGAGAGCTGGACAGAAAATGGGTGAGAGTTTGCTGCTAGACGGGTGCTACACGCCCGTCGCTGAGGTGGATGAATGCATGCAGACAGTTCAGAGGAGCAGTGACCATTGAAGTAGCGATAAAAAAGAGACAAAGATGCAACAGTGCAGCGAAGAGACAGAGGTTGAAGGGAGTCAGTAAGAGGAGGGAGTTAATAAGACAAAAAGCCTTTGACTCCACCGTATTGAGAAGAGCTGTATGTGGGGAGCCTCCCCACACATGAGAGTTGTACTCCACACAGGGGCAGATAAAAACCCCTGTATAGAGTCAACAATTGTACAGGAGTAAAGAATGAACGGAGTTGGCTTAGCACACCTAATCTCCTGGAAGCAGATTTTACAAGGGATGCAATATGATCTTTCCAAGATAAGTCCCGAGTAAATGAAACCTCAACCATGTTCAAGGATGATGCAAGATTAAGCTGAATATTATTAAACATTAGTGGGTACTCCTGTGGAAGATTTTGTTGGCTTGATAGGTGTAAAAACTGAGTCTTTGATGCATTAAAAACAACAAGATTATATTTACCCCAGTCAGAGATACGAGCCAAGTCAGACATTAGGTGTGCCATAGCCTCATCCCTTGTTTGCTGAAGTAACTGCTGAGATGGAAGTTGCGGGAACCGAATGGAAAGGTGAAGGGTGGAGTCATCAGCGTATGAATGGATAGGGTTAGATGTACAACTTAGAAAATCATTGATGAATAAAAGGAAGAGAGTTGGTGATAGGACAGAGCCCTGAGGAACACCACTGTTGATAGATCTAGGAGAAGAACGATCGCCGTCTACAATAGCGGCTATAGAATGACCAGAAAGGAAGCTATAGAGGATGGCATAGATAGGATAGAAACCGTAAGAGGGTAGTTTGGAAATTAAAGATTTATCCCAGAATCGATCGAAAGCCTTTGAGATGTCAAGTGCAATGGCAAAGCTTTCGTCAAAGTCCCGAAAGGAGGATGACCAGGAGCCTGAAAGGTAGGTGAAAAGATCGCCAGTGGAGCGTCCCTGACAAAACCCATACTGACGATCAGAATGAAGGTTGTGAAGGGAAAGATGCTTTAAAATTTTTCTATTAAGAATTGACTCGAAAACTTTTGAGATACAGGATGTTAAAGCAATTGGACGCTAGTTAGGGGATTGGGAATGGTCAACCTTCTTTGGGACTGGCTGAATGAGAGCAAACTTCCAGCAAGAAGGAAAGGTACAAGTTGTTGGACAATGGCGAAAGGGTTTGCCTAGGCAGGGTGTAAGCACAGAAGCACAGTTCTTGAGAACAACAGGAGGGACTCCATCAGGCCCATATGCCTTGTTAGTACTGAGGCCAGTGATGGCAGGAAATACATCAGCTGAAGATATTTTAATGTCAGCTATGAGGAAGTCAGAGGTGGGAAGTGATGGAGGAACAGCACTGGAATTGCCTAAGGAGGAACTGGAGGAGAAAGTCTGAGTGAAAATATCTGCTTTATCAGTAGAAGAAATAGCTACAGAGCCATCAGAGTAGAAAAAAGGAGGGAAGGATGATGAGGTAAAGTTCATAGAAAGGTTTTTGGCAAGGTGGCAGAAGGAGAGGGAAGAATTCGAGTTGGTGAGTTGAGATCATTTAGTATGGATGAAATTATTATTAGTAGAGCGAAGAACAGACTTAGCATGGTTCTGCGCAGAAACATATAAAAGATGTGATTCAGGGGTGGGTTGGCCTCGGTACCTTTTATAGGTTCTCTCCTTGTTGCGGACAGCATTAGAACAAGCGTGATTAAACCAAGGCTTTCTTGCATTAGTCAAAGTATATGAGAAAGGAATGTATGCTTCCATGCCCGAGAGAATAACCTCCCTAATGCGCAAGGCACACTCAGATGGCTCCCGGCCATAGAATCAATAATCATTCCAGGGAAAATCAAAGAAGTACTGCCTTTGGGCCTCCCAATCTGCAGCTCCAAAGTGCCACAGAAAACGTTTCTTTGGAGGGTCCACAGGCTGTACTGGAGCGATAAGACAGGTTAAGGTGATAGGGTTGTGATTGGAGGAGCCCAACTGAGAGAAAAGATTAACAGAGTAAGCAGAAGGATTAGCTGTAAGGAAAAGGTCAAATATGTTGGAGCTCTCTCCAAGGTGGTCAGGGATACGGGTAGGGTGCTGTACAAGCTGCTCTAGGTCATTAAGGATAGAGAAGATATAGGCTTGTTCACCAGGTGGATCAGTGAAAGAAGAGGAGAGCCAAATGTGGTGATGAACATTGAAATCTCCTAGAATGGAGATTTCAGAGAAAGGAGAAATGGATAGAATGTGTTCCATCGTAGACGTAAGATAGTCAGAGAATTTTTGATAGTCAGTCGAATTAGGAGATAAGTAAACAGCACAGATATATTTAGTCAGAGAATGACATGAAAGCCGAAGCCAGAGTGAAGAGAATTCAGAAGAATCGAGTTCAGGAACATGAGAGCAAGATAAGTCGTTGTGTATATATACACAACAGCCACCTTTGGCTATGAAATGAGTATAGAGAAAGTAGGAGGATACAGAAAAGGGTTTGCTGTCAGTTGCCTCAGACAACTGAGTCTCCGTTAGGAAAAGGAGGTGAGGTTTAGAGAAGGAGAGGTGGAGCTCAACAGAGCGAAAGTTAGAGAAAAGGCCACGAATGTTGCAGAAATGAAGAAGATGAGAGTCAGACAGTGGTTCCAGGCAGCTCGAGTCGTCACCGGGAGAGGGGCGGAAGGTGGGGGCATTTATGCCCCCCCCCCATGGGGACTCCGAGGCCATGTGTTTCGCTGCCATGATTATTTTTTAATTTTGGAAACGGAAGTGTAGTGTGTACTGTGCATCTAGTGTGGTGTTGATAGTTAAGAAACTTGTATTGGAGAGCATGCTGGCCTACTCTCTGTGTTACCGAGACACTGAAAAGGTTCAGCAAAGGGGGATGGTCAGGACCTAGTCCCGACGACTGATGAAACGGGAGCTCCAGCTCTCCCTGTCATCAGCTTTCCATCCACATTGGGACTACTGCCCTGCTCGACTGGTGCTACAGTCTATTCCTACTAAAACTACTACTTCTATTAAACAATAACAACAACAGCAACTGCTACTACTACCAAAACCACCTCCACCACCTTCAGCACAACTACTACAACTAGTTCCACTACTGCAACTGATGGCAAGAGTGACGTGAGGTTCATATGACATGACGGAACTCGTCAGCCTGGGACCGCAATACCTTCAAATATGACCTCAACTACCCCAAGTCCCAGTACCAACCGAGTCCAGTATAGTTAGAGTCAGTGGCCTCACAGTTGTCACTGGATTGGTTGAGGGGATGGAACAGGTGGATGTGCGTGAAGACTAGGCATTTCCTGTAGCCCTGAGGAGACTTGCAGTTCACCTTACACTGTACGCTGCAGGGTGAGGGATGAGGGATGTCCGAAGTGATTTCTCCACTCAGTCCAATCCACTTGCCCTCCGGACTCCACTGAGACTCTATCACCTCGTTGAAGATCAGTAAAAAAATAATCTATAAGAACCACTGGTCAATGTGGCTCTTGAGCACAGAAGCTTCGAAGTACATTGCCCCAGAAAAAATGACCTGAAGGCTGGTAATCTTGTGCCTCTGAAGCATAGGAGTACAGACATGATGGGGAAAAACAATAGTCGGCATTTCGTCCAGGACACAACAGAGCTCCGGGTTTGATGTTTCTTTTCAGACAGAACCTCCGACAGTCTAGAGCAGAATCACCCCACCTCTGAACCTACAGTATTTTATCTGATGTGAACACGAAGGGAGTGAACTGACCATGGTCTTCTACTACTACTTTTACTACTACTACTACTACTGCATCTATTAATACTAGTACTATAATATATATATATATATATATATATATATATATATATATATATATATATATATATATATATATATATATGTTTGTGAGTGTTTATGTATAAATATATGTATATCTATCTTTCTATATATATATATATATATATATATATATATATATATATATATATATATATATATATATATATATATATATATATAATGATGGCCAGCAAAACCAGAGTGATGATGTACATGATTTATTATTGATGACGTTTCGGTTTTATAACACAAACTATCATCAGACCTAAAACAAAAATAAAAACACACAAACTAGAAAATAAACCAATACATAATTTTCTCATCTTCCACAGAATAAAATAACAGGGAACAGAGCATGTACATCATCACTCTGTTTTTGATGGCCATCATTATAGTCCGCCTCCCACAGCACGAAAGTATCTATATATATATATATATATATATATATATATATATATATATATATATATATATATATATATATATATATATATATATATATATATATATATATATAGATATAGATATAGATATATATATTTATATATATATAGATATATATATTTATATAGATATAGATATAGATATAGATATATATATTTATATAGATATAGACATATATATATATATATATATATATATATATATATATATATATATATATATATCATCATCATCAGCCGTTTGAGTATCCACTGCAGGACCGGCCTATCCCGACCGAAGTAGGGACGATACAGCCTATGTATCACTACCAAGTGGCTTAAGCTGTCTGGTAGAGATTGTATGAAGAGTGAGAAGTGCTTGTAAGTGTGACTGTAGTGTTATAGTGGCTTTGGAAGTGTGTGTGTAGTCTGTGAACCAAGTGTAATCGGTCTGCGCAAGCCGACTGGGTGCAAACATACTTTACAGTATGCGACACTGGTTCAGCCACAGCACCCCTGGTGTCCGCCAATGCAGTACATAGCCGGGAGAACGCTTCCAAAGTTTATTACCCTGGCGGGGCGCAAACCCTTGCTCTCCAGTGTACGAAAACGCCCACTTTACCATTGTACCACAGAGGCTCCTTATATATATATATATATATATTGTCACGGGGTTTTTATAATATAACACGGGGTTTTTAAAATAAATGCTTAAATATTATTTAATTGATAATAATATTCAATAATTTTGAAGAGCAGAGACAATGATTGTCTTGCTTCATCAAGCATCGATTGCTTTACGCTGACTTGCTACGATTCTCTAAGAACGAGAATTTATAAACTTTCTCAACAGTTCACAGCAGAGACTAATTACTCACAATAGCTGAATTAGTACTGTTAGCCTCTGGAGAAAGTTACTTCACCCCTGACAATAAATAACTAATACTAATAATAATAACAGGTTCTTGCTGATGCTTAAACTCCTAGGTGGCACAACGGATATTAAGTTAATACAACAAGACTGGTCTAAGTACCAGTTATGAAGGCAAACGTTTATGCAAGCTAGGAGCTATATGGAAAATAAGCTTAATTTGGAGAAATGAAACAAGATTTTACTTTACATTAAGCTCAAGAAAAAGAACTTAAATTTATTGATTACAAAACTAAACTTAACGTTACATTTCAAATCAAATCAATGAGACCGCACTAACTCACTCACACAAAAGCTAAATACTTACGCCTAGGAAAAAACACCTTAACTAAACTCTTAAGACTACAAAATACAAAAAGGAAATACTATAGTCGATTAATGCTTTGTATCACCCGAAGCTGAACTAAGGATGGGAGTGCTGGATAACTGCACTCAGTGGAGTCTGGGTGCTAGCGACCTCTTCTCCTGCACTTCTGGAGCACAGGACCTCTCTCCTTCAGAGCAAACAGTGGACTCGACTGAATTCAAAATACATTGTATGGGCAGGACGCACAAGCCACCGGAAGAAGGCGTGGCTAACGGTTGAGGCAAGCAGGGGCGAACAATAAAGAAACAATAGTATCGCTCAGTAGTGCACTTAGTGACGTGCATTAAATCGGTCACTTTTGAACAGTGACAAATGTTTTGAAAAGTATACCACGAAATGGAGAGAGAAACGGTTAACTGAGCGATACACAGTGAGTTTTCCACTAATAGTTCGTGGCTTCTCACAAAAGGGAAATGTCGCGAACTTGATTCGTGACATTACGCCCCTAAAAAATTAAATTTTTTCCTTATGGGAAAAAATTTGTGGAATATATATATATAGGTACACATCCTAAGTCATTCACACAAGATTCACACTGTGGTGTGTGTGCTATCCTGCTACAGGAGAAAGTCACTGTCGCCAGTGAGCAAAAAAAACTCGTATTTACGTTAATAGAAGCAAGCTTGAGGGAAAAACTCCGTGACGACGGTGAAAATCCTGTACTCAGGTCAAACTGAGCGAAAAGTCGCTACATTTACACTGACAACTAATTGTTGTGTAGTGTGATGTATGTAATACACAGTGTAGGTGTAACAGTTGTAGTGTGACTGTACCTATGTGTAAAATGACACAATAATAATAATATGACGATGACGAAGGCAGAGAAGAAGAGGCGGCAGCGTGCGGCAGACGATCAGCTGGCCCGCACAGCAAATCTGCTACACCCATTGCTGAACCTGCAAAACCAATTAAGGTGGAGCATCAAAAGTGTCAATGAGACAAAATTATTATTATGTTACAATTACTCTCTCTGCCTAGCAATCAGTACATGGTACGAAAAGTACGCTCTGGCTGAAAAAATACGAGTGACAGCCTAAGCTTCGTACATTCGAGGTCGCCATTAATTATAGCACACTATTAGTGTTGGCAAGTTGAGAATCCTTGTGCAAACTCGGGTCTTCCATAGCCTCGAACTGCACACGGGTCCTCAACCTGTGCCTTAACCTACAGTTCTTATATTAATATCGGGAAGCTGAGAATCCTTGTGCAAACTCGGGTCTTCCATAGCCTCAAGTCGCCTCTGCGGAGTTCTCTCTCGACTTCCCCCTTAACCTACAGTACTTATATTAGTATCGGGGAGCTGAGAATCCTTCTGCAAACCTGGGTCTTCCATAGCCTCAAGTCGCCTCTGCGGAATTCTCACTTCCCCCTTTACCTACAGTACTTAAATTAGTATTGGGGAGCTGAGAATCCGTCTGCAAACTTGGGTCTTCCATAGCCTCAAGTCGCCTCTGCGGAGTTCTCTCTCGAACTTCCCTCTTAACCTACAGTACTTATATTAGTATCGGGGAGCTGAGAATCCTTGTGCAAACTTGGGTCTTCCATAGCCTCAAGTCGCCTCTGCAGAGTTCTCTCTCGAACTTCCCCCTTAACCTACAGTACCCATATTAGTATCGGGGAGCTGAGAATCCTTCTGCAAACTTGGGTCTTCCATAGCCTCAAGTCGCCTCTGCGGAATTCTCACTTCCCCCTTAACCTACAGTACTTATATTAGTATCAGGGAGCTGAGAATCCTTGTGCAAACTTGGGTCTTCCATAGCCTCAAGTCGCCTCTGCAGAGTTCTCTCTCGAACTTCCCCCTTAACCTACAGTACTTCTATTAGTATCGGGGAGCTGAGAATCCTTATGCAAACTTGGGTCTTCCATAGCCTCAAGTCGCCTCTGCGGAGTTCTCTCTCGAACTTCCCCCTTAACCTACAGTACTTCTATTAGTACCGGGAAGCTGAGAATCCTTATGCAAACTTGGGTCTTCCATAGCCTCAAGTCGCCTATCAACTTCCCCCTTAACTTACGGTACATAATATGTATGTACAGGCCCTGGACATAATGTGTCCTGTGGGGCCAATGGGCGAGACGTCAGGTCTGCACCCACTTCACCACTACCCTGTCTCTCAACTGTCTCAGAGATTACGGGTGTGGTTACAAATGGCACAGGAAGGGCATGTCCCTGATTAGTGGTGATACTTTGGCACACACTGCAGGAACGGACAAAACTATCTATGTCTCGTCCCATCCCTGGCCAGAAAAAGTCAGCTCGGATACGGCCCTGGGTCTTCCTTTTGCCCATGTGACCTCCTGAGACTGAACAATGACCCCATTGTAACACTGCTAGGCGGTACTTGGCGGGAACGACAAACTGCAGTCGAACCTCGCCCTTGGGTGTTCGTGACTCACGGTAGAGCCGTCCTTGTTTGCGAAGGAACTTGGCTCGACCTCCCCATGAATACTTAATCACTCGACCCTTTTGTTTGTTCCGCACGGTAGCAAGTGTCGGGTCAGAATGTTGTTCTTGTACAACAAGTTGACTACACATCAGATCTTGCGGCGATTCAATGATCACTGGGGTGACACAGTCTGGAGCCTCAGCCATGGCTCGTGTTACCGCAGCAGCCGAAGTCTGAGTAGCGTCATCGGAACAACTATCCTGGACTCCATTAATATTTCCAATGATGAGGTCAAATAAAGGTTCTGGCATGACAACTGCAAGTGTCGTACCAGTATAAAATGGAGATGCCACCTGGATACATGCCTCAGGGAACAATCTCACTGATCCATCAATAAGGTTTGCATGGATCTGTCGACCTGTATACTGCTCAGGCCGAACTAAACTCTGCTTAACAGAGCAACCTGAGGAACCATTGTCTCTCAGGACCTTCACAGGAATGCCTCCCACAAACCCTGGCTGAACAAGGAAGGTACTGTCACCTGTGGGAGGGCCTGTGGAGGAAGCAGCTAGCCACTCATGAGGCTGCTGAATTGATGCGGCAAACATTGTGCCTTGAGAATTATAAGGAGATGGAACATTGGCCATCTGTGGAGGGGGGTTCACTGTCACTGTGGGACTGGTGAACTGTGGGGAAGTACCCACACTGGTAGGGACGTGACCACCGTGCTGCTGCTGAGGAATGAAGGCTGCATTCACTTCCTGCCTCTTTTGAGCTGGTGGTGAAAAAGTTTGTCCCGACGGTCGGTTGCGTGGCTGATACTGCTGCTGGTTAGGGTACTTGTTGTACCTCTTCCACTCAGGTTTCTGAGTGTTTTGCCCCTGGTCCTTCCACTGCGGTTTTGGACCTTGGCCATTACTCTGAGAACGGCCTTGGTGCTGGGATTCAGTCTGAGACGGCTTCCCAGACTTGGCAGTATCTTTTCTGCTCCAGGTGTTTTGCTTACGAGTTTGATACCCGTATGCAGTAAAGAATGTGTCAGCCTTTTCTGCCATTTGGCTGGCATCTTTCACCTGGCAGATCTTAAGCTGTGCTATGAGCTCAGCAGGCCACGACCTCTCTAGCTGTGTACGCAGCATAAGGTCAATTATCCCCTCACGCGTGGAAGGAGTTTCATCTTTCTCCATCCACTCATTTAAGTAAGCTGTGAGATGATCAAGGAACTGAACAGCTGTCTCCTTGTCTTGAAGACGAGCTCGCATGAACTGAACTTTGGCGTCGTCTACTGTGAGACCATACGCCTTAATGAGTGCAGCTTTCATCATCTCATATGTGAGATTGTCTCCACGAATTCTGTGGAGAATATCGAGGGCAGGGCCCTCAAATAGGCTAAGAAACTGAAGCCACTTAGCTGCCTCATCCAGTTGATACATGTCTGCCATGTCCTCAAAACGAGCTATGTACGGCTCGATTCGCTCGCTTTCCTTGTATGAAGGAAGCTTGATGCGTGGGGTCGCCAGGACATGTGCAGGGAGAACGCTCGTGGAGCTTGGACCAACTGCACCAGATGTATCTGAAGCCAAGGAATCTCGCTTGAGCTTCATCATTTCATAATCGTGTTTTTCACGTGCCTCACGTTCGGCACGTTAGTGCTCTCGTTCTCTCTCGCTTTGTTCACGCCCGTATTCGCGCTGTTCTCACTCGTGTTCGCGCTGTTCTCGCTCGTGTTCGCGCTGTTGTCGCTCTTTTTCTAACTCGAGTTCGCGTTGTTTCTGCTCGTGTTCGCGCTGTTGTCACTCTTTTTCTAACTCGAGCTCGCGTTGTTTCTGCTCGTGTTCGCGCTCCTTTTCGCGTTCCTCACGCTGTTCTCGCTCGTGTTCCCGTTGTTCTCGCTCATATTCGCGCTGAATCTTACGCTCTTCACGGGCATCATTCTCGCACTGCTGCTCCTGATTATGCCGTGAGAATATATACTCTTTAATTTCGGTTGGGTCCGAAAGACCCATTTCTTTGGCTTCCTGTAAAAATACAGTAGTAGCCATGGCACTAATTTATTAAGCAAACCGAAATTGAGTACTGACTGCTTAGCGACGAATACTAATAAACACAAGTAAAGAATACAGACACAAGCTAGTGGTGACCAGTCTTATCTAGTTAACTGCCAAAGAATAAATCAAAATGTAAATGACTGGGAAGACTCAATAATAGACACAATGGGTAGCGACTACCCAGGAGCGAATAAAATCGTCTGCCGTTATCAAGAATAAACTAGAGTTAGGTACTCTATGGATTGATAAAGCAAAATTCACTTGCTAAATTAATGGTAAACACCCGTAAACCTGTGTCTATAAACTTTAATTATAAATACTTAAATATGAACGAGTGAGCACTATCTCGTGAATAGCTTTATAGCTAGGAGTTAATATCCTGGAATGAGGTCGCCAATTGTCACGGGTTTTTTATAATATAACACGGGGTTTTTAAAATAAATGCTTAAATATTATTTAAGTGATAATAATATTCAATAATTTTGAAGAGCAGAGACAATGATTGTCTTGCTTCATCAAGCATCGATTGCTTTACGCTGACTTGCTACGATTCTCTAAGAACGAGAATTTATAAACTTTCTCAACAGTACACAGCAGAGACTAATTACTCACAATTGCTGAATTAGTACTGTTAGCCTCTGGAGAAAGTTACTTCACCCCTGACAATAAATAACTAATACTAATAATAATAACAGGTTCTTGCTGATGCTTAAACTCCTAGGTGGCACAACGAATATTAAGTTAATACAACAAGACTGGTCTAAGTACCAGTTATGAAGGCAAACGTTTATGCAAGTTAGGAGCTATATGGAAAATAAGCTTAATTTGGAGAAATGAAACAAGATTTTACTTTACATTAAGCTCAAGAAAAAGAACTTAAATTTATTGATTACAAAACTAAACTTAACGTTACATTTCAAATCAAATCAATGAGACCGCACTCACTCACTCACACAAAAGCTAAATACTTACGCCTAGGAAAAAACTCCTTAACTAAACTCTTAAGACTACAAAATACAAAAAGGAAATACTATAGTCGATGAATGCTTTGTATCATCCGAAGCTGAACTAAGGATGGGAGTGCTGGATAACTGCACTCAGTGGAGTCTGGGTGCTAGCGACCTCTTCTCTCGCACTTCTGGAGCACAAGACCTCTCTCCGTCAGAGCAAACAGTGGACTCGACTGAATTCAAAATACATTGTATGGGCAGGACGCACAAGCCACCGGAAGAAGGCGTAGCTAACGGTTGAGGCAAGCAGGGGTGAACAATAAACAAACAATAGTATCGCTCAGTAGCGCACTTAGTGACGTGCATTAAATCGGTCACTTTTGAATAGTGACGAATGTTTTGAAAAGTATACCCTGAAATGGAGAGTGAAACGGTTAACTGAGCGATACACAGTGAGTTTTCCACTAATAGTTCGTGGCTTCTCACAAAAGGGAAATGTCGCGAACTTGATTCGTGATATATATATATATATATATATATATATATATATATATATATATATATATATATATAATTCTACGGTCTTAGTCCGCCTTCTTTTACAATCTCCATAGAAATTATACTTCCGCTGACGCCAATAAAATTTTAATTTATTCCTGCATCCGGATCCGGATGCAACTGAAATCTTGAAAAATCTTCCTCGACCCAGTGCCCACGTATTCACCAGATTTTGTCGAAATCAGACTTCAACTTTTTTGAGATCTTGTGCACAAAGAAACAGATACTGGTAGATACATAACCTCTTTAGTTTCGTTGGCGTAGGTAGCTGTCTTCTTGTCTCAGATGGGAATATCTAGGTATACAACATGAACACATACAACATTTTATTCAAGTTGATTGCTGGTAATTTCGTGCAGCCTTGATCAATCTTAGCTATTAATATGTTAGAGAAAATCTTCCGTTCCTTCCTTATGCTCTGTAGAACAAGAGCAAGCAGCAGGGGGAGGCAAAAGTTGTAAACTGGTGAAATAGAGTGCGAGGTGAGGCCAATACTGATATGTTTCTCCTGTTCTGTCAACACTGCTGCCAGGCACTTGCAACTGTGATACTGTAGGCGGGAATGGAAAGGTTGGGATGTGTATCTGTGAGGATCGTTTGCTGTGGGATGCAATTGTGGATATATGCTTTGGATGTGGATGTGGGAATGAAATAAATATGAGGTTGGGATGTGAATGTGGGATGATTATGTGAATATAAGACTTTGGTGAGGATGCGGGAATGAAGTTGTAAATATAAGGTTGGGATGTGGACGTGGGAATGTAGTGAACTTGAGATTTGGATGTGGATGTGGAAGGATGGTGTGTTCTGAGATGATGATATGGATATATGCTTGGGATGTGGATGTGGAAATGAAGTGAATATGAGATTGGGATGTGGATGTGGAAGGATGGTGTGTTGTGGAATGGTGGTGCTTTGCGGGAATGAAGCTGTGAATGTAAAGGTTGAGAAGTATATGTTATAGGATGGAAAGTGAACAGAAGATACATGCTTCAGTTTATAATATCAGCCAAGGAAGTACAAAGAAAAGGAAACAGCAACAGACCTATCGATTCTTTTGAGGCTTATTTCTGCTTTTTTTTTTTTTTGGGGGGGGATTGGTAACTAATATCATTATATGGGTATGTGATGAGGATGGAAAAACAAGAAGGTTTCCCTCTCCCACCCCCCCACGCAAAGTAATGTACTGTGGAAAGATGGGCGTGGATAGCACTTTTTTTTTTAAATTCCTGTCATAAATTTCTAGTATACAAGTCGTAGGTCCTCACTCGTAAGACCCCACAAAATATGTGAAAGAAATTCTTATATACTCCTTTGTCTGACGAGTATTAGTCTAACTCGACCTTAAATAAATTCACATAAGTCTCTTAGGAGGTTTAGGTGTACCGTAATTGTCACTCTAATTCACCTAATAATTATTCTCCAATTTCCTAGCTAATTCCCCATTGAATTGGCCAATTCGTAAAGATTACTTTGCTAGAAAGAGTTGGAGAACAGATGACGACCAGCCTGATCTTTAGGTCGGTTGCCTGGGCTGCCAAGCGTCCTTGAGGTGTGTTCTTACAGCGTGCTGCTTGAACCAGATCTAGGAGTAGAGTGACTAACATGGCGAGCTTCTTTCTCCCTCATAGGATTTGAAGAGGTGCCAACTATTTATTAATTACAATACTAATTACAGTTAGATTACATCATGAAGTATACAGGGAGAATCTAACTAATTAATCTTAGTTTTAATTAAACTAAAGCCAAACCAAATATTCCCTTTATCGATGTAAATACTTTAAACCTACGTCTGTCTTTTATATGAGGACTTGTCATCCTCAGAACACGTCATCTACCAAGCAGAGGCAGTTTAGGTCAATGGAACTTTCCAAGTAATTACATGTATTTACAATATAGTTGTCCACGAGGGTTAAATGCAGTAGCATTTAATTTATTAGTAATAAGAATTATTAAAGAGAACGTAATTACTGGGTTTTAAAAACCGCTTGAATAGTTATTAACGATCTCCAGGTTTTCCTCTGCTTTTAGCCAGGGATGACTATTTTAAAAAGTAGAGGAGCACAACCGCGCTGAGGGAAAATATTTCCCACAGTTCCAGTACCTGCAATTGTGGTGTAGCATAGGAGTACTATTAGCCATCTATGCAGTGCAAAATAGTAAAAAAGAAAGAAAATATAAGTATGGTATTACGTGACGTTTACTGCCTCGATCTTATTCTGATTTTTTTTTTTCCGCGCTGACGTCCCTACATCGTCATACGTTTTATGGATTTCTTTGTCGTGTTTTAGCTAAAGGAATAATGCTTATGAGTATATGCTGGATGGTGGTTGTATGTAAATGTAATATTAAAGCTGGGAAATTTACAAGCTGGCAAGTATCTTGCTGGGAAGGGAAGGGTTATGGTGTGTGTGGGACGGTGCTGTGTTAGAGTTGTATTTTATGTCATGAATCTCTCTCTCTCTCTCAGCTATCTTCTCACCCTACTGTACTCGTATATCACCACCTGAATTATCTCCGGTATAAAACTTGGCACTATTTCAGCCCCAATCAGGAGTCCCAGCCAAAAAAATAAAAAAATAAACACCCTCATGCCTACACAGGGATAGGGGCAGCGAGCCCCTAATTCCACCACCACTACTAATGAAACCACGCTACTAATTCCACCACCACTGATTGACCCCCATGTAAACAAGCCTGGACGCCATGTAAATATGTGCAAGGGAGGCAGGCACCATGCATATGTATCGCACTAGCCCGACCTCTCTCTAATGGTGTAAATGCTTCGCTATCCGGGGACGAGGTTTGCCAAGGCCCTGGGGGATGTGAGTTGCTTTTAGGGCAGGAGAGGGAGGAGGGATGTGTGTGTGTGTGTGTGTTTGAGAGAGAGAGAGAGAGAGAGAGAGAGAGAGAGAGAGAGACTAATTAGAATTTTTTCGTATTCTTTAAATCACTAAATTTTTGCCTCTTTTGGGTGAGAATAAAATTGAATGTTGATTTATTTTTAATCAGTTTTGTGTAGTAATTTAAGAGTGACTTTTTTTTATTGCCACGGCCGGCCAATGTGTTAATTATTCTGTCTTTGATGTAAATGGAACAGTAATTCTATCTATTAATCTATCTAGTTATTGCCAGACGCCTTAATTCCGTAAGGGGTGGCCACAAGCAAATCGGCTCCATGTCGCCCTGTCCCCCACCATTTCACTACTCTGCTCCCAGCTCACACCCCCCTCTCTCATATACATCTCCATTCCATCTAGCGTATAATTACCTCCGCCAAGGACGTTACGTTTTTGCCAGCGTTTGTTTGTTTCATTGTTTGTCTGTCTCCTAGCAAGATTACTCAAAACATTATGAACAGATTTTGATGAAATTTTGAGGAAGGGTGGGCCATGGACCAAGGAGAAAAAAAAATATTAAATTTTGAGCTGGCTTCGGACCAGGATCCGGAATATCCAGCACAATATCTCCAAAAGTTCTCAAGGAATTCCAGTGAAATTATGTAGAAAGGTGGGCCATGGACCAAGAAAGAATTTATTAAAATTTGAGCAGGATCCGTATCCAGATCCGGATCCTATATCCACCGATCTGTTAGCAGGATTACTCAAAAAGTTACGAACGGATTTTGATGAAATTTTGTAGAAGGATGGGCCGTAGGCTAGGGAAGAAATTAAATTTGGGGGCTGATCCGGATTCGGTTTCGGATCCTTTTTAATGGCATTGACGGATGTATGCGCTCTCTGAGCGCTTTCTAGTTTCAGACTGTTTTTGTGCTCCAGCTATTGCATTAAGCCTGGACGAGCAGAAATCCAGAACAGATAATAAATACCTGTACTTAATAAAAACTTAAAATGGAAAGTAATGACTCTATTATGCAAGTAAGCTATTACACTATTCAAAAAACGCACCGCATCCATTTTCTCTCACAAACTTAATATTTTGATAAACTAAAAAAAAAAAAAAAAAAAGAAAATGCATTTCTGGTGTGCCTGCAAGCTGTTTTGTGAAAAGACACACTGCTTCGCGACGCAAAGGGTTACAGATGCACGGTAATGGGTGTAGTCAGTCAGAAAAGTAGTCTTATTAATACAATCATACAACTGTACATGAAGCAATTTTTTTTTTTTTTAAGCATGGTAGCAAATATAGTAGTGAAGAAGATAAGATTTAAAATATGTTGTGCAGCATAGAACTGGGTGATGAGCCTTCTAACTTGCGCTACATTTATGACTACAACTTTGTAGACATCGTCGACGGACCGCCAATGACTATGTTTTCATGTTCTTATGCATATTGGGGTTTGTAGGTTTTCATGATATCACTAGGATAGAAAGAGAAATTCATGTCATTATTGTCTACTGAAAAGAAGAGTAAAATTCGAAGAAAACAGCTGAAGGGGTAATGCTCTTATACAAATACTCGACTTCGCTCCACCTCCCTACCTCTGGTAAAGATTTAAGCTCGTCTTCACTTGCCCACAGCTCCTGAAAAATTGACGTTCCAGGCACAGGCCTTCTTGGTACATAAATTAATAGAACGAAAGAAACCCTGAGGAGAGAGAGCAGTTTAAGGAACAGCTTGACATTAAGATTGTCTATGTACACAGAAGTTATTAATTTAAGACTCGAGAGAGCGATGTTGTCAGTGCCTATGCTGGTGAGAGTAGTTGCCTTACAGATAAGATGCACAGACATTTTTTTGTCTGTAAAATGAAAAAAATGAAAGAAACACTGGAGAGAGTGCAATTTAATGAAGAAATGTAATATAAGTTAGTTTATGTACACAAAAATCAGCAGCAGCAGTAAAAGGGAGATCAATGAATCAGCTCGCATGATGTGAAGAGTAATAGCCACAGCTGTATTGTATAGTTTTTTTTTTCTTTTTAGTGTTTAAACTAATAGGATGAAAGAAACGCTGGTATGAGAGTGCAGTTTAATGAAGAGCTTTACAATAGGTTAGTTTATGTATACCTGGATCGAGGGAGCCCAGTGAGTAAGAGCTTATGGTGAGAAACTTATAGGTTGTAGAAATGACATAAAGACGTACGAGGATCAAGGAAACACTGACGGGAGAATGTAGTTTAATGAAGACATTAACAATAAGTTACTCAATGTACACTGAAGTCAGAAACAGTTGTTCGAGAGAGATCAGAAGGTCAGCACTTATGGTGGGGAGCGTAGTGGCCATAGAGGTAGGGGTTCAGATGTACACTATGCCCAGCCCCTGCGCCAATGCCAACCACATGACCAACGAACCTATGGCCAACACCCAGCCTGTGACTGTGCCCGTGGTGGTCGTCAAATACATAGATGCTGTGGTTTACAGTGAGGTCGTCATGGTAGGCTAGCCCATGTTTGTGAGCCCCACCATGAATGAGATTATGAACCTCACCATGAGCCACACCATGGACTACCTCATGAGCCACACTGTGGGCTATACCGTGGGCTATGCTGTGGACTGCATCATGAGCCACCGAGTGATCTACATCGTGTGCCACCCCATGGTCTATGTCAAGCGCCACCCCTTGGGCTGCTTCGTCAGCCACAATGCTAGCTGTGCTGTCAGCCATACCATGGGCAACATCGTGAGCCACGTCATGAGCCACTGTATTTACCAGCTCATGGGCCAAGCTGTAGAGAAGGTGATGACCTATTCCATGTCTATGTCCATGACCATGACCTATGCCGTGTCCAAGACCTACTAGCATTCCACGACCATGACCCAAACCATGAACTGTGCCATGACCATGGGTTAAACCTTGACCATGAGCTATACCAGGACCATGGGCTACCTCGTGACCATGGATATGACCATATCCATGAGCTGTTGCATGACCATGAACATAACCATGTCCATTAGCTGCTGCATGACCACGAACATGACCATGTCCATTGGCTGTTGCATTTTTTTTTTCAAGAAAGAAGGAACCAAAGGCCGGGGCCCACAAACCATTCCCTCCAAGAAAAAACAAAAAAATACATAAGAGAGCCAAAATTAAGATCCGTTCATTTCGAGATGCCTGGACATACTGCGTTTGAAAAACTGGAGATCATAAGAAGTAGGAAATACAGACAGAGGGAGACAGTTCCAGAGTTGACCTGTTGCATAAATCAAGGACTGGGAGTAACGGTTAACTCTTGCATTAGAGAGTTGCACAGAAAAGGGATGAATTTGTCATTAGACGGGTGCTACACACCAGTCATAGAGGTGGAAAGATGCAAGCAGACAGTTCAGAGGAGCAGTGACCATGGGAGTAACAATAGAAAAGAGATAAAGATGCAAAAGTGCAACGAAGAGACAGAGGTTGAGGGGAACCAGTAAGAGGAGGAGAGTTGATGAGACAAAAAGCCTTTGACTCCACCCTATTGAGAAGAGCTGTATGTGGGGAGCCTCCCCACACATGAGAATTGTACTCAAAACAGGGGCGATTAAAACCCGTGTATAAAGTCAACAACTGTGCAGGGGTAAAGAAGGAACGGAGTCGGCTTAGCACACCTAATCTCTTGGAAACAGATTTAACAAGAGATGCAATATGATCTTTCCAATTTAAGTCCCAAGTGAATGAAACCCCAAGTAGTTCAAGGATGATGTAGGATTAAGATGAATATTATTACACATTAGTGGGTACTCTGTGGAAGATTGTGTCGGGTTGATAGGTGTAAAAACTGAGTTTTTGATGCATTAAAAACAGCCAGATTATTTTTACCCCAGTCAGAGATACGAGCCAAGTCAAACATTAGGTGTGCCATAGCCTCATCCCTTGTTTGTTGAAGTAACTGCTGAGATGGACATTGCAGGAACCGAATGGAAAGGTGAAGGGTGAAGTCATCGGCCTACGAGTGGATAGGGTTAGATGTGCAGCTTAGAAGGTCATTGATGAATAAAAGGAAGAGAGTTGGTGATAGGACATAGCCCTGAAGAACACCACTGTTGATAGATCTAGGAGAAGAACGATGACCGTCTACAACAGCAGCTATAGAACGACCAGAAAGGAAGCTAGAGATGAAGGCACAAATAGAAGGATAGAAACCGTAAGAGGGTAGTTTGGAAATTAAAGATTTATGCCAGACTTGATAGACAGCCTTTGAGATGTCAAGTGCAATGGCAAAGCTTTCGCCAAAGTCCCAACAGGAGGATGACCAGGAGTCTGAAAGGTAGGTGAGAAGATCGCCAGTGGAGCGTCCCTGACGGAACCCATACTGATGATCAGAAAGAAAGTTATGATAGGAAAAATGCTTTAAAATTTTTCTGTTAAGAATTGACTCGAAAACTTTTGAGACACAGGATGTTAAAGCAATTGGACGATAGTTAGAGGGTTGGGAATGGTCACCCTTCTTTGGGACTGGCTGAATGAGAGCAAACTTCCAGCAAGAAGGAAAGGTACAAGTTGTTAGACAAAGGCGAAAGACTTTACTTAGGCAGGATGTAAGCACAGAAGCACAATTCTTGAGGACAAAAAGAGGGACTCCATCAGGCCCATATTCCTTGTTAGTATTGATGCCAATGATGGCAGAAAATGCATCAGTTGAAGAAATTTGAACGTCAGCCATGAGGAAGTCAGAGGGGGGAAGTGATGGAGGAACAGCACCTGAATCATCTAAAGTGGAATTGGAGGTGAAAGTCTGAGCGAAGAGATATGCTTTATCAGTAGAAGAAATAGCTACAGAGCCATCAAAGTAGAAAAAAGGAGGGAAGGATGATGAGGCAAAGTTGTTAGATAGGTTTCTGGCAAGATGCAAGAAGGAGAGGGAAGAATTTGAGTTGGAGAATTGAGAGCATTTAGTACGGATGAAATTATTTTTAGCAGAGCAAAGAACAGGCTTAGCTCGATTCCAGGCAGAAAAATAAACAAGATATGATTGAGTTGGCTCTGGTACCATTTATTAGCCCTCTCCTTCTTGCAGACAGCATTAGAACAAGCGTGATTAAACCAAGGCTTTCTTGCATTAGTCAGAGGATAGGAGAAAGGAATGTATGCTTCCAAGCCCGAGAGAATAACCTCCGTAATGTGCAAGACACACTCAGACGGCTTGCGGCCATGGAAACAATAATCATTCCATGGAAAATCAAAGAAGTACTGCCTGAGTGCCTCCCAATCTGCAGCCCCAAAGTGCCACAGATGATGTCTCTTTGGAGGGTCCACAGACTGTACTGGAGTGATAGGACAGGTGAAGGTAATAAGGTTGTGATCGGAGGAGCCCAACAGAAAGGAAAGATTAACAGTGTAAGCAGAAGGATTAGTTGTAAGGAAGAGGTCAAGTATGTTGGAACTCTCTCCAAGGCAGTCAGGGATACAGGTAGGGTGCTATACAAGCTGCTCTAGGTCATTAAGAATAGAAAAGATGCAGGCTTGTTCACCAGGTGGATCAGTGAAAGGAGAGGAGAGCCAAAGGTGGTGGTGAAAATTTAAATCTCCTAGAATGGAGATTTCAGAGAATGGAGAAATGGACAGAATGTGTTCCATCATAGAAGTAAGATAGTCAAAAAATTTTTGATAGTCAGTAGAATTAGGAGATAAGTAAACGGAGCAGATATATTTAGTCAGAGAATGACAGGATAGCTGAAGCCAGACTGTAGAGAATTCAGAAGAATCAAGTTCAGGAACACGAGAGCAAGATAGGTAGCTGCGTACATATAGACAACAGCCACCTTTGGCTTTGAAATGAGTATAGAGAAAGTAGGAGGAAACAGAAAAGGGTTTGCTGTCAGTTGCCTCAGACAGCTGAGTCTCTGTCAAGAAGAGAAGGTGAGGTTTAGAGGAGGAGAGGTGGTGTACAACAGAGAGAAATTTAGAGGAACGGCCGCAAATGTTGCAAAAATGAAGCGAGTCAGACAGTGGTTCCAGTCATGTCTCAGAGTCGTCACCGGGAGAGGAGAGGATGGTGGGGGAATTTATGGTCTCCCCCGGAGGACTCCGAGGCATGATTTATTAGCGCCATTTTTCATTTTCTTTTTTAATTTTGAAAAGGTAGTGTAGTGTGTACTGCGCATGTAGTTTGGTGTTGTCAGTTAGAGAAACTTGTATTGGAGAGCATACTGGCCTACTCCCTGTGTTACTGAAACACTAAAAAAGTTCAGCAAAGGGGGATGGTCAGGAACTAGTCCTAAGGACTGATGAAACGGGATCTCCAATTCTCCCTGTCATCAGCTTTCCATCCACCTTGGGAGTACTGCTCTGCTCGACTGGTGCTACAGTCTACTCCTGATGACCATGAACATGACCATATCCAGTAGCTGTTGCATGACCATGAACACGACCATATCCATGAGCTGTTGCATGACCATGAACATGACCATGTCCATTAGCTGTTGCATGACCATGAACATGACTGTTTCCATGTCCTTGCTCTGTTGCATGACCATGGACTGTTGCATGACCATAGATATGGCCATGTCCATGAGCTGTTGCAGGCCTTTGAGCATGATCATGTCCATGTGTATGACCATGGGCATGACTATATTCAAGTGCTGTTGCATGACCAATGGCTGTATCATGCCCACGAGCTAGAGCGTGACCATGGGCTACTGCATGACCATAAGCTGTTGCATGACCATGGGCTACTTCATGACCATGGAGTACACCATGCCCATGGGCCACACGAAGACCATGGGCCACACCATGACCATGCGCTATTCCATGACCATGCTCCACATCATGGCCATTTGCATGACCAAGCCAGTGAGCTATGTCAGGACCATGGGCTACTCCATGTCCATGAACATGAGCATGACTGTGAGCTACAACATGAGCCATGACTCAGATAACTGGTGTTGCATTATACCCACGATAAGCCTAGTGCAACCCACCCTCCAAGCCCACCAGCTGGCTTAGGGTTAGCATCGACTTTAATTTTGGCCTCAGGCTTTGGATCAGCATCAGCCACCGGGTCAGCATCAGCAGCGGGGTCAGCCTTGGCTACAGGGTCAGCTTCGCTCCTACCGTGGTGATGGGGGAGGTAGTAGTTGGCACCCCAGATATAACCGTACCCATACCCGTGATCCAACTCACGTCCAATGTGCCCATGTCCTACAAAGCCATGTCCGTATCCTAAAAGACCATGACCTAAACCGTAAGTCCTAAGCCATGGAACCCGTGTCCGTCAAGCCCGTGTCCAATATGCACATGTTTGTGTACATGACTGTGCCCATGACCGTGATGTCCGTGCCCATGTCCGTGGCCATATCCGTGTCCGTGGCCATATCAGTGCCCTTGTCCGTGGCCTATTTCAGACCCATATTCTGGCACGTGCGGAAGTGTCCATGTCCGTGGCAGGGGTAGCAAATGTGTTCGCATTCGTGGATGTTTTTGTAGCCGGGTTCTGGTTTGGCATGGCACTTTGAAAGTGTCCTCGCTTCCCAGGGATTTGCCTCCCGTCGTTGCCACTGCTTGCACGACACAGCAGACACCACCAGCACCTCCACCTGTGGAAGAAGAAGATGAAATTTTTTTTTGTAGGAATAGAAGAAGAATAGAAGAAGAGGAGGAGAAGAAGGAGGAGGAAGATGAAGGTTTTGAGATTATTACATCAAAATAGGCGTGAAATTGCCATCTTTCCATCTTGAATACTGAGCTGAAACAAGAGAATTAAAATTAAATGCACTATTATACTCTCATTTTAACTAGGCGTAACACTGCCATCTCTTCATCCTGAACGCTGAGCTGTTACAGGAGATTTGCACTAGAATATGGTGTCAATAGCGAAGAATTATTATGGCGACACTGCACAGCCATAGTGTTATCTCATTCTGCCAGTGAGCTACCGGTAGTAGATGGCAAAAGGACAAAAATCTCCGCCAGATAGAATGGAGTGACCAAATACACATTTCAGTAAGAATAAAGTTTTACTGCGGTTCCTTGAGTGGGATTCTTAGGTAGGGCATTTTTCTTGAGTATTTGACTTTTTGCTCCGTCTTACTCCACAAAAAGAATTACTGCTAAATGATGCTTCTTACGTTGCTTTGTCTTATGTGTTATCTCATGCGGATCTCCGGGAGTAATTCGAACTGAGAGAATTTCGTTGTCAAGGCCATAACCTCTCCTTCTATTTGACTTGTGCTAGAACCATCATCACCGTCATCATCATCATCACAGACACCACCAACATCACAACACTATCATCAGCTACAAAAGAAGTGTAAAAATGCGGTCCTTGTTTAGATAGCCATAGTGGAAATGGGTGCTGAAAACAGTATCACCATCACAGTCCTCATCCTTATCACACTCATCACCATCATCACCACCACCACCACCATCATCTGCTACCAAAACCAATGTAAAAGTGGAGCCCTTGTTTTGATAGCTGCAATGGAAATGGACGCCGTAAAAGCCGTGAATGCAGGGAGTGGGAATACAGTAAGAGAGCGAGCCAACAAAAGAGGTTATTTTGGTAGGCCGGAATGGTGAGTGAATGGTTATAATTTATGTCCCATTTCATTGGCAACTTGGATAATGGGTTCTCTCGTGTGTGTGTGCGTGTGTGTGTGTGTGTGTGTGTGTGTGTGTGTGTGTGTGTGTGTGTGTGTGTGTGTGTGTGTGTGTGTGTGTGTGTGTGTGTGTGTGTGTGTTTCATCGTGCCTACACAGCTTGGGATTGTGGGAAGTGAGGTTGGCCTAATGAAGACGATGATGATGATGATGATGATGGTGGTGGTGGTGGTGGTGGTGGCGGTGGTGGTGATATCGGTGATGTTAATAATGATGATGATGATGATGATGATAGTAATAATGATAATGATAATAATGCTGCTGCTGCTGATGATAATGATGAAGATGATGATGATGATGACAATGATGATGATGATAATAATAATAATAATAATAATAATAATAATTATTATTATTATTATTATTATTATTATTATTATTATTATTCCTACTACTATTATTATTATTATTATTATTATTATTATTATAACAATAACAAGAACGCCGTAAAACTGTCCAGTGACAATTCTGATAAAGAAAAGCTTACCACAGCCATTGCCTACTAGAAGCCGAGCTATAAAGAGACCTGAGGTGAAGGGCACTGAGCTTCTACATGTCACCTTAGGTTATAAAGATCTATAAATCCACCAGGTTTGGTGGCTCTTGCTTTATTCTTTCACGTCCACCAAGTTTGGTGGCTCTTGCTTTATTCTTTCACGTAAAATCAGTTAACTTCTCTGTCTTCCGGAATAGTCCAGAACCTAGAAGCACTGTCGATTTCAGTGAATAATGATCCGATTTGGACTATATTAAGCACTGTACTCTGGCCATGTACCAGGTATATGCCATAAAAATTTCAGCCCTCTAATGTAAGTGGTTCAAGAGCTTTAGGGTCACTCCTGTTTGTGTTTGTCTTCGTTTATTTGTTTTGGATCCTATCTGGGTTCCGGTAGTTGGATCAGGACATTTGGTCAGATGAAGCGGCCAACCAGTACTATAATATGGCAAAGAATGAAAGTTGTAACTGAAACGGTATGCGAATAGCGAAGATTTAGACATTTCCTATGATAATAATAATAATAATAATAATAATAATAATAATAAAAATAATAATAATAATAATAATAATAATAATAATAATAATAATAATATTATTATTATTATTATTATTATTATTATGTCCCCCCCTGTGGCGGGGTGGACACAATCTGGCCGCACTATGGAGTGGTACTACTACTCTGCGGCCAGGTTGTGTGGGAAGAATACTGCCACCGTATTCCCTGAGTGTCGTAAAAGGCGACTAAAAGGGGCGGGGTGAGGTGACTAGGGACCCCCTCCTCTAATTTTTTGTTCCTAAAAAGAGACAGGCCAGAGAAAGGGATGGGGGACTGAGTTATCCCCGCACCCTGAATGTGCGTGGATGTAGTACGATTGAGGCTAAAAGGGAGGAGATTGGGAGAATGTTTGTGAGAAGAAAGTTGGATGTGTTAGCTTTGAGTGAAACGAAGATGAAAGGGAAAGGTGAGTCTATGTTTGGAAGTGTGAATGGAAGATTGTCAGGTGTTTTTAGAGGAAAGGCAAGAGAAGGTGTGGCCTTGTTAGTGAGTCCGGAAGTACAGCAGTGTGTGACTGAATGGAAGGAGGTGTCATCCAGACTGATGTGGGTGAAAGCGAAATTCGAACGTGAGTTGTGGGTGTTTGTGGGTGCATACGGGCCTGGTAGTGAAAGGGATGAAGAAGAGAGGGAGTCTCTCTGGAATGATGTTGATGAGTGTCTGCAGAGTTTTGGAGCGAATGTGAATGTGGTGATGATGGGAGATCTGAATGCTAGAGTGGGAAATGTAGCAGTTGAAGGAGTAGTTGGTATGCATGGTGTGCCTGGAAGAAATGAAAATGGGGAACGAATGATAGGGTGTGTTGAGTGAGAGATGGTGATTGGAAATAAGCTGTTCGAGAAGAAAGATATTTATAAGTATACATGGGTGAGACAGGAGGGTGGAATAGTTGTGGATAAAGCATTGATGGACTATGTGGTTGTGTCTAGGAATGTAATAGGAAGATTGTTGGATGTGGGAGTTCTGAGAGGGGAGGGTGGAGGTATGTCTGACCACTACCTGGTGGAGGGAAAGTTAAGAGTAGGTAAGAGATGGATGAAAGCTAGGAGGGTTAGGTGAGGCAGGGAGGTTTAGAAAGTGAATGAGTTGGATAAAAGAGAGAAAATGATAATCAGGAGAATTTGAAAGATGAGTGGAACGCAGTGAAAGATCAGGAAAATGGCAGTGTGGAGGAGGAATGGCAGTTGTTTAAGAGTGCTGTGGTGGGGCATGCAGAAAAGTTGTGTGGTGTGAGACGTGTGGGTGGTGGTGTAAGAAAAGGAAGTGAATGGTGGTGCGAGGAAGTAAGTATGGCTGTGGCTGAGAAGTGACGTGCATATGAAGTGTGGCTGGAAAGGAAGGATGAGGTGTCATATGAGAGGTATAAGGAAAAGAGGAATAGGGCGAGAAGGGCTGTGCGTGATGCTAAAGTGGCAGCAGATGAGAGGTGGGGTTGGCGGCTGACTGAGAATTTTCAACAGAATAAGAAAATGTTCTGGAAGGAGGTGAAAAGGGTTCGAAAGGGAGAGTCTGGGAAGGAAGAGCGAGTAAAAGCAGAGGATGGAAGGATGTTAACTGAGATGGATGCAATAAGGAAGAGATGGGCAGTGTATTTTGAAAGATTGTTAAATGTAGAGGAGGAAAGGGTGGCTGAGATCGTGGCGGATGGAAGGGTACAATGAATAAATGTGTTGGGAGAGTTGAATGATTCTTTGATCACGAAGGAGGAAGTGGAGAAGGCAGTAAAGGAGATGAAAACAGGGAAAGCTACAGATATGGATGGGTGTGCTATGGAATGCCTGGTGGAGTGACTATTGTTGACTGGTTAGTAAGATTGTTGAATGTGTGCTTTGTGAAAGGTATGGTGCCAACTGACTGGGATAGTGCTTGTGTGGTCCCGTTGTATAAAGGTTAGGGTGATAAGTATGAATGTACTAGCTTTAGGGGTATAAGTCTGTTGAGTGTTGTAGGTAAGGTGTATGGTAGAGTGTTAATTATGAGAGTTAGAGAGGGTACAGAGGGAGTGATTGGTGATGAACAGTGTGGTTTTAGTAGAGGGAGGGGATGCATGGATCAGGTATTTGCTGAGACAAGTGTGTGAAAAGTATTTAGCGAAAGGCAAGGATGAGTTTGGGCATTCATGGATTTAGAGAAAGCATATGATAGAATTGATAGGGAAACTTTGTGGACTGTTTTAAGATTGTATGGACTTGATGGTAGGTTACTAAAAGGGATGAAAGGTTTTTATGTAAATAGTAGAGCGTGTGTAAGAGTGGGAAATGCTGTGAGTGATTGGTTTCCTGTGAGAGTGGGGCTGGGACAGGGATGTGTGATGTCGCCTAGGTTGTTTAATATTTATTTGGATGGTGTTGTAAGGGAGGTGAATGCAAGAGTTTTAGGTGGAGGTCTGAGTCTGGTGAATGTTGATGGTGAAGAGTGGAAGCTGAAGCAGCTGGTGTTTGCAGATGATACTGCACTGGTGGCTGATTCAGAGGAGAGATTGAGACAGTTGGTAGAGGAGTTTGGAAGGGTATGTGAAAGGAGGAAACTGAAAGTAAATGAGAATAAGAGTAAAGTGATGAAGTGTACGAGGTTGATAGATGGTAGGGGGATGAATATAGTTTTGAATGGTGAGTTGCTTGAGGAGGTAGATTGTTTTAAATATCTAGGGTCACATGTTGCTGTGGATGGAAGAATAGATGCAGAAGTGAAGTTTAGAATAAATGAAGTAGGAAAGGTGCTGGGAGGAATGAAAAAAGTGTTTAAATGTCGTTTGTTTAGAATGGATGTAAAGAGTAGACTGTATGAGTGTGTTGTGGTACCGACTGCGTTATATGGGGCTAAAATATGGAATATGGGTGTAGCAGAGAGGAAAAGTTTGAATGTAATGGAGATGAGGTGTCTGAGGAGTATGTGTGGAGTGACGCGTATGGATCGAGTGCGAAACGATGAAGTGCGAAGGAGAACTGGAGTTGTTCAGGAGATGGCTGGTAGAGTTGAGCAGAGGGTATTGCGATGGTTTGGGCATATGGAGAGAATGGATAATGAGCGATTGGTGAAAAAGATAACTAGATCTGATGTGACAGGTGTAAGGCTGAGGGGGAGACCACGAATGGGATGGATGGACGGTGTGAAGAGAGCGCTGGATGCGAGAGGGATGTCTGTTGAGGATGGAAGAGTGGCTGTGCGTGACAGAAATAAATGGAGAGAAAATGTGAATGAATAAATGATGACGCAGCCCTGAGGGGATATTCTCCCGCATTTGGTCTGATCGGCTGGTCAGGTCAAGCGCTGGTAAGGGGATGGGTCTATTATGATGTGGCAGGGGTAAACCAGCTCTGCTGTCCGGCCCTGCTGCGGATGTCACTGATTGCACTGCGCAGTTGACCCTTGTGCGGTGTGATGCGGTGAGGATCTGTTCCTTCTCCCCTTTGGGACTAAGATGCAAATGAATGTGTTTGAATGGATGAGTAAATGGGGAGTGTGTCGTCCTGTCTCGGCTGCCTCCCTTTCCTTGGGGGAAGCAGCCTAGGTATATAGATAGATAGATTATTATTATTATTATTTTTATTATTATTATTATTATTATTATTATTATTATTATTATTATTATTGACCAAAACAAGAAAATTTTCCACAGGGATGTAGGAAGTTTTAAAAATGTTAGCAATAGTAACAGCAGTAGAGGCACAGTAGTAGTAGAAGTCGTAATTGTTGTTGTTGTTGTTGTTGCTGTTGCTGTTATTGTAGCCCTAGCTTCATATGAAACGTGAAGCCAATGGTCTGCAGCTGAAATTGTCGTTCTCCTGCAGTCGACAATTCTCCTTTCGGTGGATAGGAAGGGAGTTGAGGGACGTTTGTATAAGCGAGCAGTGGAGCCGCCCTGTTATGTCTGCGCCACCGCATGAAGGTGTCTCTCTCCAGAACCATGTGTCCGAATCTCCACAATTCTGATAAGAAAAATGATGAAGTGAGGTCATTATTATTTCTTTTAAAGCTGAATACACAACAGGTGAATATAGCATAATGAAATAAAGTACAGTTCTATGATATGCTGTTTCACAGGCATTGCTGATACGACGCATGTAAGTGAGAATGAGTAAGCTGTTTCTAAAACTAGGGCCTTAAAAATTGTTGTTACCAGTATCATAATAATAATAATAATAATAATAATAATAATTATTATTATTATTATTATTATTATTATTATTATTATTATTATTATCATTATTATTATTATTAGTAGTAGTAGTAGTATCAGCGGCATCAGCAGTGACAGCAGCACCCAGTTGTCACGTTCATCATTATCATCATCATAACCATCACCACCATGAGGATCATTGTTTTCACTGTCGCTACCATCCCTGTGCAAAATCCTCTAATGAATGGAAGACACACACACACACACACGCACACCAGTATCTTCTCCATATCAATCTGCCTGAAAAAAGAAAAGAAAAAAAAGGACAATGATTACCGTGAATTTCAAACAACCTAACAGGGACTTTGTTTAGGCGTATAAAAAGAATAAATATATACTGTACTGTAGTTTCCTTTCCTTCGCACCAGCAGTAAAGTATTTTTTTCTACCATCTACTCTCACACGATTTTTCAAGTCATATCTGTACCATGGCAATTTACATTTCTCCTTTCTGGCCCATAAGCAGGTGATTTTATACAGCTCAGAAAATTCTCTTGTAATAATGGGGTTGATGAGGGCTATATCTAATCCTGTCACTTCGAAAGGCCTCGACTAAGCTGAATAAAATCGCCCAGCGGTGGCAGGAATAAACCCCCCCTAGAACGCTCAATTCATTAGTATTCTACTTCTCGTATTGCCAGACGATTTACTTCAGCTTCGGAGAAACAAGTTTTCTTTTGCTTCATTTTACTTTTCCGTCTTTTTTTTTTTTTTTTAAATTACTGAAGAAGGTACAAGTAGTCTCCATTACTTATTCACTGACATTTATATATTCTTTTATGCCCCTTCTTGCCCCAAGTCAAGTTTTTCTATGTAGTTGACACTCGTTTTATTCAAGAGATCGAAAAGTTTCAAGAGGGTGAAAAAAAAAAATTGTAATGTACTTGACAAAAGACGTATCAAAAACAAGCATTTATGATCAAGAAGACTTGAAAGCACGAGAATGGCCTGTGACAGTTTAATTAATCCCCTCTGTACGTGATAACTAAACCCTTCCCTACCAGGCAGTAAAGCCCTTCCCTTCCAGGCAATTAAGCCCTTCCCTACCAGACAATTAAGTCCTTCTCTACCAGACAATTAAACCCTTCCCTACCAGACAATTAAACCCTTCCCTACCAGACAATTAAGCCCTTCCCTACCAGACAATTAAACCCTTTCCTACCACACAATTAAACCCTTCCCTACCAGACAATTAACCCCTTCCACACCAGGCAATTAAACCCTTCCCTACCACACAATTAAACCTTCCATACCAGGCAATTAAACCCTTCCTTTCCAGGCAATTAACCCCTTCCCTTCCAGGCAATCAAGCCCTTCACTTCCAGGCAACTAAGCCTACCCTTTCCAGGCAGTTAACCCCATCCCTACCAGGCAATTAACCCCATTGCTACCAGGCAATTAAATCCATGTCTACCAGGCAACTAAGCCCTTGTCTTCCAGGTAATTAAGCCCATGTCTACCAGGCAACCAAGCCCATGTCTACCAGGCAACTAAGCCCATGTCTACCAGGTAATTAAGGCCATGTCTACCAGGCAACTAAGCCCTTGTCTTCCATGTAATTAAGCCCATGTCTACCAGGCAACTAAGCCCATGTCTACCAGGCAACTAAGCCCATGTCTTCCAGATAATTAAGCCCACGTCTACCAGGCAGGTATGCCTTTCCCTACCGGGTAATTAAGGCCCTCCCTACGAGGAGGTCCTTAATTTTTCCTGCTAACTCAAAACGGCTTATTGAGGGTGCGGAAGACATTTAGAGTTGGACGGCTTACACTATAGACATTTAAAAAAAAAAAAAAAAATTCTTATTTGAGATTTTTCACAAGTTGATGAATACAGTTTGGTAATATCGTGATAATAACAGGAGCACTTATAGAGCATGTACTTTCGCAAGGCACACCATCCTATCTTATTCCTCCCTTTTTACCTCTACCATTGGTCTTTCTTGCACAAAATTTAATCTCTTAATCAGCTGATGATTTGCCATTGTTATGCCAAATTTGGCACAATTCCATTTAATAGTCATTTTTATATTTATTAGAGAGAGAGAGAGAGAGAGAGAGAGAGAGAGAGAGAGAGAGAGAGAGAGAAGCCAAGCCAAAGGCATCAACTCCTTAAGGGAGGTAAAGTATTTTCTTAATTATAATGAAGAAAACCTCACCAGTATTATGTGCACGTGATGATCAAGATCCGGGCAAGTAACACGGAATTAAAAATGTGTTATATGAGTGTCACAAATGTAAGCAAGATTTTATGGCGAGAAGGACATGAACACACCAAAGTGAAAAATGAGAGTAAATTATTTAACGGCTTCATTTGGGGAACATGATTCTTAGTTTATTTTAGTTACCGTACCTCGGCGCTATTTAGCTGTATATTTTTGGGAAATACCCCTCTTCTTAAAAACATTAATGAAGACTATACGTAATTCATCCACTTGATAATTCTCTTCTATCGTCCACGCATCTGAGTACAATCGTCTGAAGGAAGACAAAATAAAATGAAATGGCGACATTGTAGCGATGGGATTAAATATACATCTTAGAGTGCAGTATCCAGTGATGATATTTCAGACTGACAAAAATTGCATAAAGGAATGACGTTGTATTGAGTAGCAAATGCAGACAAGAATTTATGACCAGTAAAACCTGAACACAGGGAGGTGAGAAACGAGAGTCCACCTGCAGATTTTATCTCCTTGTGGACAGAGGTTCCAAGAACCAATTTAGAGCAGATGATGGAGGGTAGTGTGTGTGCTGGATAGTGTTGGTAGAATCGGTACAGAGGCGGCCTGTAGTCCTAATGGACCCAGGTTCGAATCCCGGCTGGAGCAGGGAACAGTTTAAGGATTTGAATTTCTTAAAAAGCAGACTTTTTGATCTACCAGATGACCCGCCGACATGTCATAAAAGAACCCCCTCTAATATCAGTACGCCAGTCCTGTATGAGACAGCCCTAGCATGTATTCAGTATGGATGGTGGATGTTAGCGCCGAAGTGGTGACATGTGGAGATGTAGGAGGACTACTGGGCCCCAAGGAGGACTACTGGGACATGGGAATAGGCCCTGAAGCCTTTGCCCAGGGTCTGACATATATATATATATATATATATATATATATATATATATATATATATATATATATATATATATATATATATATATATATATATATATATATATATATATATATATATCGCCTGGTGGAGAGAATGGAGCACGAAACAACGGCTGGAATAGTATACGTGAATGAGGTGGAAAGGGAAAGGGGAAGGAGGAGAAAGAGGAGGAGATGGAATGAGTGCAATAATAATAACTTACCTGCAGAGTCTACGTGCGGGAGGTGGAAGGAGAGAGGGGGGAAGAGGGAACCGACGATTAGATGGAAAGGATGGAGAATGAAAGATTGACCAGGAAAGTGTAACTGTGTGTCAATGAGGTGGAGAGTCGGGGGAAGGGGGACCGAGGATGAGGTGGAGTGGTATATGAATCAGACTGGTGTGAACTAGAGGGAAAATGAACCTGATGGTGGAAGAGAGGCTGATAAGAAGATATTGTTTGAGGCTACCCCCCCCCCCCCCGGAATTAAGGTGTTTTGCTACAGATATATAAGACTGAAACACACAAAGGTGGGAAATGAAACTCCACCAGCAACACTGATATCCTTGTTGGCAGAAGCTCAGGAAACTAATGTGGAACAGATGATTGCGGAATAAGAGAGTGTGCGTCAGAGGCACACAGGGTCAAGGAGGATTTTGTGATCATGGAAACCAGAGAATGGAAGATGGGAAACACAGTCATTCTATATAACTTTTCTACTTGCTGATAGTTCTTTAACCCTCCCCCCCCTTTTTTTTTAATTCTAGCTGCCTCATTATGATTTTACTGAGCTGAATGATAATAGTGCTAGTCAGCACATTCTGGAAGCTGCAGGTTGAGTTTCTGGCTTGATTTAATTTTTTTAACTAGCTTTCATTTTGAGACTGTAGGTTTTTCTTGCGTCATTGCAGTGATGGGGATAATGGTGACTGTGATGGTGATAATGGTGACGGTGATACTGATAGATTGGATCTTGGTGATGATAGTGATGACGGGGTTTTTGACACTGACAGTGATGATGGTGAGGATGGCTGATGAAAGTGATGATTGTAATCGTAGTGGTAATGGTGATAGAAATGGCGGATGGTGATGACCGTGATATCAATGACTGTGTGTCCTAGTGCCTTAGCGGAAAACAATAAAAAATAACAGTACACATAAACAAGAACAAACTACCAGGAAGAAGACATCAACATCCCCCTCACGACCCCCCCCCCCAAAAAAAAAAGAAAAAAAAAAAACGAGAAGAGAGTTGAGAAAGCACATTCCAAACGCCCTAAAGCGATTGATTTTACAGGCAAGACGAGAATGGACGAAAAGAAGAACTGCAAGGTCCTTAACTGAGCTAAATGGAGAAATATATTGCAAGGGTTGTTATTCACTACCTTTTTGTTCCGATGCGTTGTACTCACCTCCTCGAAATAAGTGGCCGGCTGGTGAAAGCGAGAGTGAGATAAGGAAGGTACGGTATATTCGAGAGAGAGAGAGAGAGAGAGAGAGAGAGAGAGAGAGAGAGAGAGGTGTATGAAGAAAGATACATTCAGGAAAGCACCTATGTTCCAAGAAAGGAGCTCGCGTATGAATCTCTACGTCCAGTATGATGTTCATTATTCTAACCCTTGCAATACAGAAGCGTGTTGCTGTCTGTTTATTGTTGTTCCGTAAAGGCGATATCATGGGGGGTTGAAAATGTCTACTTTTTGGCTGGGGTTTTGCATTTTTAGTATATTCAGGCTACCAGCAGACGCTTTCATTCGATTTAAGAATGGTTTCCAGTATTATCGTGGTTAGTGAAAGCTGTATATAAAACCTTCCTGCCCGAACAGTATTATCGTGGTTAGTGAAAGCTGCATCTAACCCTTCCAGCCCGAACAGTATTATCGTGGTTAGTGAAAGCTGCATCTAACCCTTCCAACCCGAACAGTATTATCGTGGTTAGTGAAAGCTGAATCTAACCCTTCCAGCCCGAAAAGTCTCTCATGAACTGAATAAAAATCGTCTGTAAATAACAGGAATGTAGTTGGGAAAAATTCTTCATCGGACTGAAGGGGATCAATCAGCTAAAGCAGTCTCCGTAACCCCTTCAATCCCTTTACGTGATTCTTAATTTATTCTTGTTGCCTCCAAGCGATTCTAGTCAGCTAGTGAGAACGTTTGGGCCTGGAAGTGTTATATACAACGTGGTCCGTATAAATAATGCTTCTCTTCCATTCTCGGCCATTTCTCGTGCATTTTGGGGACGGCTCGCTCTGAGTTATTAATATCTATACTGCCTTCATTTCCACAACCATCAGGCTGCCTTACCTCCACC
>NC_137057.1:25847242-25884742 GCF_032717465.1 Coenobita brevimanus
AGAGTTAATTAAATTAATAAAAATAACTGAATATAATAGGTATATATAATGTATATATACGTATAAATCATTCATAAATAATAATACAGAAAAAAACATAAATAGTTAGCAGAAATATAGATAATTATCAGCAAATGCGAGTCGTACAACAAAATCGTGCTTTACCAGTAAAATATGACATCCTATTTTGTGGCTAAATGTGATGTGCTAGGAAAAAAACTGAAGCCATTTTCGAAACCAGCGACCTCTAATTACCATAATAATATTATTTATTAGGCAGCACAGTTGATTCAGGGCTATGATAATTACTAGATACAGTCCCATGGATCTCATAATATATAGTAGAAATAACAAATAATTAGGATTACCAAATTTAAACGCAAAATTATTCTTGGCTGTAATCTACTGAGGTTTAACTACCCTCCAACCAGCCATCTGCTCCAAGCCAGTCATTACCAGCGCCCCTAACGACCAGTTACCACTGACCCGCCTGCCTGTAATGACCCACCGTGGAAGCACCCAGTGACATTTACCATCCCCCTTGTACGCAGACCATCTCTTGTATGGAAATCACCCCACGTACGCAAACCACCCCTTGTACGCAGACCACCCCCTTTACGCAAACCATCCCTTATACGCAAATCACCCCTTTGACGCAAACCACCCCTTGTATGCAAATCACCCCATGTACGCAAACCGCCCGTTGTACGCAAACTACCTTTTGTACACAAACCGTCTCTTGTATGCAAACCACTCCATGTACGCAAACGACCCCTTGTGTGCAAACCACCTCTTGTACGCAAACCATCCCTTGTACGCAAACCACCCCTTACGTGCGAACCACCTCTTGTACGCAAACCACTTCTTGTACACAAACTACCCCTTGTACACAAAGCACCCCTTGTACACTAACCATCCCTTGTACACAAACCATTCCTTGTACACAAACCATCCCATGTACGCAGACAACTCCTTGTACACTAACCACCCCTTGTACACAAACCATCCCTTGTACACAAACCATCCCTTGTACGCAAACAACCCCTTGTACGCAAAATTAGCTCATAGTCTTAGCTTGAAGCTGAGTAGGTAGTTATCTTGATCGACTGTGACAGTGTTGTTTAGGGGTTCTGGGCAGTGGAATTTATAATTAGCAGCGCTCTTCGTCAGCATCATCATCATTATCATCATCATCATCATCATCGTGACCTTTCTCCCCTAAGGATGAAGTGAGGCAAGATCCAGAAACGACTCTAAGGTACGATAGTGGGAGACCTATCAACACCTTGCCCAGTGCAGTGGGCCACACAATCAATAACTCATCACTCAAGCTCTCGGAATCTTTGCTCCACTTCACAAGCCTAACCATCTACATTTTTTTATTTTCCTTTCAGATTTGTTTCTTATATACCTGCCAAATGGTGACATTCCGTCCACTATCAAGTTAAAAAAGAGACGCCAGTCCCTTGTCATGCATTTCTCCGTGTAAAATTCATCCAGCCAGCTCAGTCCTCTTTAACTTCCCAAGCCTCGTAAACCTTCATGCTCCGCTTTTTCACACAATGATCTACCATATCTCGCCACCTTCATGGTCTACTATGCCTAAGGTGACCAGATTTATTGGAGCTAAAAGCGGGACGCGCGCGCGCGCGCGTGTTTTATATATATATATATATATATATATATATATATATATATATATATATATATATATATATATATATATAGACGTGAGTGACAGCGCTCACTCCCGCGCTGCACCTCACCCTGAGGCTGCCAATCAAACACTAACGTCTCATACGAATTACGTTTTTTTTTTTTTTTTTGCCTATCAACCATTGGGGCCGAAGCCCCTGGTCATTAAGGCAAAATATATATATGTATATACATTGATACATATATACATTGTTACATAGCCTATGATTTCATCATCCTTCGTGTAATTCTAACGTACAGTATGCTGCATGTTTGATCACGAGCGTGTTCTACCTCACTCCCCCCTTCTACCCTTATAGTAGAGTAAGTCGTTATTTCTGTTGTTCAGAGCAGGATTGTCAACTCTTTGTCCCCTATGGCTTCCTTTGCGCGTCCTTCTTACAAGTTGTATCAAGCTCTGCCGGCCCCTATATAATGAGCTCAGTCTCTGCATTAATTGCCACTTAGATCTACTCCTCATTTTGTTCACATCTCTGTCCTCCCCTGTACAGTTGTTATTATTTTTGTGAGTGCTCAGGAAGTCTCCAGCCATCTAGCAGCTGTGTAATTTGAGTATGAGTGTTATTGCATTTTTTCCTTCTGCTGTAAAGCATAGGGTGTTGATTCGTGGGCCTAGAGAGGTTTTTGTGATTCATGTGTTTTTATGTCAGTCATTTTTAATAATATTTTGTATCTGTAATAATATATCTTGCATTCACTGAGCATTATTCGGTTTTCTCATTTTATCAGGGCTGACTTAGATAAATTTACTCTTGCTAATTTCGTGTTAATAGAGGCTATTGCAGTTAACCATATATTTAACCTGTTTTTTGCCATTACATTATCCTTATGAGTCCTGAATGTTTAGTTGTTAGTTTGAGCATTAAACTTTAACTTGTAATTTTACCTAACTCTTTTGTTTTGAACCTGGAACTTTGTGGGACAGTTTTCTCTGTTCCGTAACATAAATTTGGCGACCTCTTATCAGGATATTCAGGATATTATCATAAGGATATTGCTTGATATTTTGTGACTGTGATTTATTCATGATGTCTACTATTACTACGCTTGATGAAGCCAAAGATTTTTTGTCAAATGTGCAAACAGTGTGTGACGTAGAAAACAGAACAAAGAATGAACTTAAGCTTGTTGCTCAACAATTAGGAACTGCAGTTCACTCTCATCATTCTAAACATCAAATTGTTGGCATGATTAATTAAAGCTTGTTTAATGTAACTCCTCCAAATGAGCAAACGCAGATTGAAATAGCTAAGTTACAGCTAGCTCTGCAGGAGGCTCGTGTTAAGGAGGCTGAGTTTCAGGCACGTGCTAAGGAGGCTGAGGCTCAGGCTCGTATTCAGGAGGCTGAATTTCAGGCAAATGCTAAGGAGGCTGAATCTCAGGCTCGTATTCAGGAGGCACAGGTACAGGCTCAGGCACAAATTGAACTTGCTAGGATTCAGGCAGATCATGAGTATCGCATGAAACAAGGTGGAACTGGATCATCTAGCTCTGATGATTTTGATGTGGCTAAAAATGTTATACTTGTCCCTCCTTTTAATGAATCTGATTTAACAAAGTATTTTCAGTTGTTTGAGAGGGTAGCTACAGGTTTTAATTGGCCCAAAAAGTATTGGCCAGTACTCCTTCAAACTGTTCTCACCGGTAAAGCTCAAGTAACTTATGCATCTTTGCCTCAGGATCAATCTGATAATTATGATGTAGTTAAGAGCTTGATTCTTAAGGCCTATGAGCTTGTTCCTGAAGCCTATAGAGTAAAATTTAGGACAACTTATAAGCAAGATAAGCAATCCCATGTTGAGTATGCAAAAATCAAAGATCTGTTAGAGCAGTGGTTAAATTCTAAGAGTGTGGATTCTGATTTTGGTAAATTTAAGCAGATGATTTTGCTGGAGGACTTCAAAAGGTGTATTAATAAAGATGTAAGCCTATATCTTGATGAGAAAAGAATAGATAATTTGTCTGATGCTGCAGTTTTAGCTGATGAATATGTTCTCACTCACAAGAGATATTCTAAAGAAAAAAGGAAAGCTGAGAGTAAGTATGTTGCCTCTACTCAGAGTACAGGTAACAGGAAAGAGAATAAAGATGATGTTTCTCAGGAAGTAAATACCAGCTCCACCTCTAGATTTCAGAAAAGTAAATGTACTTATTGTAGTAAGCTTGGTCATACTACGGAGAAATGTTTCAGGAGACAGCGTGATGTGAACAAAAAGGAGTCTTTAAATATTCAGTCAATTGGTCTAGTGTCCACCCTTGAGAGTTCCCAGAATTCTTTAACTGAGTTAATTGAACCTGGTTTGAGGGGTAAATTAAATTCTCATGACGAAGCTCCTCTTTTGAGCAGTAACATGGGTGACACTCTCAAGAGTTCATGTGCTAATTTCCTGTCTGATGGTTTTGTCAGTCCTCTAGACAATAATAACAGGAAATCAGTTAAAATATATCGTGATACAGGTGCTTGCCAATCTCTTATGCTGACCAGTGTTCTAGGCTCTAATGTTAATTCCTCTGATGAAACTGTAATCTTACAAGGTGTAGGGAATAATTACTTCTCTGTCCCTCTGTGCAGAGTGAATTTAGAGTCTGGTTTTGTTAATGGTTCCGTTATGGTTGGGTTGGTTGAGACACTCCCAATGTCAGGTGTAACTTTTTACTTGGAAATGATATTGGTGGAAGTCAAGTGTGTCCAGCTCCTCAGTTGTCTAGTGAGCCAGTGGCTGCGACCCAGGATTGTGATGTCCCTGATGTGTTCTCTGCATGTGCTGTCACTAGGGCTAAGTCTAAAGTTACTGGTGACTTAGAGGATAATGATGATGATGATGTTATCCTAGCTGACACTTTTCTTGCTAATTTGGACCACTCACCAGATGAGGCAGTACCCCGTAGTGTTGATAATTTGTCTCGTCAAGAGTTGGTTGAGTTGCAGGTTGCTGACCCTGAGTTGAAAGGTCTAGCTAACTCTGCCTGCAGTGAGGAAGAGTCAGCTGGTGCTTCTACTTGTTATTATATAAAGTCAGGAGTACTTATGAGGAAGTGGAGACCCCCAACAGCATCAGCTGACTGTGAATGGGAGGTTGTACATCAAGTTGTCATCCCTCGTGTTTGTAGGCAGGATATCATTAGAGTGGCTCATGATTCCAGTTTGGCAGGACACCTTGGAGTGAGGAAGAATGTAGCACGCATTTTGAAACACTTCTACTGGCCAGGTATCTTCAGGGATGTTTCCTGGTATTGTAAGTCTTGTCACACCTGTCAAGTTGTGGGGAAGTGTAATCAGACCAAAAAGGTTGCACCTCTAGTTCCCATTCCTCCTTTTGAGGCGCCATTCACCCGTGTGTTGGTGGATATTGTGGGCCCTCTTCCTAAGACTTCTTCAGGATTTTCTTATGTGTTGACCCTGATTGATATGGCTACTCGTTATCCTGAAGCCATTCCACTTAGAAATATCTCAGCAAAGAACGTGGTTAAGGAAATGCTAGGGTTCTTCACAAAGTTTGGTCTGCCCAAGGAGGTACAGTCAGACCGGGGAAGTAATTTCATGTCAAATGTTTTCAAGCAGTCTCTGAAAGAGTTGGGCATCACCCAGATCACGTCTTCAGCTTACCATCCCCATACCCAAGGAGCATTGGAGAGATATCATCAAACACTCAAATCGATGCTCAAAAAATACTGTTTGGAACATCAGAAAGACTGGGACAAAGGTCTTCCATTCGTTGTATTTGCTGCAAGAGAATCTCCAAATGAATCACTGGGCTTCTCACCCTTTGAACTACTGTTTGGCCTTGAAGTAAGAGAACCCCTTAACCCCTACACCGGGGGCTTGTTTACCAATGACTTGCGTGTCCCGCGGGGTTATTTGGGCTCCGACAGACTCTCAAAAAATATTTGCCAAAAATCAGTTATTAGTCCTAGAATAATAAAATTACATATGCTTATGGCACATACCTTCAGCTTTCTCCTGGAATGATTGTTGAGCCTTCATCGGTTACCGTAGGACTTGTGGAGACCTCTGAAGTAGGGTAACGAAGTCTCCACTTTACACTTCCCGACAACCCATAATATGATTACCACAGCCAGATACAAACACTATAAACACTATTCTACAATTTTCAAGTAGTTTGGGATCCATACTAAAAAAAAAAAAAACACTGTGAAAGCAATGGAAATTACGAGCGCGTCTGATCGTCGCACTGGCACTAGTTTGCTCTTGGTACTCTGTCATTTATTATTCATAAAACCCCTCACACTTTATATTTCTATTACTATATAACACTTATATATATCTACAGTCTTTATCCATAAGTTTCCTTCAGTAGGATTAGTTTATTGTCACTGTAGGGATTCAATTTCTTTCAGTAAAATACGTAGCATTCACTTTCTCGTCCTGTATACTGGCATTGAGAGTGAATGTCACTTTCATCTTCACTCTCATAACTCATAGCATTCAGACATGCTAGAGTGAAACTTTCACTTTCATTACTCCTAGGGTATATACTCGTATTCTTGTAATACTACTCATTTACATTTCTATTTACGTTCTCTATTTTATTTACGTTATTTACATTTCAATTTTATTTACACTGTGTTATGCACTGTCACTTGAAGTAACTTATAAAACTGTTTTCCATTGTTCACGTATATTTACATTCATTACTTTCACTTGCTGTTTACACATTATTTACACATTATTTACAATTCCACTTGCACTGTTTTACTCAATAGAAAGATCGTAGTCACTCTTTTACCAATTGTCAGCCCTTTACCTCTTTCCACACGAGGTTTAGTAGGGGGTAAAGGTCACAGGGCCATTTGCATGGGGGTGAAAAAAGGCCTTGAAGTCAGCAAGAAGAAACATACGTACCCTCGCTTCGGAAGATGAGAGTAAACTGATAACGGAGGGCCGGGGTGGAGGCCTGCTTAGGGGTTATTCAGAGTTACCAATATTAGTTCTTGAAACAGCTAAGTCTAGCACTGATATGATTGGCAGGAAATCTAGACAATACATTATAAATTTGGTAGTTCCAGGTGAATGTAAATATCACTTAGGCTTCTCCCTTCCCTCCTTACATGTATATTTATTACGAAAATAGATTAGAGGCCTACTTAGGAGATATATATTCAGAGCTACCAATGTTAGATCTTGAAACAGCTTTGTCTAGCACTGAAATGATTGGCAGGAAATCTAGACAATACATTATAAATTAGGTAGTTCCAGGTGAATGTAAATATCACTTAGGCTTCTCCCTTCCCTCCTTAAATGTATATTTATTACGAAAATAGATTATACGGCATATTTCAAGGGGAAAAAAACAGCGAAAATTAGCGAACGAGGGCACGTGAGGTGTTGTCAGGTGATAATTAGCCAATTCCAGGTGTATGGCACTCTCACTTACCTTATTTCTTTCTTGTATGTATTATTTGGTATAAGAATAGGACATAGGGCTTATTTCAATGGATGAAATCAGTGCAAAATTCCAGGGAAGATTTACTTAGCGTAGCGCGGCCGGGCAGGCGAGAGGATAGGGTAATGGAGGGGGGGTAGGGAGAGGAGTCAAGAACGGGGAGAAATGGCTAAATTGTCAACAATGGATGGGAGTACAGATGAGATTAGGAGTGCTGACTAGTGTTGGACATTGGCAGTACTGATAGATGATACAAGCCCCCACTTGGAAGCCCGGGTGAATTCAAAATAACACAGAATCACAAAAGCGATGCCCCGCGGTATGATCCCTTGCTCCCAAGCGTCACGAAAGTGATGCCCCGCAGTTAAGGGGTTAAGCTACTCAAGGAATGCTGGCTGTCGGAGGAAGATGACGTCAACCTGCTGGAGTATGTGATGAAGTTCAAAGAACGGCTGTCCACTGCTTTACAGCTGGCAAGAGAGAATTTAGGAGCTGCTCAGGAGAAGATGAAGACTTGGTATGATAAGAAGTCCAGGTTACGCCACTTTCAGCCGGGAGATCAGGTTTTGATTCTGCTACTGGTGCATGGGCAACCTCTTCAAGCCAAGTTTAGTGGTCCTTATTTCGTGGAGAAGAAACTCAGTGATGTCAACTATGTCATCGCCACACCAGATTGTAGAAAGAACAAGCAACTTTGTCACATCAACATGCTAAAGTTATATCACAGGCGGGACGAAAATAACCCAGTCTGCACTGTAGCTGTTCCACCCGAGTCTGCAAGTGAAGTTCTCCCATGCAGCATGAGCCTGAGTGATAGTTTGGGGAAGAATCCTGATATCATGAATGATCTCCAGACTAAGCTTTCTCATCTAGCTCCTGAGGAAAGGCAGGAGTTTTCGGCATTACTGCAGGAGTACCCGCAAGTGTTCCGTGCCACTCCAGGAAGAACCACTGTGTTGATGCATGATGTCAATGTTGGAGACGCAAAGCCAATTAAACTGCCTCCTTACCGTGTGAACCGTGAAAGTTCCTCTCATCCAGAAGGAGCTTGGCTACCTGTTGGACCACAAGATGATTGAGCCCTGTCAGAGCGAGTGGAGTTCTCCTGTCACTCTAGTCCCTAAGCCAGGTGGGTCACAGCGGCTTTGCATCGACTACAGACGTGTTAATCAGATGACCAAAACAGACACTTACCCTCTCCCTCGTGTGGAAGATTGCATAGACAAGATCGGAAAGGCTAGGTACATAAGTAAGTTTGATTTGTTAAAGGGATACTGGCAAGTACCTATGACTGAACGTGCTAGGGAGATCTCATGTTTTGTAACACTAGGAAATATTTTTGCATGTTCTGTAATGCCATATGGTATGAAGAATGCACCAGCCACATTTCAGAAGCTCATGAATGTTGTAACAGAGGATTTGGCAGGGTGTGTTGTTTATATTGATGACGTATTAATCTTCAGTGACAACTGGAAAGATCACCTATGCCATGTCAGTAAATTTCTTGAGTGTTTGGTTCAGGCTAATCTTGTACCTAATTTATCAAAGTGTGAGTTTGGTCAAGCTAAAGTTCAGTACCTTGGGTATGTAATTGGTGATGGACATGTTGCACCACCAGCAGCTAAGGTTCAGGTTATAAGTGATCTTCCCAGACCTAAAAGTAGGAAAGAGCTACAAAGATTTCTGGGAATGGTAGGTTATTACAGGAGATTTGTTCTTAACTTTTCAATTCTTGAATCACCACTTACAGACCTACTGAAAAAGGGAGTTAAATTTGTCTGGACCGATAACTGTGAATCCTCTTTCAACAAATTTAAAGCTATCCTATTAAGTCAGCCAGTGCTTGCTACTCCAAATTTTGCTAAGCCTTTTAAGATGGCTGTTGATGCAAGTGATACAGGAGCTGGGGCTGTTTTGCTGCAAGAGGATGATCAGGGTATTGAACACCCTGTATCTTATTACAGTAAGAAGTTCACTCCACCTCAAAAGAATTACTCAACTATTGAGAAAGAGCTTTTGGCCTTGATTTTGGGTTTACAGCATTTTTCATTTTATTTGTGTTCTGGTTTTGACCCCATAGTCATTTATACCGATCATAACCCACTGAAATTCCTTAGTAAGTTTAAAGATAAAAATCAGAGATTGACAAGATGGAGTCTACTTCTTCAGGAGTATTCATTAGACATACAACATGTCAAGGGGAAAGAAAATGTTATTGCAGATTGCTTATCTAGACTTTAGACAGATTGTTTTAGAGTAATAAGAAATTTCCTTTGTAAATTTTTTTTTTTCTTTGTGGGGAGGTGTTACATAGCCTATGATTTCATCATCCTTTGTGTAATTCTAACGTACAGTATGCTGCATGTTTGATCACGGGCGTGTTGTACCTCACTCCCCCCTTCTACCCTTATAGTAGAGTAATTCGTTCTTTCTGTTGTTCAGAGCAGGATTGTCAACTCTTTGTCCCCTATGGCTTCATTTGCGCGTCCTTCTTACAAGGTGTATCAAGCTCTGCCGGCCCCTATATAAAGAGCTCAGTCTCTGCATTAATTGCCACTTAGATCTACTCCTCATTTTGCTCACATCTCTGTCCTCCCCTGTACAGTTGTTATTATTCTGAGTGCTCAGGAAGTCTCCAGCCATCTAGCAGCTGTGTAATTTGAGTATGAGTGTTATTGCATTTTTTTCCTTGTGCTGTATAGCATAGGGTGTTGATTCGTGGGCCCAGAGAGGTTTTTGTGATTCATGTGTTTTTATGTCAGTCATTTTTAATGATATTTTGTATCTGTAATAATATATCTTGCATTCACTGAGCATTATCCGGTTTTCTCATTTTATCAGGGCTGACTTAGATAAATTTACTCTTGCTAATTTCGTGTTAATAGAGGCTGTTGCAGTTAACCATATATTTAACCTGTTTTTTGCCATTACATTATCCTTATGAATCCTGAATGTTTAGTTGTTAGTTTGAGCATTAAACTTTAACTTGTAATTTTACCTAACTCTTTTGTTTTGAACCTGGAACTTTGCAGGACAGTTTTCTCTGTTCCGTAACAACATATATATACGAACGTATACATACATACATACATACATACATACATACACACATCCATGCATATGAGCATACACACTTTCATGCACACGTACATATATATATATAATAATTTTTAATTTATAATTTTTTTTTCATTTATTTTTATTATGATTTTTTTAATTTTTTATATACATATATTTTTTTAACCTTATATTACTTATAAACTAAAATGCCTAATCTAAAGGCCATAAAACTAATCACCTAACAGACAAATCGCTAACCTATACTAAATCCTAAGAGACAAATAACTAGACCTACACTAATGGTAAAAAAGCCTCGACCAAGAGAACGCCATCGACTGTAGATATGAAATGCTTTTCTACATTACATACCTGCACTCATCACTTGGTGACTGTCAGTCGAGGCACAACCTAATATAGGGGACATCAATATATGAAAGGGAACCAGACGAGTCAGGAACATTTCCACATACGTCAGCTGTCGGCCCTAATTAGAATAACTTAAGCAAGATGGTATAATGTATTTACATAATTTGTACAAAAAGTGAAGAACCTCGCCCAGCAGACCACCATCGACTGCAAGTGCCCAATACCTTTCTATATTGCACACTTGCACTCATCAGCTGGTGACTGTCAGTCGAGGAACGGGGTTTAATGTAGGGGACATCAATATTAGAAATAGGTCAGTGGGTGGAGGAACTATTTCAAATGTGTCAACTGTCAACCCTAATTAACAGTACAATATATACATATTGTATTTACAGTTGATAAAACGAATTACGATTTACGAACTCCGAACATACCGTACGGTATAGAGAATGGGCCGACCAAAGTTACCAGTTAGTGAGTATTACAGATTTTATATGAGTAATTCGGTATTTCATTTGGTTAGGATTAACCATCATATTTCTAATTCATCCTAATTTCATAAAAGAAGGTCATGTTATATCTAATGCAATAGTAATTTTCTAAAAGTGGGACAATTAAGATAATTTGCTCAAAAAGCGGGACATTCTAGTCACAATTTAAAAAACGGGACAGACGTCCAAAAAGAGGGACTGTCCCGCCTAAGAGCGGGACTCTGGTCACCTTAACCATGCCATATGTAAAAAAAAAAAAAAAAAAAAAAAAGCTGGAGATTTTATAAATTAAGCTCTTCACTACGAGATTTTTTTGGCCACAGTATGAACAAGAAGCGTTTACTGGTATCAGTAATATTTTTTTTTCCCTTTTCAGCCTATTTCACGTAGCTAAATGACAGAAAAAGACTATACAATGATTCAACATCCATTTTATCGCACTTCTTTGTGACCAGCTCCATATTCATGTGATATTCTATTGCTACAACCCGGCAATAAAGATGGAGAGATGGCAGTTTTATTCCGGGTTAAAGTAAAACGACTCCAGTAACGAGGCCTGTGTTAAGGCACCCTCGACAACTGGCACCCTTGTTCACCAATTTTGGAGGTCACAGGAGCCTCAAATTGTGCAGTTTCCCTGTTGGACTGGGAGTTAATGGGATTAGTAGCCTTGTGTGTCTGGGAGTAGGTTTAGGGAATGATAGTCGTTGGTTCTTAGGTCAATGATTTTTTTTTTCTTGTCCAGATGATTCCATTTATCTCAGGAGAGGATACGGTAAATGGTGTGTTTACATTTGACTGAATCAGGCCACTCCCACAACTTAATATTATGCCGTGGTTACATAAATTTCGATGGGCTTTATGACCGTGGGCTTAAACCTTAAATCACGAAGTGGAACACAATCTTCCGAATTTTAATGATTATTTTTCAAGCACGTGAGGCCAGTGGAATGTGTTTAGCAGTCCTACATTGTTGCTGACTGCACTGTTTAAAGTGGAATGCAGGCTGACCATACCTAATAAACGCAGTCTTTCCAAAAGTGAAAGTAAAGAATTAGGGCTTTGCATTCTACTTTACTACTTAACGTTTGAGAATACAACCCTTAGTTATGAGACGGGAATGAGTCTCTTTGATTACTAGTCATTTCATTCCTACAGTCTAACTACTCTTAGCCATTATCTGAGTTGAAAAGAATTGCGGGTCTTTGTGAGGTGAAAACAAACCGACTTCAGTAAAGAAATTAATAAGTAAACCTAAACATTCTACTTTGAAAAGCGATTCTTAAAGTAAAATTACATGGTCTAGAAAAAATGCAGAATACATCCCAAAGCTGAAGCGTTTACGCTCATTCTCGAGGTACTGACTGAATACGTCCGACAACTGCCATCTATTCGGCCGTACCGAAGACAGTGGACCATATACTAAGCATCACAATTCTCATGTGTTGCAGGGACGGCTCAGTCAGCGTTACCACTGTCTACCCTCCATCTATCTGCTTTCCATAACCCTTCCCATGCTGCATGATGTTTGCCTTCTTATGTCCATTAATTGCTTGGTTGATGTGTAATGTCATGACTCAGTCATAACAGCAGACTGAGTAGTCCCTGCGGCACACAAGACTGGAGGGCCTGACTACTCAGTCCATGCTAAGGCTGCCTCATTCGGGACTGGCGTGATGTCAGATATAGATATTTATGATCATTCTCCACTTAATTAGCATCACAAACCTTGTCCTCAGCCAAGTGAATAATGTAACCTCATGTTATTGTCGTTGTTATTGTCTTTGTTGTTGTTGTCTCAGGCTCCTTTGAAGCGTTAACCCGGTGGACTGTAAGTTTAACTTGCCCCTCTCATGAAGTCCACCGTCCTTCCTTTCGGGATATATGGAAGTAGTTGAGGGGCGTCTGTATGACCAGGCGGTTGAGCCGCTTGATTATATCGGTGCCACAACATGAAGGCGTCCCTCTACAGCATAACCCCTCGAATCCAAGTGACGTTCTTTTTCCATTATATATCGGAGTTTATGGGGGCTATATCTAACCCCTCCAGTTCCTAAAGTTTATCCTGAGCTAAAGAAAACCGTCTGGAGATGGCAAAAATATAAAGAAAAGACTTCCACAGGCTTAAAGGCTTAAGAGGCGACGTTAGTAGGCTATCACTCTTGATTAGCTCTTTCAGCACGATGCTTCTTCTTATCTCATTATAATCTTTACGCTATGGAGAGATCATTCTGTGTTTGCTCAGTTTCTTTCTTTTCTTTTTTTTAATACACTTTTCAGCTTGGTGTCATTCCTTCATATCTTAAGCATTTAACCTCAAAATTGGTCAAACTGTTCTTCAGCAAATAAACCCAAACAACACCACCACCATCATCACCACCTCAGCCACCACCACCCACTACCCAAACACCAAGGCCTCCTTTCCCACCCAAGTGTGGGGCGAGGTAGGATCCAGAGAGAGAGAAAAGAAAAAGAAAAAAAAAAACTGACAGTGAGTTACTAACCAAAGTATGCTCAGCTGAATCGACCACACTTATATTTAGGCCATTAAAACTCCTGAAATCCTGGCTCTACCATATAACCCGAACACTTTTTTCTCTTTTGTCTGTTGAAGTATTTGTTTTCTAGAGTCAAAGGTCAGGCCATGCAAAAATACATATTATGGGATCCTGTATTGCTATAGGTTCATAATCAGGACAATTTACACAGAAGTAAACATTTATAGTTTTTGGACATAAACTTCAAGGCTGAGTTATGTACAGTAGGTACTCACGGTACGCGAGCTCATAAGACCTATTTTTTATCGAATTTTAGTGTATTTTTTAATAGCATGCAAATTGAACTCGTAATAGGAGAGACGGCAGTGAAGAGTGGTCCTAATCTGGGGTTACCCTGAGCATGCGACATAGCAGCCCCAAGACAAGCCAACGGTTGCCAGCGCTTCGCCCACCTTGTGACGTCGATGATGCGCAGTGGAGACTTGTCGATGATGGGGATCAGCCGGGTACTGTGTGCCCTAGATAAATTCAAGGAAGAATTCAAGGACACTGAACACTGTCAGTTGCGAGTGGAGGAAGTGATGACTTCACTGGCCAGAACCTTCCACCACTACACACACAGGCACAACCAGGAGGTTAACAGAAGGAAGCAAACCCTCATCACCCGTTACCTGCGGCCTCAAGAAAGTCAGGAATCACTTCCTTCAACATCAGAAGAGCCATTTCCTGGATGGGATCAAGAGGATGATGCAATGTCTGAGGTGTCAGAAATAGACTTTGAAGGGTTTATTAACGAAGTGAGTGCATTAGCTAGTGATGGTGTCGAAAGTGCTGGTGACGAGAGTGGTGGGGAAGGTGGTGTGTCGGGTGGTGTGGTGGGTGGTGCAGGAGGTGCACGCTAGATGCCTCACGCTGCCTCGGATCCCCTTTTACCTCCATCAAGCCTGTTGTCCTCTTTGGTTGAGGTGAGCAGCCATATTCTTGCTGGTTTAGTTAAGCCATATCCTTGTTGATTTAGTAAAGCCATAATCTTGTTGGTTTACTTTATCTTAGGTAATATGTCTTAGATAGTTTCCCTGCAAAGTACAATACTTAGGTGTGAAAGGAGTCTCAAGGGTTACCGATGAAGGGGGATGCCACCCATATGTAATTTTTCCCATAAGTTTATGTATTCACAGTACGCGAAATCCTAGTAAGGGACCTCCTCTGCCACCCATAAACACGCGTGCTGTGTGTACCTACTGTATTTTTACTCTTGCCAACATCAGGCGACTTTTCACGGCACTGGAAAGGCCCTTCCGTATTTTTCAATTTACGGTGGTACAGTCCACATTTAATTTAATCCTTCATGGAAAATTAGGTGATTTCCAGAATATCCGGAAAAGTCCACATTTTTTACCTCAGGCAATCTCAAAGGATAACCAACCAATTGAAATGATACTCCCTACAGGCCTGAGTCCTCCTTAAAGCTGTTATTTCGTTAAATTTTTAGTTTCCTAGCTCACGCGGTTCCTGAGAAGACATGGCTGACTCACTTATCTGTGTTCCTGATAATATCCAGAGATCTATTAGATGAATTGCTACCATATTTGACCAAAAGAAGCAGATAACTCTGACTGTGTTGACCTAGTTTCAAGGCTTTAGGATAAAGAGCCTTTGAAATATCACAATTTAAAATAAGTAATAATAAAAACAATAATAATAATAATAATAATAATTATTATTATTATTATTATAGTAATAATATTAACACCAGTCAACCAGGGCAGTACTCCCGAGGTGGATGGAAAGCTGATGATAGGGAGAGCTGGAGCTCCCGTTTCATCAGCCCTCAGGACTAGTTCCTGACCATCCCCCTTCGCTGAACTTTTTCAGTGTCTCAGTAGGCCAGCATGCTCTCCAATACAAGTTTCTCTATCTACACCAAACTACATGCACAGTACACACGTCACTTCATTTTCAAAAATAAAAAAATAAAAAAATCATGGCTACCCAACATTCAGCCTCGGAGTCCCCAGGGGGGGGGGGGACCATAAATGTCCCCACCTTCAACCCCTCTCCCGGTGACGACTTGAGCTGCCTGGAACCACTGTCTGACTCACTTCTTCTTCATTTCTACAACATTCACGGCCTTTCCTCTAACTTTCGCTGTGTTGAGCACCACCTGTCCTCCTCTAAACCTCACCTTCTCTTTCTAACTGAGACTCAACTGTCTGAGGCAACTGACAGCAAACCCTTTTCTGTATCCTCCTACTTTCTCTATACTCATTTCAAAGCCAAAGGTGGCTGTTGTGTATATATACGCAACGACTTATCATGCTCTCGTGTTCCTCAACTTGATTCTTCTGAATTCTCTACACTCTGGCTTCGGCTTTCCTGTCATTTTCTGACTAAATATATCTGTGCTGTTAACTTATCCACTAATCCTACTGACTATGAAAAATTCTTCGACTGTCTTACTTCTACAATGGAACACATTCTGTCCATTTCTTCTTTCTCTGAAATCTCCATTCTAGGAGAATTCAATGTTCACCACCATCTTTGGCTCTCCTCACCTTTCACTGATCCATCTGGTGAACAAGCCTACATATTTTCTATCCTTAATGACCTAGAGAAGCTTGTACAGCACCCTACCTGTATCCCTGACTGCCTTGGAGAGAGCTCCAACATACTTGACCTCTTCCTTACAACTAATCCTTCTGCATACATTGTTAATCTTTTCTCTCCGTTGGGCTCCTCTGATCACAACCTTATCACCTTAACCTGTCCTATCGCTTCGGTACGGCCTGTGGACCCTCCAAAGAAACGTCGTCTGTGGCACTTTGGAACTGTGGATTGGGAAGCTCTCAGGCAGCACATCTAAGATTTTCCCTGGAATGATTATTGCTTCCATGGCCAGGAGCCATCTGAGTGTGCCTTGCGCATTACAGAGGTTATTCTCTCGGGCATGGAAGCATACATTCCTTTCTCATATCCTTTGTCTAACACAAGAAAGCCTTGGTTTAATCACGCTTGTTCTAATGCTGTCCACAACAAGGAGAGAGCCTATAAAAGGTACTAGTGCCAAGCCACCCCTGCATCACATCATCTATATGTTTCTGCCCGGAATCGTGCTAAGGCTGTTCTTTGCTCTGCTAAAAATAATTTCATCCATACTAAATGCTGTCAACTCTCCGACTCAAATTCTTCCCACTCCTTCTGGCACCTTGACAAAACACTTTCTAACATCTTTACCTCATTATCCTTCCCTCCTCTTTTTTACTTTGATGGTTCTGTAGCTATTTTTTCTACTGATAAAACAGATCTCTTCACTCGGATTCTCTCCTCCAAGTCCACTTTAGACGATTCCGGTGCTGTTCGTCCATCATTTCCCCCCTCTGATTTCCTCATGGCTGACATTAAAATTTCTTCAGCTGATGTATTTTCTGTCATCAGCCTCAGTTCTAACAAGGCCTGATGGAGCCCCCCTTGTTGTCCTCAAGAACTGTGCTTCTGTGCTTACACCCTGCATAGGCAAACTCTTTCACCTTTGTCTATGAACTTGTACCTTTCCTTCTTGCTGGAAGGTTGCTCTCATTCAGTCGGTCCCAAAGAAGGGTGACCATTCCCAACCCTCTAACTATCGTCCAATTGCTAATAACGTTCTGTATCTCAAAAGTTTTCGAGTCAGTTCTTAACAGAAAAATTTTAAAGCATCTTTCCGATCACAACCTTCTTTCTAATCGTCAGTATGGGTTCCGTCAGGGATGCTGCACTGGCGATCTTCTCACCTACCTTTCGCACTCCTGGTCATCCTCCTTTCGGGACTTTGGCGAAAGCTTTGTCATTGCACTTGACATCTCAAAGGCTTTCAATCGAGTCTGGCATAAATCTTTAACTTCCAAACTACCCTCTTACGGTTTCTATCGTTCTATCTTTGCCTTCATCTATAGCTTCCTTTCTGGTCGTTCTATAGCCACTGTTGTAGACTGTCATTGTTCTTCTCCTAGATCTATCTACAGTGGTGTTCCTCAGAGCTCTATCCTATCACCAACTCTCTTCATTTTACTCATCAATGACCTTCTAAGCTGTACATCTAACCCTAACCACTCGTACGCTGATGACTCCAGCCTTCACCTTTCTATTTGGTTCCTGCAATGTCCATCTCAGCAGTTACTTCAGCAAACAAGGGATGAGGCTATGGCACTCCTAATGTCTGAATTGGCTTGTATCTCTGATTGGGGCAATAATAATCTTGTTGTTTTTAATGCATCAAAGACTCAGTTCTTATACCTATCAACCTGACAAAATCTTCCACATGAGCACCCACTAATGTTTAATAATATCCAGCTTAATCCTGCATCATCCTTGAAAATGCTAGGGGTTTCATTCACACACAACTTATCTTGGAAAGATCATATTACATCTCTTGTAAAATCTGCTTCCAAGAGATTAGGTGTGCTAAGCCGACTCTGTTCCTTCTTTACCCCTGCACAATTACTGACTCTATACACGGGTTTTATCCGCCCCTGTGTGGAGTACATCTCGCATGTGTGGGGAGGTTCCCCACATACAGCTCTTCTCGATAGAGTGGAGTCAAAGGCTTTTCGTCTCATTAGCTCTCCTCCTCTTACTGACTCCCTTCAGCTTTGTCTCTTCGTCACACTGTTGCATCTTTAGCTCTTTTCTTTCGCTACTTCAATGGTCACTGCTCCTCTGAACTCTCTGCTCGCATTCCTCCACCTCTACGATGGGCGCGTAGCACCCGTCCAACAGCAAACTCTCATCCCTTTTCTGTCCTACTCTCTAATGCAAGAGTTAACCGTTACTCCCAGTCCTTCATTTATACAACAGGTCAGCTCTGGAACAGTCTCCCTCTCTCTGTATTTCCCGCTTCCTATGATCTCCAGTCTTTCAAACGCAGTGTGTCCAGGCATCTCGAAATGGTCGGACCTTGAATTTGGCTCTCTTTTGTATTTTACTTTTCTCTTGGAAGGAACAGTTTTTGCGGGCTCGTGGCCTTTGGTTCATTCTTCCTAGCATAGGAAAAAAAGAATCATCCGGACATTCCACCCTAAGGCAGGGTGAGGAGTAGCAATGTCCAGACAACCCAAATTTGCCCAATACAATGGGCCACTCTTCCATTCACTCATCATTCAAGCCCCCGGAATCCTGGCTCTATCGTATATGCCGAAAACATTCACCACGTTCTGTAGTTTCACATAAACATATCCGACTGAGTCAATCCGGACGCTGGCAAGTAAAAAAGGGGTGCCAAATCCCTGGTCATGCACTTCTCCTCACAACATTCATCCAGCCAGCTCGATCTCTTGTCAGTTTCCTTGCCTCACCGACTTCCAAATCTCTCTTCCTCACACACTCATCCATCATATCTCTCCACCTTCACCTTGGCCTACCTCGTCTCCTCCCTCCTTCAAATTCGCTCAGGTATACCTTTTTCACCATTCTATTATTATTAATAATAACGACAAAAACTAAAAGTCTTCTCACAGAAATGTGGGAAGTTTTACTAATCCTCTAGTGCGTTGCGTTTTCACCAGTATTTTATTCCAGTTGACGTCATGCAATTGTATGCAGCTGAGTGTCACAGAAGCCAGAGAGAGAGTAAATACCTTTCATCTAATTTGTGAGAATTTTGATCGCTTGTGTTATCTGTCTCTGTCTATCTGTTTCTATAAATGTCTTTAATCTATTGACACTCTCCTTACCCACATCGCCATTTATCTTTCTATCACTTCTTTCCATTAATCTGTTTTTAATTGCTCTACTGTCTCCTTACCTTTCAGTCTATTTATCTATCCACTTCACGTCATTAATATGTCTTTAATCCACCACCTTAATCACACTTCCGTCTATCTTTCCAGCTACTTGCCTCTGTCCTTTTCTATCTATCTATTATTGTAGCCATCTAAATACAATACGTAAAATTTCACCACATTTTGGATCTCCATCTTTCCTATCCACTTATCTGTCTTTCCACGTCTTTGTATCTATCGACTGAGTTAGCTATCCGGTGACAACGCTGAAAATTTCTCTCTGTTTTGTGAATAGGCTTGTGAATAGGCTTCGTTATCTGAACTTTCCTGCCTAGTGGATGGCAGGATGATGATGGTGATGATGATGATGGTGACTGATGATGGAAGTTTGGAGAGAGAGAGAGAGAGAGAGAGAGAGAGAGAGAGGGGGGGGGGCTTTGATATGAGATGGCTTTGACGATTTGTGCCATACATTCACTCCACGGAAATTACAAAACAATGCATTTATGATCTAAGGGATGGTTGGGGTTTATTGCTCACATAATGCCACTCAGGGATGAGTAACATGTACTTATTGTATTAAGCGAATGGGCTGAGTAGCCCAACTCTAAAGACTCTGCGTTTCTGATAGTGTAGAGTGAAATAAAAGACTAGTGGTGGTAGTAGTAGTAGTAGTAGTAGTAGTAGTAGCAGTAGTAGTAGTAGTAGTAGTAGTGGTGTTAGAGGTAGTAACAGGTAGAATTAGTAGTGTAGTAATATTTGTACTAAAAATATTAATACTGAAAATAACTAGAGGCCCCCTTCAAAGGAGGAATCACACCAGCTGCAAGCCGATGCATATCTAGCGCGGCCCAGAATAAGACGTTGACCTTGACCTCCTCTCACCAATTTCGAACTCATGGGAGATTTTCATCCCTGCTACACGCTTGTAAAATTTGTTGATGATATCTTGAGCGGTTGCAAAGTTATCGTGATAACTGACACACGTACTGACAGACAGACAGACAAACTGAAAACAATACCCGTAGGAGATTTTCATCCCTACGACACGCCTGTAAAATTTTGTGATAATATCATGAACGGTTGTGATGTTATCGTGGTAACAGACACAGACTTTGACCTACTTTTACAAATTTCGAAATCGTAATCGATTTTTTCCCCTACTACACACCTGTAAAATTTTGTGATGATATCTTGAGCGGTTGCGAGGTTATCGTGCTAACACACACACACACACACACACACACACACACACACACACACACACACACGTAGATATAAATCGCGCACATGCACACACACACACACACACACACACACACACACACACACACACACACACACACTGAACACAATACCAGCTTCGATATCGCGGCTACCAATAACAGTAATGATGATGATGATGATGACTGAGAGTCAGTTACCACGTATCGGCATGAACTGTAAATACCGTAGATAATACAGTGATTTGCGCTTGATGAATCCCAGACTGGCGATCAAACAGAAAGAGAAGAAACCTGCTTCAAAATTAACCTGTTCGTATTAGATTGAAAGACACTGGAAATATAGTGAGATAAGAGATTACGGCAATTAACAGGTAATTATATTAATGATAAAGCTTATTGTTGACAGCGGCAGAGAAGGAGTGTTTAGACCTGACTTAAAAAACAAGAATGTTTCCAATGGATGACGAATACATAGCAGAATAATCGATACCATCTGAAACATGCACTAATGGAGATGGGGTTTTCACTGTATTTTGCCAGATGTAAATTTTCTTCACACCGAACTGGGAAGATTCTTGTGTGTTTGTCTGTACGTCATATTACATACATAGAGGTTAATATAAAAGTTCTCCACCAAAACAGTGCAATGTATGACGTCATCGTGACGAAAGACGTTAAAAATCGTATAAATAACAACTAAGATAAAAAAAGATGAATGCAAAATAAGTCGCTAAGAAAGAGATGACAAAAAATTTAAGCCAACTGGAACAAGTCAAAACTGTCTCTAAGGTCATACTATAAGTGCAGTTATAACTAAGTGCTCGTCCACACGTGCCCTCGAACATATGTTGACAACACGGTTGGCAACATGTTTGGGGAAATGTATGCATCAGTATTTGGACGGATGTACTCAAACATGTTTCAGTGCAGCTTCGAACACTGGCAGGAGATGCGATGGGATATGAGTGTCCATACCAGGCAGCTGATACTTCATCATGATGTTGCCATCATGATCTGGACGCTGCAGTTCCCAGCATGTTTGCAGCTTGTTCGTTATTGTGTTGAATACATGTCGCACACTTGTTCGAGCACTCGTGTGGATGAGCACTAAGGTTCGTATTCTCGTCGGGTAAAGAAGCTCCCTAGCACCATTTCCTGAAAGATTTATTTGGATATGACTGATTAACATCCATTCGTCTGTTACTTTTGCACAGTATGGCGATATTGCAGGGATTTATAGAACACTAAAGAGGACAGTAAAATGTAATAAGCAACAAAACTAACTTAGGAAAAGTTGTTAGTGAACTTCCTCAACCGACAACAATACGGACCCGAGAGCCTCATATTTACACCTAATCTAATTTCTACCATATTTTCGCAGTACTGTTGTCACTGTATGTGGCTCAGAATTTCGTCGTTTTCTAGCAATCTTCGAGTAGCTCAGTGGCAGAAAAACAAAGACAGTGCAATGTCTATACATCCTTCCCACAGCACCTCTTCGTGACAGCCTATTGTTACGACTCAACATTCAAGATGAAGTGATGGCAGTTTAGTTAGAAAAATATAAAGGTATCTGTCTCTGAGGGTAAAATATTTATAATCTCTTTAACCTGAACTAAAAATGCCTTCTTTCCACTTTGAATGTTTAGTGGTAAAAATAAATTAAACCTGAAAGTGATGCTAGTAATGAAAAAGTGCTCTGGAAAGGATGCAGAGCCGTTCCATTGTTTTTTTTTTCCACTAGTGAACTACTGAAACAAGGTACAAAAGGACGAAAATCTGGGTGAATTTAAGGTGAAAGAGCAATACTTTCATTTAAATCTAAGAACCTTATATAGCATACGTAATTTGACTACTCCCTTCACTTTTACGCCCCGTGGAGAGGGAGAGAGAGAGAGAGAGAGAGAGACAGACAGACAGAGAGGGATTCTGTTATTTTTACTAACAACAACATTAGTGATTTATTTTACGGCGCTTACCTACTTAAGTTAATAACTTTGTGTTATCTTTTATAGAGCACCGAGACCGCCACGTATACTAGGGTCCATTATTATCAAGACTTACAGGTGTATTGAATGTGACTTTGGAGACCTCGTGACACATTTTCCTTGATCTATACTGCGCATAGTACGTCAGTATCTTCTTGTGTTTCACTGAGGGAACCAACTAGAAATGTATCAGAAACTATCGACGTGTAAAATGCTTTATAAAAATCTCAAAATGTAATAACACTGAACTGATCATGAAACTGTTTGTCAAATTATCTTATACAGCCAATCATTCATACCCAAGTTAGAATAAGACTGTTGAAAATATACGACATGAATTACTCATACGTATAATTTTGTTGTCTATAAGATTCTTTATAAATGCATGTGTCTCCAAGCACACAACAATCAAGGACCTCATAAGCAAATTAGATTAAATAACAATATTAGATATGAAAACAAAATGATTCCTGGTCATAATCAACTGCAATGGCTACTCGTTCATCATACAGATTAACTTCAAAATAAAACTTTTATATATATCAACGAACCATATGCGTACTGAAAAACAAAATCCCCTCTATTAATAATTACCCTTTATTTACATTTGTTTATCGCAGAATTCAATTGAGAATCTTTCTAAACACAGGTGTAGCACTCGCCTTCCACTCCAGCTGGGTGGTTGGGCTGTTGAGTGCATTAGCCTGATTATGTAATTCACTTAAGTTCCACCCATCTGAATTCCGTATACGGGTAGGGTAGGGGAAGGTGAGACTGTCTTCATCATCCGACCATCCCCTCCCCTGTGCGTAGCCACCTCCCTGCCCCCCACCCACCGACCGTACCACTCTCTCTCTCTCTCTCTCTCTCTCTCTCTCCTTTATGTCCTTGTGTGTTCTTCGCTTCCATCCTTCCCTCTTTTCTTGCAAGCCTTTTTTTTCTGTCTCTTTCTCCTTCTGTCTTGTCCCCTTTATTATTCCTTGTCCCATTCATTTTTCCTTTATTTTTCCCTGTCTCCCTCCCCCTTTCATCACGAAGCGCCTCCATTTCCTCCTCTCTTTTTTTTTTTCCTGTATTTCTTCTCCACTTCATATCACTTCTTTTATACAGCAATGTTCGGTATTTTCTATTTCTTCACTTATTTTCATTTTCTACTTAATATCATGTTTCTCATCTTTTTGTCTTCATTCTCTTGTTTCACATATTTCCCCTTATTCCTCTCTCTTTTTTTTTTTTTGTCTGTCATACCCTTATACCTGTATATTTCCCATCAAATGTTCTCTCTTGTTTTCTCAAAATTCTCTCTCTCTCTCTCTCTCTCTCTCTCTCTATCAGTATATATATATATATATATATATATATATATATATATATATATATATATATATATATATATATATATATATATATATATATATATATATATATATGCGTATATATGCGTATATGAAAAAATCTGTCTATATGTTTGTGTCTGTTTGTCGCTACATCTCGGCATCTACTATATATTCACCTCTGTCTATATGTTTGTCTATCTAGTATGTGTATTTATCTGTCTCTGCTTTCCTCATCTCTCCTCTACACAGGTCAGCATGTACCCTAATGTCATATATTCAAGTTTTTTTTCTGCGACCCTACGTGAATTCCATTTTTAAATCCGCCATCTAAAAGGAATTTTGGTGAGGGGGACAGATTTGGAAGGTTTCTTTGAGGAGGAAGATTTCCAAAGAGATCTCATTGTGACTTGGAATAGCGGGAATCTGGATGTGTTCGTATGTAACATTTAATTTTCTGTGTGATGAACAGGGAGAGAGAGAGAGAGAGAGAGAGAGAGAGAGAGAGAGGGAGGGAGGGACAAAGAGGCAGACAGATAGATAGATAGACAAAGACAATCAGGTAGACAGACAGACATATAGGTAAAAAGAGACACAGGTAGATAGACTATTAGATGGATAAATGGATAGCCAGATGGATGGACTGACACGTGGATGGGCAGATGGACAGAACGATAAATAGACAGATAAACAGATAGATGAATGGATGGTTGGTAGGTAGTTAAATAAATAGAGATAAATATATTGATAAACAGAAAGAGAAAGAGCTGCATTAATAGATGGATAGATAAAGACAGGCAGGTAGGTTGATAGGTAAAGCAGATAGACAGACAGATAGATACGCAGATACACAGACAGACAAACAGAAACTGGTACATATGTGGCGCAGACGCTTTGCCTTTGTGTGGAGGTGAGGGCAAGGCAAGATAGAGGAGAGAGAGAGAGAGAGAGGGAGAGAGAGAGAGAGAGCGAGAGAGAGGGAAGGTGGGAGGGAGGGATGGAGGGTTAGGCTAACAGACTGGCAGACTGGATGGGTGAATGGATAAATTAATATAAACACAGATGACATAGATATATAGATAGAAACAAACACAGTCAGATAGATAGATAGATAGACAGACAGACAAAGAGATAGATAAATAGACAGACAAGCAAATAGACAGAGAATCCCATGTATCAGAAAACTTATCTGTGCGGAGGGAAGGGCAGGGCAAGAGATAGCAGAATATATAAATAAATTGATAGACAAAGATACAATTGAACAGATAGATACACAGATAGATACACAGCGAAATAGAGAGAGAACCCCATGTGACAAAGACGCCTTGCCATTGTACTTAGACGAGGGCAGGGCAAGATAGTGCACGGCAGTGACGTCCACACAATGGCACCCTGGCCACTGTATATCTGGCTTGCACGTTCTCGCGCAGGATAAGATGTCTTTCGCTTTCCTTACCGGATATTTTGATGGCATAGTGGGTTTGAATGGCGATATTGATGAAGATGAGTAGGAGGAAGAAAAGGAAGAAGATAGTTAAAATTTGATGATGGTGAAGGTGAATCTGTACTGTGGGACTGTTGTTAACGATAGATAAGGAAGATTGGCAGTAGGTCACTAGGCACTACATATGTCTAACTACTACTTGCTGAGAGTAGGATATCTTTCACCTTTCTTACTAGATACTTGGTAAACATTGTAAGATTGTGGGCAGTGCCTAGGATGGCTGAAGGGTAGTTAGCTTTTTTTTTTTTTTTTTTCACGTCCACTCCAGAAATTGGGCGATTAACTCTAGACTGGTGTATTCAGCTGTGAGTTAATTACAGAAGCTCGAGTGTTAATACTTTCACTATAAGCCCCTCTTGTGTCGAGTCTACTACTTTCTTTGGGCTAAGAAGAGAAGATTTTGAAATAAGAGTGACTCATTAAAGCTTCTGAGTGTTATGGCGACAGTTAAGCTGAGACGAATCGTCTGGCTTTAGCATGGAGAAGATAAAGAAGTTTTCATTACAGCGGAATTTATATTTTTTGGCAATAACTGACTAAACTATAGAGACGTCCGCACAACAGATTCCAAGGGACTAAATATTTGGTCACCATTTTATCTTACCATAGATCTTTAGCTTTTATTTCGGGATACGCTCTGGGATATTAACCTTCTTGACTTCAGTAAAATCTTTCTGTGTGTGTGTGTGTGTGTGTGTGTGTGTGTGTGTGTGTGTGTGTGTGTGTGTGTGTGTTTCTTGAGTTAAATAATTTCATCAGTATCAAACAGTAATGAGATACAAAAATCGTGTATAGGTGCTAATGATTAAAATCACTGACTCTAATTATAAAACTATCCAACCTAAATTAACTAACCCAAACAACCTAACTTAAGCGGATCTAATCTAACGTGGTCTAATCCGAGCTACCTAACCCAACGCAGCCAAAAATAGACCAGAGCTAAGTAATACTAACCAAAATGAACCTTAACTGGCCTTGGTATGCTAGTTCTGGTACAGCATCTCCATGTAACTCCTTGTAATCTTACCAAACCTAACCTTACGAACCGTAACACAGTCTAACAAACCATACCCTAACCAATCCCTGTCTAACCTAACCTGGCCTAACCCAGCTCACCTAAACGTAACCTAACCTATCTGCTCCTAACCTCTAACCTGACCAACCTGACAGCGTTGGCATATAGACAGTAAAGTTATCTAACTCAGTCTAACCAAATGTAACCCAGTCTAACTAACCTAACCTAACCAATCCCAACATAACCTGACCTCACCTATACTAACATAATCAGACCTAACCAACCTGACCGCGATGGCCTAGGGACCGTCCAGTGGGAACCTTGCAGAGTTACGGGCCTGCTACGTCGCCACTGACTTGCTTCTCTGTCTGTCTGTCTGTCTCTCACTCTCTCTCTGTCTCTGTCTCTGTCTCTCTCACTCTGTCTCTGTCTCTCTGTCTGTCTGTCTCTCTGTCTGTCTGTCTCTCACTCTCTCTCTCTGTCTCTGTCTCTGTCTGTCTGTCTGTCTGTCTGTCTCTGTCTCTCTCTCTCTCTCTCTCTCTCTCTCTCTCTCTCTCTCTCTCTCTCTCTCTCTCTCTCACTCTGTCTCTGTCTGTCTGTCTGTCTCTGTCTCTCTCTCTCTCTCTCTCTCTCTCTCTCTCTCTCTCTCTCTCTCCTTCTCTGTCTCTGTCTGTCTGTCTGTCTGTCTGTCTCTCTCTCTCTCTCTCTCTCTCTCTCTCTCTCTCTCTCTCTCTCTCTCTCTCTCTCTCGTGTGTGTGTGTGTGTGTGTGTGTGTGTGTGTGTGTGTGTGTGTGTGTGTGTGTGTTCTCAGCAATTATTGGATCAGTTGCAATGTTGCTTACGTGATTAATTTGCATACCAGTAGCTTACCAAGAGACCATATTTCTCGCTCAGTTACCTAAAACGAAAAATAAAGCCCTGTCTTGTTAACAGGTAGTTGTGTGTGATAAGAAGAAATGCCTGTGTATTTTCCTTGTTAGTTAAGAATCAAGTTTTCTGAGACTGTCCATTATCCACGAAATATTGTTCGAACATTAGGTTAAACCCGGCAATTGCTCTTTCTCCAGAATTTCATGTCTTTTCCATCTAACTCTCTCTCTCCCATCCTTCCTTCCGCGTAGCCGGCAAGACCCCAGTACGTAGGTGTTCTCCTCGTCTTCAAACTTCTGTGTTAACTGCTGCTTATGGCCTCGAGAAGAAAGGAGCTTCGATATGTTTTTCCCTCTGTTAAGTTTTCTTCGAAAAGGACTAATTTTAGTAACTCTCAACCTTGGATTCCTTTTTTTTTTTTTATATATTTAAAAAGTTACGTCCCATCCTTCCTCCTTTCAGTAATCATACATCAGTTCAGTTTTTATCCTTTCCCTTCCCTCCTCATTAACAACTACTGTTGTAAACGTCACGTCATCTAATCCTTCCGTCCCCAACTATTTCAAGTATCTGACCTCCGTTTCCCTATCATCATGAACCCCATCACGTCATCATGATCATCATCATCATCAGTAGCAGCAGCAGTAGCAGCAGCATCTCGACCAGTTGTGATTAACTTTAGTGCAGAAATAAATCTGCATCCAGCTTTCTCCCTTAGGTCTACTGGTAAGTAATGCTGTCCCGTCAGAATCTCTCTCTCTCTCTCTCTCTCTCTCTCTCTCTCTCTCCGATTACTTTTATCCTCGTTATCATTGTTATTGTCCTTTTACTGTACCCTGCAGCATTACTGTAACCCTATCATCATCACCACCATCATCATCACCTCAAACCATTACCATCACCTGTACCACCACGAAAAAAAATAAATAAATCATCACCCCATATACAGTTTATCTATCTATCTATCTATCTATCTATCTAACTATCTATCTATATATATATATATATATATATATATATATATATATATATATATATATATTTATCTATATATATCATCAGCCGTTTGAACGTTCACTGCAGAACCGGTCTATCCCGACTGAAGTGGGGACGATACAGCCTATGTATCTCAACTTAGTGGCTTAGGCTGTCTGGTGGAGACTGTATGAAGGGTGAGAAGTGCATGTAAGCGTGACTGTAGTGTTGGAGTGGCTTCGGATGTGTGTAGTCCGTGAACCAAGTGTAATCGGCCCGCGCAAGCCGACTGGGTGCAAACATGCTTTATACTATGCCATACAGCCAATGTATCTCTACCAAGTGGCTTAGGCTGTCTAGTAAAGATTGTATGTAGGGTGAGATGTGCTTGTAAGTGTAGCTGTTGTGTTGGAGTGGCTTTGGATGTGTGTGTAGTCTGTGAACCAAGTGAAATCGACCAGCGCAAGCCGACTGGGTGCAAGCTTACTTTGTAGTAAGCGACACTGGTCCAACCACAGCACCCCTGGTGTCCGCCAATGCAGTACGTGGACTGGTGAACACTCCCAAAGTTTATTATCCTGGCGGGGCGCGAACCCTGGCTCACCCGTGTACGAGACACACACTCTACCACTGTACCACAGAGGCTCCATATATAAATCGCTTAGGAACCAGCGCTGCGAAGGCTCCTCTTCCACCTAAAATACGGTCCATAAGCATACATTTTTTTTTTTTTCAAAGCTGTTTGCATAGTACAAAATTTGGTGTATGAATGAACTGGTGAAATGAACTGGCTGACTTTTTGCTTGAATGACTGAGTGAGTGAGGAAGGAAGGGAGGGAAGGAGTGGTTGGTTGGCTGATTGGTTGATTGAGTGATTGATTAATTAACTAAACGTATGAATGAATAACTGAATGAATGATGTTCTTTGAAGTGGAATCATACTACATGCACCCCCCCCCCTCCTCTTTATTTCCTGCCCTCCATCGAATTACGGATTTTTTTTATACAGTACAAGAAGAGAACATTTTTTCCTAAGCGAAAATAAAACATCCCGAGTCACGAATAAACCAGCTTGCCAGGAACCTCTGCCTTGTGTAACGTTCCCTGAAACACCTAGTTTTGTGCCCTGGGAGTGAAGCATGTCAGGGTGGCTGTGGGACTGGCAGGATTGTGTGGAGGGATGGGATTGTTCTGAAGAGAGGAGAGGAAGGAAGAAAAGGAAGGGATGATGAAGAAATAAGGATAGAGGGAAGAGGAAGGAAAGGAAAAAGGAAAAGGAAAAGAGAGGAAGAGGAAGAATACAGTTTGTCTTTGGAGTTTGTGAGTGGGGTATGTCAGAGTTGATCATGGGACTGAGAGGGCTGTGTTTTGGGATGGGTTTATTCTGAAGTTGATGAGAAGGGAAGAAAAGGAAGGGGAGATATAGGAAGTAATGAAAGGGGGAAGAGGAGGGGAAGAAAGAAGAAACAGAAGAAGGGGAGGAAGAACACATCAGGTCTTTCGGGGCTCGTACAATGGAATTGTTTTGAAGATAGGGGAAAAGGAAGAAATGAGGAACGGTGAAAGAGGAGAGGAAGAAGGAAGAAGAAAGAGGAGAAGGAGAGGAAGAACACAGTTTGCCTTTGGGCCTTGTGAGTGAGACATGTAAGAGTCGATCATGGAACTGAGAGAGATGTGCCTTAGGATAGGATTGTGGTGAGTAATTTTTCGATAGGGAGGGGATGAAGGAGACAAGGGATAAAGGTAGAAGGGAGAGAGGATACAGAAGAGAAAGGAAGGAGAAAGAAAGTAAGTGATGTAAAGGGAAGGGAATGGAAGAAGGGAAACAGGAAGAGAAAGGTATGGAAGGAGACATGGTAATGGAAGAAAATGCTGAGAGGAGGAAGAGTGCCAGGAGAGGAGGAAGAGGGAGGGGAGGGAGAGACGAATACAGCTTGCCTTTGGGGCCTTGTGAATGAGACATGTCAGGGTGGTTTAAGAGACTGGGAGGGTTGTGTTGTGGGATGGGGTTATACTGAAGATAGGAAAAGGCAGGGATAAAGGCGAGGTGAAAGAGAAAGGAGGAGGGAAGGAGGAAGAAGGGAGAGGAGGGGGAGAGGGGTAAAAAGAAGGATTGAAGAGTCCTCCTGACTTCAAGAGGGAGAAGGGAGACAGAGAGAGAAAGGTTGAAGAAAGAGGGTAGAAGGGAGGGAATAAAAGAGAGCAGGAGGGTCAGAAAGAGGAGAGTGTAGGAAGAGGGGGATGAGGAGAGGAATGCAGAGGGGATAGGAGAGCAAGAGGAAGGGTAGGAAACAAGGAAGGAACAGGGGCAGGAGGGGAGGGACTCATTCTTCCTTTGGGACCTCGTGAGTGAGTTATGTCAGGGTACCTCGTGGGAGTCAGGCCATGTTCTGGGATGGGAGAGGTACGAAACTGGGATAGTAGAGGATGAAAAAGGAAAAGAGAGAGAGAGAGAGAGAGAGAGAGAGAGAGATGCAGAAAGAAAAGGAGGAGGAGGAAGAAGGAGAGAATTGAGAGAAGAAAAAGAAAGAGGGAGGATACACAAAGAGAAAGGGAAATTAGGGGCTGAGGGTAGACAGGAAGAGGTAAATTAGGGAGAGGGGGTAGAGAAAGGGATGTAGAAGCAGGTGGGCGAGGAAGGAAGAAAGAGGCAAAGAGGGAGGGGTAAGGGAAGAACGCAACCTAGCTTTGTGGGTTTGTGGAAAATCGTATCAGGAGTATTCAGGGGTCTCCAAGGATCGTGTTGTGGGATAGAATAAGTCAGAGGAAGGAGTTTTTGAGCAGAAAAAGAAGGAACTGGGGAAGGGCGACAGAGGAGCTGGAAGAAGGGAAGGAAGAATGGGTACAAAGGAGTACAAATGAGTACAAAGGAAAGCAAACAGCAACAGACCTTATGGTCCTTTCGAGGCTGTTAGAGAGTAGACTATGACTACGAGATCTAACTCTACATGCTGAAGGATAAGGATAGTAAGGCAAGAAGGCTCGCCCTGCCTCCAAACCCTCCAGTTAAAACTGGCAAGAAAAAAGTGAGAAAAACCACCATGCAGCATGGAAAAACTGACATGGAAATTTCTTAGGAAAGACTGAAAAGGAAAAGCTACATTCTATAATACTTTATCTATAAGTTACCAGTATGAGTAACCTGAAAGAGAAAGATGTAAACTAAAATGAATAATCGAATAAATAAATAACTAGCTCATGACACTATGTACAGGTACGTTGAGTTAAAGGGACATCTGCGGACACAACGAGGAAATTGCACAGTGCATAGTGTGGATGTTCAGGGGTGGTGCGGCAGCCTTGCCTGGCGCCATTAAAGTAGGCAGCAGACAGTCAGGCCCCAGCAACATTCATTCTACTAAGACTAAGGACTTTCCCATGCGGAACAAGCACGCAAGTCACCTCCTGGTGCAGTGACCCCTGGTACATTAAAAAAAAATCTCAATGATGGTCACTTAACTAACAGGGACCCTCAGTGATCCACAGCCCATCACAGGGCGAAAGGATGAGTAGTAACCGTTAAATCAGGACTATCTGTGCATATCCTAGTCTGTGCATATACTATATTTGCATTTAATAAAATGATCCAGGATCTAAAAATGGTTGAAGGAAGAGTGATAAGAAGGAAACTGGGGGGAGAGGAAGAACGAAGAAAGGAGGAAGAGAGAATGGGAGGAGGAGGAATATTTGGGTGAGAGGAACAGGGAAAGAAAAAAGGGAAGAAAGAAGAGAAGGAAGAAGAGGATAATAAGGGTGAGTGAAGGAGCGAGAAGAAAAAAGAAGAAACAGGAAAAGAGCAAGAGGAAGTAAATGGGGGACGAGGAGTGATAGTGCGAGACGAAGATTGCGAGGAAAAGGCTGAGAAAGATAACTGAATAGAGGAGGAGGGAAGGAGGAAGAGGTGGGGAAAGGAATAGAGAGGTGCAAAGGAAGGAAAAAGAAGGGAAATAGGAAGGAGTGGATTAGGTGACGAAGGGAAGGGAAGAGGAGAAGAGTAATTAGGAGGAGTGGAGTAGGTGACGAAGTGAAGGGAAGAGAAGAGAAATTGGAAGGAGTGGATTAGGTAACGAAGGGAAGGAAAGAGAAGAGATGAGAAATAAGGAGTGGAATAGGTGACCAAGTGAAGGAAAGTGAAAGGAAAGGAGAGATGAGAAAGAGGAAAGGGTGAAGTAGGTGAACAAAGGAAGGGATGAGGAAGGAAAGAGGGAAAGAAATGGAAGAGAGGGATGGAGAGGCAAAGAAGAGGAGAAGGAGGATTCGGATCAGATAAACGAAAAGGATCTTTCGTTTTCCCTCACAAGGGGAATGGCACACTTATGAAAATTCCAGCAATGTTGAAAAATTCGAGAGTCATGGGAGACAGAGAGCATGCTTTGAATACGATATTACCTCTGAATTCCTTTGTTTTAGTGCCGTAGGGCTGTGTTTACGCGTCCTTAGAATGTTCCCTAGTAGGAGAAACCAGGCCCACTTCTTACATGGCCAAGTTGTTACACTTTCAATATTTCCATACTCAGCAAATATACGAGGGAGTGGTCGTCGACATGTTATTCATCTTTTAAACAGTGGTGGGGCCTGAACTGGTAACTCGAAGGCGTTGCTTAAATAAGAACTAAAAGTAAACTGTTTTCACCTGTCAAAAATGTTTTCTATGTTTAAATTTATTTTGATACATCTGAATCACCTGGTGATGCAGCTGAGTCACTTGGTGCGTGGTAAGAAGGCTATGAAATTAACAAGGCCCATGGTCGTAGTGCCATTTTTGTAGACCAAATCGCCACGTGTGTACAAAACCGGTGCTGGGGTTTGTTGTTATGGGTTAGTTGTTACAGTATCAGTTGACCCCCCACGAGAACAGCTGTGAGAAGTTGTCCCAGTATTTTTGGATATAACTTAAACTATGGCTAAATTAACAATGGAAAACATACTGATGTCATGAAGGCAGCAGTCAAACGAGTTATGGATGATAATTATTTATGTGTTGCAGATCAGTACACCGTAATGTAAAAGTACCACACTGACTAATGAGCACTGAACAGTGTTCTTGAAGGTGATCTTTATGTAGAGCAACTGTATGTGCACTAGACGGTATCTGTGTTTATCTGTCAGTTTGTTTATTCATCTATCTATCTATCTATCTATCTATCTATCTATATCTATATCTATCTATCTATCTATCTATCTATCTATCTATCTATCTATATATATATATATATATATATATATATATATATATATATCAATCATTTCCTGTGGCACCCTCGGGGATGCATAGGGCCTCGATGAACTCACACCACCACATCCTATCTTGTGCTAACTCCTCAAGATCTCCCCAACACTCATCTCCAGCTTCCCGTCTCATTGTCCTAACCCACGTCTCTTTTGGCCTTCCTCTACCTCTCCTCCCAAGTGCCACCCACCCTGGTGTACCTCGTACTATTCCCTGTCTCCTATACACATGTCCTAGCCACTTCCATCATGAGAACCTAACATATTCATCGACCGGCTGCACTCCCGTTATTTCTCTAATTCTACTATTTGGTATCCTTTCCCACCATTTAACTCCTAATATTCTTCTAAGTGCTTTGTTTTCAAACACCAAGAATTTATTTTCCATAGTCACTGTGCTGTACCAAGACTCGTGTCCATGAATTAAGATACTCCTTACCATTACCTTATAAAGTTTGATTTTTGTATGCACAGAAAAATTGTTATTATTCCAAATATTTTTAAGCATTCCCATTGCCTGATTAGCCTTCTTTAACCTTTCCTCGAATTCAAAGTTCAAAGAACCATCCTTGGCTAAATAAGTACCTAAATATTTAAACCTATCAACTTGCTTTACAACCATACCTCCAATTACACATTCCTGCGCATTTTCCATATTCATATTGATTATTTCAGTTTTTCCACAATTAATAACCAAACCCACCTTCCGACCTTCACTCACCAAACAGTCCAACACTCTCTGCATCTCTTCTGGCCCATCACAAATCAAAACTATATCATCTGCATAATCTAAATCCAAAAGTTTCCTGTTCTCTCCCCAAAGTATACCTGCACCGGTTTCTGTTCCAACACGTTTCATAATGTAATCAATGACCAATATAAATAGTAAAGGCGATAGAACACCACCTTGAATTACTCCGGACTTGACTTCAAACGAATCACTCAGACAACCATCAACCATCACTTTACAAAATGTGTCCTCATGCATGTTCATAATGACCCTCACAAACTCCTCTGGTATTCCATAATGTCTCATGATCTTCCCCATAGTCTCTCTCGAAACACTATCAAAAGCCTTTTCAAAATCAACAAAACAAAGGCTTAACGGTACTCTCATTTCATTAACTTGCTGCATCAAATGCCTAACTATAAAGATCTGATCATTGCAACCACGTCCCTTTCTAAAACCAGCCTGTTCATCCCTCAGAATACCCTCAACCACCGGCTCCAACCTATTTAACAACACTCTACTGAAAACTTTCAAAGCTATCGGTGACAAAGAGATTCCCCTCCAATTACCACATTCACTCAGGTCTCCCTTCTTCGGAACTTTAACAATTACACCATTCTTCCAAACTGATGGTAGTAACCCCGTCACCCATATCTTATTGAATAGCTTGGTCGAGATCATTATTAATCTATCCCCCTCCACTTTAAACATTTCCGGAAATAAACAATCCTCCCCTGGTGCCTTATTATTCTTTAACTGTTTTACTGCTTTCTCCACTTCTGCAAGCCTCAAATCTCCTATTTCTATATTTAAATCTTCCTGAGCAGACGGTATATCCTCTTCTGGTGGTATTGGTCTATTAAGAACTGTCTCAAAATGCTCTTTCCATCTATTTTTAATATCTCCATCTTTGGTCAATAAATTTCCTTCCCTGTCTCTAACTGGTATTTCCTTGCGTTTACCTGCATTACCACTCAGTTCTCTAATCGATTCATATGCTATTCTTTGACTCTGTCCATCATTTTTGTTTATTAAGATTTCAGTCTCTGCAACCTTTTCATTCACACATCTTCTTTTATCTCTCCTAGCTAACCTTCTTACTTCTGAATTCAAACTCCAGTACGCAGCTCTTGCTAATTCAATCTCTCGTTCATCAACGCATTGCATCTCACTCCTCAATTTAGCCTCACCTCTCTTTTTTATCATATCCCACGTTTCCTCTGATATCCATTTCTTTCTCCTGAATCTATGTCTCCTTCCAATCGTACATTCAGCAGTCTCATGCAAAACTTTGTTCACATCCTCCCACATCTCATCTACACTTCTCTCCCCCTCTTCCAACGTTTCCAACACCAAAAACCTATTTCTGCATTCTAATCTGAATTCCTCCTTTTCTTCTCCTTCCCTTCTAAGCTTAACAATATCGTATCTACGTCAAACTATCTACTTATTCATCTACCTGTCTGTTAGAATCATTCAATCTGTAAATCTACATCAACCAGGCCGCCTCTCTCTCTCTCTCTCTCTCTCTGAATAGTGAAAATGAAACAGATTAGTGGTGCCTGAGAGACAGTGACGGTGATGGAGTGACTGAATTCTAGCAGTAGTTACACAAGTAACTGATTCAGTTATTGTTAGAGGGTGTGATGGAGTGACTGAATAAATGATAGCCTGTTATCACATGCAAATGACATCAAAATTAGACTGGACATAATTAGAATATATATATATATATATATATATATATATATATATATATATATATATATATATATATATATATATATATATATATACACACACACACACACACACACACACACACATTTACCCCGAGTTCCATAGCAAGTTGGTCAGTGTCAGGGGTAAATTGGGACGAATGAAGTGTCATCATAAGTCTGTAAATAACCCTGTGACCTAAAAGTTTTCTTTTATAAAGTTCTAAATATAATAAAAGGATATATTTTCCAGCTAGACAAAAACTGTGCTATACCTTTAACCTATGATGCAATGAAGAAAAATATATAAACTGCTACAACTAGGACAGGGTTACCCTACATCTTTTTTGGTTCTATTTATTCTACATATCGGACTTTGTGTTCTTGAATATTACAGCTCTGGGCACTTTTTTAAGCTTATGTTCAGTCCTACCTTGCTCCGCACCATGATCTTTCGAGTTTCCTTTCCCTTCTCCTCTTTCCGACCCCTTCCCCTTCCTTTTTTTCCTTTCTTACACTTACCCTTAGCCTCACTTCATCCTCACCGTCACCCTTCCTCTTCCTCTCTCTTCCCTTCCCCTTCATCTTTTATCAGTCCTCCCTTACCTTCCCTTGCCTTTCGTTTCCTTCCTTTTGGACTCATGTCTGGTCCTTTCTTCCTACTTCTCAGTTTTTATTTATTTATTTATTTATTCTTTTAGCTTTCCCGCCCCGGCCGCTGTAAACTTCCTGAAATGATCCTGTATTCCTTTCCGCTCCTCTCCTCCCCACTCCCATCTGTCACTTTCTTCTTCTCCTCTCGTCTTCTCTCCTTTCCTTTGCTTTAATTTATCTCCCTCTAATGTTTCTTCTTTCTTCCCTCTCATATCCGTTCTTCTCCTTCATTTTTCATCCTTCTCCTCTTCTCCTTTCCGCTTGTCTCCTCTCCTTTGTCTGAATTTCTGTTTCTTTTCCTCTCCTCTCCTCCTCTGTTTTCGTCTGTTCTCATCATCTCTTCTCGTTTCTTCTCTTTTCTCAACTCCCTCTGTCTCGTTTCCTTTGTTTTAATTTCTGTTTCTCTCCTCTCCCTCCTCCTTTGTTCTCGTTTCTTCTCGTTTCTTCTCAATTCTCCTCTCCTCTCCTCTCCTCTTCCCGCCTCTTGTCTCCTCTTCTCTTCTGCTGTTTTGTCTTCTCTTCCCTTCACATTTCCACCCAGCTCTTCACACTGCTGCCCTGTTCTTTCCGCTCCAACTCCTCTCTGATTTCATTTCTAATCAGGACTCTGAAGTGTCCTCTGATCCTAACATCTACCTGTTCACTTGTTCTCCTCTTGAGCGATATAGCGAGTTCATTTATGTTCTTTGTTCTTTAGTTTGGTATAATTATTCCCCCCTTCTCTTTCTCCCTCCCCCCCCCCCCGTCTCTCCCTTTCTGACATAGTCGAGTTTTTTGTTATTATTTTCACTGATTACAGACGATTTTCGAAGCCTAATCGTCAGCGTGTTTTCCTCTGTGCGTAAATGAAAAGGAAATGTCAGTGTTGTTAATTTCTTTCTTTGTTGGTTATTTTGAAGTTCTAAAGTAACTACGTATATATTAGGCTACTCATGGGTTATTTACTTTATACTGAACTCTGTCCA
>NC_137057.1:25886420-25936420 GCF_032717465.1 Coenobita brevimanus
TAAATTTCCAGTTATTCTTTTCCCGATGGCAGTTTTTTCCACTTTCATGTAGTAGGACTGTAGGTGATAAGGGAGATCTTCCTATGGCACTAAAAGTTTGTAAGAAGGAATGAGGTTAAAAATATGAGAAAGAATAGATAAACAATACTACAAAAGGAAAGGAGGGAACGGGTAGCGAGAGAAGGAGAAAGCAGGGGGGAGGATGTGTGAGGTTGCCAGCCTACTTGAGAGAGACTGCAATATATGCGTAAATTTAGACCAAATTTATTCAAAACGTCAAATAGCGGCGCCAATTAAGGTGTAACACCCATTATTAGACGAATGCATATTGAAAGAAAAAAGGTAATTAAATAGATTAATGAAAGGAATATTTGTTGACAAATATGGTTATTTAAAGAGAAAGTTAAACTGCCTTATCCCTAAAAAAAAATGTAGGGCGTAGGAGAAAGTGATAAAAAGGGGGACTTCAAGCACGAGGGATAATAGGAATACGGAAATAGCTGAAGAAAAAAGTTATGAAAAAATTGGTTCGGGTCCGAAAGACTGTCCAATATCTTTATTTATTGCCTAATATCCAAAGGATAATAATAATGAGTAGGATACCCAAATACGGTGGTGAATAATAGACAGTGTTTTTATTAAGTAGATAAAATGCAATATATGCAGCAGATATTATAATAATTCATTTTTTGTAATTTCTTTTCATCTAATCACACTCACCTGTCTTACCCTCCAGCAGACTCTCGTCTCCGCTACCCAACCATTCGTCTCCCCCTCCCACCAGCTAGACTGTGCTGCTTCTTCACCCTCCCACACTACCCCCTATATAACTCCGCCCACATTTCTCCCCTCCTCACCCTCCCACATCCCCCCTCCTCCACCTGCAACTGTTACCAGAACAACTGAGACCCAAACCAAGTCGCTGGTGGATGGGGTGTAGCCGTTTCATCTGTCCGGAGCTGTACATACACTTTACGGTGCCTCCATTTGGTCATTGAACCACAGTTTTCAAGCAGTTATGCAGGACAGTGCGCAGGAATAATGTCTTGGTATGAGAAAACTGGGTACAAAATGTAATGCGCGCGCATCGATTGCTCGTTTTCAAGGTACAGCTCCGGACAGATGAAACGGCTACACCCCATCCACCAGCGACTTGGTTTGGGTCTCAATGGTTCTGGTAACAGTTGCAGGTGGAGGGAGGGGGGATGTGGGAGGGTGAGGAGGGGAGAAATGTGGGCGGAGTTATATAGGGGGTAGTGTGGGAGGGTGAAGAAGCAGCACAGTCTGGCTGGTGGGAGGGGGAGACGAATGGTTGGGTAGCGGAGACGAGAGTCGGCTGGAGGGTAAGACAGGTGAGTGTGATTAGATGAAAAGAAATTACAAAAAATGAATTATTATAATATCTGCTGCATAAATTGCATTTTATCTACTAAATAAAAACACTGTCTATTATTCACCACCGTATTTGGGTATCCTACTCATTATTATTATCCTTTGGATATTAGGCATTAAATAAAGATATTGGACGGTCTTTCGGACCCGAACCAATTTTTTCATAACTTTTTTCTTCAGCTATTTCCGTATTCCTATTATCCCTCGTGCTTGAAGTCCCCCTTTTTATCACTTTCTCCTACGCCCTACATTTTTTTTTTTTTTTGGCATAAGGCAGTTTAACTTTCTCTTTAAATAACCATATTTGTCAACAAATATTCCTTTCATTAATCTATTTAATTACCTGTTTCCTTTCAATATGCATTTGTCTAATAATGGGTGTTACACCTTAATTGGCACCGCTATTTGACGTTTTGAATAAATTTGGTCTAAATTTACGCATATATTGCAGTCTCTCTCAAGTAGGCTGGCAACCTCACACATCCTCCCCCCTGCTTTCTCCTTCTCTCGCTACCCGTTCCCTCCTTTCCTTTTGTAGTACTGTTTATCTATTCTTTCTCATATTTTTTACCTCATTCCTCCTTACAAACTTTTAGTGCCATAGGAATTTCTCCCTTATCACCTACAGTCCTACTACATGAAAGTGGAAAAAACTGCCATCGGGAAAAGAATAACTGGAAATTTATGGCGAAGGTTACGATATTAGTTATTTAGAATGAAAGTGTTGGCAGATACGCATTCTTGACGTCATTATCGCAGCCACAGCATTTCGCCTTCATAAAACAGAAGGACTATAGGTTTCATGCATTACCTCCTTACGTCCAGCATTACTGTGCAGAACGCCATGTATAACACATTAAGGACCACAAGGACAGTACTGGTAGTCTTCGTGATTCTCATGAATCTCTCCATAGGCTATTGAAAACAGTGCTTTATGCTCAACTTCAGAATTATATTCTCATCATGGCAATGATAGGCAAAGATAATAACAATGTATACAACCAAATTTTCATTTATTATACAACAAAGCTCAAACTGCCTCCGTGCTACCTGAAAAAATTAAATACCTGATCATATATATATATATATATATATATATATATATATATATATATATATGGATGATGCCATGTCGTAGCGCTTAAGGGAATAACAGGGATGACGACGGTGATAATTGTCGCAAGGGAACGAGATGAAAGGAAAATTTTCTCTACCTGAAGTAAATTCTAATGGACAGTAATAATTCGAGACCCCGTTTATTGACAATAATTTTTATAGATCTGCATGTCGCCGTTATTGCGTCTCGGAACATTTCGGTAGATGATATAACTGATATAAATTGATAAATGGGTAGAGAGATATCCTTATCGTCTATATTACGTGATAAGTATGATATAGTAATGATAATCTGTCCTGATAGAGTAAATCTTGCTGTGACGGAAGGGTATTTGTAAAGCGAATTAATTTATACCACAGACTGTATCAGAAGTGTTTCTTCTTCGTAAATTGAAGCTCGATGAATACTCTAGACTGTATGCCAGGAAGCAGGTGACCTTGGTGTTTCTTATGAGGGATCCGGTTCGTGGCATAGTATGGAGGATGCATAGAGCTCAAATTTATCAAACAGATAGTATCCTCGTAACTGGCCACCTCTTCACCCACTTCCTGAAACTCAGACATGGAGTACCGGGGTGAGAATAACGCCATAATGACTAATACACCACAAACACATGGATATTTATACATCAACGAGAAACGACTGTGGTTCACTTGTATTTTCTATGGACTGCAATAAACACCGTTACTCAGGGCAGACCACCAGTTCCATGTTTTGTCAGTATATACTGAGATGAATGATTCTAACCGAATCAGGTAGATCCTCTCCGTCAACTGAGACAGTGGCATACTGACATGTGAATTAATTGTCATGTCTGGTTAATCTTTAGAAACAGTAAAAAAAATAATGACTTTTTGTTTACCTGTAGAAACAAATGAAATAGTAGTTAGAGGACAAACTTGTGCCACGTAACACTATGCGAAGTCGTTAGGTTTCCTGCCATGAACAGAGGTGTTAACAGAGGTATCAGCCACCCCGGGGCATCAGTCACACCGATTCAGAATGGAGGCAAGACGTAGAGAGGCAAGACGGAGAGAGGCAAGAGAAAGGAGGATTGGTTTAAGAGGGCGCATTGTAGGGATGCGTGAAGCCGGGCAGTCCATCCGAGCCATCGCTAACACCCTGGGAATTTCCACCAACACTGTCCAAAGGTGGATAAGAAGGTGAGTGTAGATATAGTTCCTCTAATAATAAATAACATAACCGTCAGTTTAGGAGTTAAAGACACATAAGGTTTATGAAATAACACCACATCATGTTCTTCCTGACCTTACTATATAATACATTTACTCTATTTCCTTCCGTCTGGCCAACGCAAGTTTAAATATGGTAACATCGCATTGCACGCTGGTGATTGGCGGAACAAATGTGGTCCTTTACCCTTGGCTTGTTAAGATAAATATTTAAAATTTATGCCTTCATAAATGTATTTTTATTAATCTTTGTGTCGTTGAGTAATAAAATTACGTTAACGAAGGCATAACTTAATTGTTCATCTCAATAAGTAAAACGTAATCAACATATATTCCGTAATCACGAACTGCCAATGCGATAGTGTCATATTTACAAATAATGCCACAATCACGTAGGCCTGACGAAATGAAATAGTATATATTGTAACTGTTTAGGGATGAAAGTTTTAATGTGTAGACAACTAAGCTAGAAAACACGCATCCCGGATAATGTTAGGGTAAGGACTGCAGGTCTACATTAAGTCAGGTGCGACTGTGTTGAATGATTCATGTAAAATCTAATGCCAGACTACTCCTCCCAAATGCCTCGTTCCCTAGTTTAGCCCTCAAAAATTGAGTAGGAGTAAGTAGAGCGGTTATTAAGACAAATTAGATAAAGAAAGCTACACAGAAAAATCAGATGAAACTGTCACTGTCATATCATAAATATGTAACTGGTGGCAACGAGGTGGTTATCTCGTATCTGAGACTGATACCCGGGTCGGTGGAGTAGGTGGACAATTTTCCGAGCCAACTGTGTTCCTGATCACGTAGCAGAAAGTAGAAACTCTGATGTAAAACCGGGGGTTGCACACTCATCTAAGGTGCCTAATTCGCCGTGAAAAACTAATATATATATATATATATATATATATATATATATATATATATATATATATATATATATATATATTCACGTAGTTTTAGGGCCTGCCATAATCTACGTGACTTTGAGCTTTCTTGTGTAGGGGAAGAAGGTCGAATGTCGCCTAGTTTTTCAAAGAGGGTAATTCAAACAGGACTAAGTAAACAGGATCTCAAATTTGGGATTCTGGCCAGTAAGCTCCTTCTGCTCTACACGCCTCAAATATGAATAGTATTTTTCATTGAAATATATTTGAACAGGTTTCTGTATGATGAGGTTCCTATGTGGAAAGAATTTGTGTTTTCTGTGTTACATATAAGAAATTACCCAAATTTTTCTTTTTTCATGGCATTTTTTATCAATAACCATGATCAACACTATGAACTCTAAATTTAAATTTGTTTGCCAGAGCAGAGAACACTGACTGGTATGGCAACCTACCACGGGGAAGACACGGTGCACTACTCCTGCTCAGAGGCAAGATATTGTGCAAACCGTGGAAGCCGATCCACAGACAAATGCGGTAGCCATAAGGGAATCGCTGCATCTTGATGTCAGCGAGAGGACTGTAAGACGAGTGCTGCACGAAGCGGGGTTGCATCATAGGACCCCAGCCAACAAGGAATTTCTGACTGACCAACATCGCGAGGGAAGGGTACGGTTTGCCCAACAATATGTTGACAAGCCAGAGGATTTTTGGAAGAGAGTGATATGGAGAGATGAGAAAACCTTCTCCTCTTTGTGTCACGGAAGGCGCCACTGCTGTAGGAGGAATAATACTCGGTGAGTATAATTTCTGAGGTTTTTGCTTCTATAAACTAAACTATTCAGTCATACATGACCATAAGAATATATAAATAATTACTGCAGGGGGACAACCAGTTTAGTTACAACGTCAGCGACATCAATAAAATAGTTACTAATAAGAGTCCATGCAGAGTAAATTACTTTGGGTATATAGGGTTACGCAGTGTTTGAATTAGTGACTGTAAAACATTTTCCCCTAAAACAAACAAAAACTTTAAATACTAATGGGATGGAAAGATCACGCTGGCATGAAGTCAACAACTTTAAATAATACCCACACTAGACAGACGTTGATTTATCCCTTGGGAATCCTAAAAGTGGTAAATGTAATAACTCTACGTGCTTATATTCAAAATGCATATTCACTTAGTTTGTGTCACTGCTACCATACCAACCTGAACTATGGCACACAGACTGACAAAGACAACCTACCAAATCTTATCCCTAGCGAACAGGTTATTTAATGATCTATTACTCATTCATATAGATATCATCTTTGCATATTTCACACCATCAATTTAGGCTCCCCCTACGTAATCAATATTTATCCTACCATTGTTCAGTTAGTAACCCTATAAATGAACTTCTATAAGGCAACCACGCATTTCACATGCTTGTTCTTTAGTGTAGGCTATTCCTCAGTTGCACTGAAGTAAGACAGGCATTCATGGCATGTCATTAACATTTCCCAATATTGTTAAGAACCTCTTGTTAGCATAAAACAAATATGCAATTATGCCTTGAAGATTATTAATGCTAGTCTCCTTCTTTCAACAGATACAACCAGGAAAACGTATTTCATGTGGCCAGGAGTGGACACGTGAACGTAAATATTTGGGGGTGGGTAAGCTGGCATGGGATGGGTGACATGCACCACATAGAGGGTCGGTTCAATTCCGAGAAGTATATTGATATACTTAATAACTTCTTTCTGCCCTCATTTTCTGCCAGCAACCATCCCTTTCCTACTGGTCCAGTATATTTTGTCCAGGACAGATGCCCCGTTCACCAGGCTCGCGTGGTCCAGGAGTGGTTCCAGGAGCACCCTCGCTTCCAGCTTCTGCCCTGGCCCAGTAAGGGTGCGGACTGCAACCCCATAGAAAATATCTGGGGATCAATGGTAACTTCGTGGGAGCCTGAACAGGAACGCACACCCCAGGAGCTACTGGACCAAACCCGGCGAGTATGGGAAGTCTTCCGGGGTAAACCTGACCATGTGAAATGTCACACAGGTAATATACAAAGACGTCTTCAGGCTGTTATCGAAAAGGGTGGTGGATGGACAGGATACTGAGAGGTAGTAAGTGTTAAGTCTCATTGCTCTCATTGCTCTTGTTATTCTATGAAATATATATGTTGTTAGCTGTACAAATAACACTCACACAAAATTATATATATATATATATATATATATATATATATATATATATATATATATATATATATATATATATATATATAATCATACAGGCTCTACACTTATGAAATTTAATATCAAGTAACCCTATATGCCCAAAGTAATTTCCTCTGCATGGACTGACGTTGTAACGAAACTGGTTGTCCCCCTGCAGTAATTATTAATATATTTTTATGGTCATGTATGACTGAATAGTTTAGTTTATACAAGCGAAAACCTCAGAAATAATACTCACCGAGTATTATTCCTTCTCCAGCAGTTGCGCCTTCAGTGACACACTTCCAAAAATCCTCTGGCTTGTCAACATAACGTTTGCTAGGGTCCTGTGATGCAACCCTGCTTCGTGCAATACTCTTCTCATAGTCTTTTTGCTGATATAATGGTCTGTGCATCGGTTTCTGTGGCGTGTAGTGCAACATGGTGGTTTCCGTGTGGTAGGTTGCCATGCTAGTTAGTGTCCTCTGCTTTACCCAACACAAAAAATTTTAGATCAAACAGTGTTGTTCATGGTTATTAATATATATATATATATATATATATATATATATATATATATATATATATATATATATATATATATATATATGTATATATATATGATCATGTATTTAATTTCTTCAGGTTACATGTGATTGTGTGAACTGGTTACACCCTTGAGACTGCAGCACGAAGGCAGTTTGAGCTTTGTTGTATAATAAATGATAATTTGGTTGTATATATTGTTTTTATTATCTTGCCTATCATTGCCATGATGAGAACATAATTCTGAAGTTGAGCATAATGCACTGTTTTCAATAGCCTATGGAGAGATTCATGAGAATCACGATGACTACCAGTACTGTCCTTGTGGTCCTTAATGTGTTATACATGGCGTTCTGCACAGTAATGCTGGACGTAAGGAGGTAATGCATGAAACCTATAGTCCTTCTGTTTTATGAAGGCGAAATGCTGTGGCTGCGATAATCACGTCAAGAATGCGTATCTGCCAACACTTTCATTCTAAATAACTAATATCGTAACCTTCGCCATAAATTTCCAGTTATTCTTTTCCCGATGGCAGTATTTTCCACTTTCATGTAGTAGGACTGTAGGTGATAAGGGAGAAATTCCTATGGCACTAAAAGTTTGTAAGAAGGAATGAGGTTAAAAATAAGAAAGAATAGATAAACAGTACTACAAAAGGAAAGGAGGGAACGGGTAGCGAGAGAAGGAGAAAGCAGGGGGGAGGATGTGTGAGGTTGCCAGCCTACTTGAGAGAGACTGCAATATATGCGTAAATTTAGACCAAATTTATTCAAAACGTCAAATAGCGGTGCCAATTAAGGTGTAACACCCATTATTAGACAAATGCATATTGAAAGGAAACAGGTAATTAAATAGATTAATGAAAGGAATATTTGTTGACAAATATGGTTATTTAAAGAGAAAGTTAAACTGCCTTATGCCAAAAAAAAAAAAAAAAAAATGTAGGGCGTAGGAGAAAGTGATAAAAAGGGGGACTTCAAGCACGAGGGATAATAGGAATACGGAAATAGCTGAAGAAAAAAGTTATGAAAAAATTGGTTCGGGTCCGAAAGACCGTCCAATATCTTTATTTATTGCCTAATATCCAAAGGATAATAATAATGAGTAGGATACCCAAATACGGTGGTGAATAATAGACAGTGTTTTTATTTAGTAGATAAAATGCAATATATGCAGCAGATATTATAATAATTCATTTTTTGTAATTTCTTTTCATCTAATCACACTCACCTGTCTTACCCTCCAGCCGACTCTTGTCTCCGCTACCCAACCATTCGTCTCCCCCTCCCACCAGCCAGACTGTGCTGCTTCTTCACCCTCCCACACTACCCCCTATATAACTCCGCCCACATTTCTCCCCTCCTCACCCTCCCACATCCCCCCTCCCTCCACCTGCAACTGTTACCAGAACCACTGAGACCCAAACCAAGTCGCTGGTGGATGGGGTGTAGCCGTTTCATCTGTCCGGAGCTGTACACTTTACCACAGAGGCTCCATATATATATATATATATATATATATATATATATATATATATATATATATATATATTGTTACAGAACAGAGAAAGATAATGTACACTTTAAGTGAGAATACTAAAAATCATTACTGTCCCGTAAAGTTCCAGGTTCAAAACAAAAGAGTTAGGTAAAATTACAAGTTAAAGTTTAATGCTCAAACTAACAACAAAACATTCAGGACTCATAAGGTTAATGGAATGGCAAAAAACAGGTTAAATATATAGTTAACTGATATAGCTTCTATTAACACAAAATTAGCAAGAGTAAATTTATCTAAGTCAGCCCTGATAAAAGAGAATACCAGATAATACTCAGTGAATGCAAGATATATTATTACAGATACAAATATTATTAATAATGGCTTGACATCCAAACTTTACATTAATCACAAAAACCTTACTAGGCCTAAGAATTAACACCTTATGCAATACAGTACAAGGAAAAATGTAATAACACTTATACTCAAATTACCCTGCTGCTAGATGGTTGGAGACTTCCTGAGCACTCACAATAATAACAACTGTACAGGGGAGGACAGAGATGTGAACAAAATGAGGAGTAGATCTAAGTGGCAATAATGCAGAGACTGAGCTCATTATATAGGGGCCGGCAGAGCTTGATACAACTTGTAAGAAGGACACGTAAATGAAGCCATGGGGACAAAGAGTTGACAATCCTGCTCTGAACAACAGAAAGAACGACTTACTTTACTATAAGGGTAGAAGGGGGGAGTGAGGTAGAACACGCTCGTGATCAAACATGCAGCATACTGTACGTTAGAATTACACAAAGGATGATGAAATCATAGGCTATGTAACACCTCCCCACAAAGAAAAAGAAATTTACAAAGGAAATTTCTTATTACTCTAAAACAATCTGTCTAAAGTCTAGATAAGCAATCTGCAATAACATTTTCTTTCCCCTTAACATGTTGTATGTCTAATGAATACTCCTGAAGAAGTAGACTCCATCTTTTCAATCTCTGATTTTTATCTTTAAACTTACTAAGGAATTTCAGTGGGTTATGATCGGTATAAATGACTATGGGGTCAAAACCAGAACACAAATAAAATGAAAAATGCTGTAAACCCAAAATCAAGGCCAAAAGCTCTTTCTCAATAGTTGAGTAGTTCTTTTGAGGTGGAGTGAACTTCTTACTGTAATAAGATACAGGGTGTTCAATACCCTGATCATCCTCTTGCAGCAAAACAGCCCTAGCCCCTGTATCACTTGCATCAACAGCCATCTTAAAAAGCTTAGCAAAATTTGGAGTAGCGAGCACTGGCTGACTTAATAGGATAGCTTTAAGTTTGTTGAAAGAGGATTCACAGTTATCGGTCCAGACAAATTTAACTCCCTTTTTCAGTAGGTCTGTAAGTGGTGATACAAGAATTGAAAAGTTAAGAACAAATCTCCTGTAATAACCCACTATTCCCAAAAATCTTTGTAGCTCTTTCCTACTTTTAGGTCTGGGAAGATCACTTATAACCTGAACCTTAGCTCCAGGTGGTGCAACATGTCCATCACCAATTACGTACCCAAGGTACTGAACTTTAGCTTGACCAAACTCACTCTTTGATAAATTAGCTACAAGATTAGCATGAACCAAACGCTCAAGAAATTTACTGACATGGCATAGGTGATCTTTCCAGTTGTCACTGAAGATTAATACATCATCAATATAAACAACACACCCTGCCAAACCCTCTGTTACAACATTCATGAGCTTCTGAAATGTGGCTGGTGCATTCTTCATACCATATGGCATTACAGAACATGCAAAAGTCTTTCCTAGTCTTACAAAACATGAGATCTCCCTAGCACATTCAGTCATAGGTACTTGCCAGTATCCCTTTAACAAATCAAACTTACTTATGTACCTAGCCTTTCCGATCTTGTCTATGCAATCTTCCACACGAGGGAGAAGGGAAGTGTCTGTTTTGGTTATCTGATTAACACGTCTGTAGTCGATGCAAAGCCGCTGTGACCCACCCGGCTTAGGGACTAGAGTGACAGGAGAACTCCACTCGCTCTGACAGGGCTCATTCATCTTGTGGTCCAACAGGTAGCCAAGCTCCTTCTGGATGAGAGGAACTTTCACTGGGTTCACACGGTAAGGAGGCAGTTTAATTGGCTTTGCGTCTCCAACATCGACATCATGCATCAACACAGTGGTTCTTCCTGGAGTGGCACGGAACACTTGCGGGTACTCCTGCAGTAATGCCGAAAACTCCTGCCTTTCCTCGGGAGGTAGATGAGAAAGCTTAGTCTGGAGATCATTCATGATTTCAGGATTCTTCCCCAAACTATCACTCAGGCTCATGCTGCATGGGAGAACTTCACTTGCAGACTCGGGTGGAACAGCTACAGTGCAGACTGGGTTATTTTCGTCCCGCCTGTGATATAACTTTAGCATGTTGATGTGACAAAGTTGCCTGTTGTTTCTACAATCTGGTGTGGCGATGACATAGTTGACATCACTGAGTTTCTTCTCCACGAAATAAGGACCACTAAACTTGGCTTGAAGAGGTTGCCCATGCACCGGTAGCAGAATCAAAACCTGATCTTCTGGCTGAAAGTGGCGTAACCTGGACTTCTTATCATACCAAGTTTTCATCTTCTCCTGAGCAGCTCCTAAATTCTCTCTCGCCAGCTGTAAAGCAGTGGACAGCCGTTCTTTGAACTTCATCACATACTCCAGCAGGTTGACGTCATCTTCCTCTGACAGCCAGCATTCCTTGAGTAGCTTAAGGGGTCCTCTTACTTCATGGCCAAACAGTAGTTCAAAAGGTGAGAAGCCCAGTGATTCATTTGGAGATTCTCTTGCGGCAAATACAACGAATGGAAGACCTTTATCCCAGTCTTTCTGATGTTCCAAACAGTATTTCTTGAGCATCGATTTGAGTGTTTGATGATATCTCTCCAACGCTCCTTGGGTCTGGGGATGGTAAGCTGAAGACGTGATCTGGGTGATGCCCAACTCTTTCAGAGACTGCTTGAAAACATTTGACATGAAATTACTTCCCCGGTCGGACTGTACCTCCTTGGGCAGACCAAACTTTGTGAAGAACCCTAGCATTTCCTTAACCACGTTCTTTGCTGAGATATTTCTAAGTGGAATGGCTTCAGGATAACGAGTAGCCATATCAATCAGGGTCAACACATAAGAAAATCCTGAAGAAGTCTTAGGAAGAGGGCCCACAATATCCACCAACACACGGGTGAAAGGCACCTCAAAAGGAGGAATGGGAACTAGAGGTGCAACTTTTTCGGTCTGATTACACTTCCCCACAACTTGACAGGTGTGACAAGACTTACAATACCAGGAAAGATCCCTGAAGATACCTGGCCAGTAGAAGTGTTTCAAAATGCGTGCCACAGTCTTCCTCACTCCAAGGTGTCCTGCCAAACTGGAATCATGATCAACTCTAATGATATCCTGCCTACAAACACGAGGGGTGACAACTTGATGGACAACTTCCCACTCACAGTCTGCTGATGCTGTTGGGGGTCTCCACTTCCTCATAAGTACTCCTGACTTTATATAATAACAATTAGAAGCACCAGCTGACTCTTCCTCACTGCAAGCAGAGTTAGCTAGACCTTTCAACTCAGGGTCAGCAACCTGCAACTCAACCAACTCTTGATGAGACAAATTATCAACACTACAGGGTACTGCCTTATCTGGTGAGTGGTCCAAATTAGCAAGAAAAGTGTCAGCTAGGATAACATCATCATCATCATTATCCTCTATGTCACCAGTAACTTTAGACTTAGCCCTAGTGACAGCACATGCAGGGAACACATCAGGGACATCACAATCCTGGGCCGCAGCCACTGGCTCACTAGACAACTGAGGAGCTGGACACACTTGACTTCCACCAATACCATTTCCAAGTAAGAAAGTTACACCTGACATTGGGAGTGTCTCAACCAACCCAACCATAACGGAACCATTAACAAAACCAGACTCTAAATTCACTCTGCGCAGAGGGACAGAGAAGTAATTATTCCCTACACCTTGTAAGATTACAGTTTCATCAGAGGAATTTACATTAGAGCCTAGAACACTGGTCAGCATAAGGGATTGGCAAGCACCTGTATCACGATATATTTTAACTGATTTCCTGTCATTACTGTCCAGAGGACTGACAAAACCATCAGACAGGAAATTAGCACATGAACTCTTGAGAGTGTCACCCACGTCACTGCTCAAAAGAGGAGCTACATCATGAGAATTTAAGTTACCCCTCAAAGCAGGTTCAGTTAACTCAGTTAAAGAGTTCTGGGAACTCTCAAGGGTGGACACTAGACCAATTGACTGAATATTTAAAGACTCCTTTTTGTTCACATCACGCTGTCTCCTGAAACATTTCTCCGTAGTATGACCAAGCTTACTACAATAAGTACATTTACTTTTCTGAAATCTAGAAGTGTAGCTGGTATTTACTTCCTGAGAAAAATCATCTTTATTCTCTTTCCTGTTACCTGTACTCTGAGTAGAGGCAACGTACTTACTCTCAGCTTTCCCTTTTTCTTTAGAATATCTCTTGTGAGTGAGAACATATTCATCAGCTAAAACTGCAGCATCAGACAAATTATCTATTCTTTTCTCATCAAGATATAGGCTTACATCTTTATTAACACACCTTTTGAAGTCCTCCAGCAAAATCATCTGCTTAAATTTGTCAAAATCAGAATCCACATTCTTAGAATTTAACCACTGCTCTAACAGATCTTCTTTGATTTTTGCATACTCAACATGGGATTGCTTATCTTGCTTATAAGTTGTCCTAAATTTTACTCTATAGGCTTCAGGAACAAGCTCATAGGCCTTAAGAATCAAGCTCTTAACTACATCATAATTTTCAGATTGATCCTGAGGCAAAGATGCATAAGTTACTTGAGCTATACTGGTGAGAACAGTTTGAAGGAGTACTGGCCAATACTTTTTGGGCCAATTAAAACCTGTAGCTGCCCTCTCAAACAACTGAAAATACTTTGTTAAATCAGATTCATTAAAAGGAGGGACAAGTTTAACATTTTTAGCCACATCAAAATTTTCAGAGCTAGATGATCCTGTTCCACCTTTTCATGCGATACTCATGGTCTGCCTGAATCCTAGCAAGTTCAACTTGTGCCTCAGCCTCCTTAGCTTTTGCCTGAAATTCAGCCTCCTTAACACGAGCCTCCTGCAGGGCTAGCTGTAACTTAGATAATTCAATCTGCGTTTGCTCATTTGGAGGAGTTACATTAAACAAGCTTTCATTAATCATGTCAACAATTTGATCTTTAGAATGATGAGAGCGAACAGCAATTCCCAATTGTTGAGCAACAAGCTTAAGTTCATTCTTTGTTCTGTTTTCTACATCACACACTGTTTGCACATTTGACAAAAAATCTTTGACTTCATCAAGCGAAGTAATAGTAGACATCATGAATAAATCACAGTCACAAAATATCAAGCAATATCCTTATGATAATATCCTGAATATCCTGGCGAGGTCGCCAAATTTATGTTACGGAACAGAGAAAGATAATGTACACTTTAAGTGAGAATACTAAAAATCATTACTGTCCCGTAAAGTTCCAGGTTCAAAACAAAAGAGTTAGGTAAAATTACAAGTTAAAGTTTAATGCTCAAACTAACAACAAAACATTCAGGACTCATAAGGATAATGTAATGGCAAAAAACAGGTTAAATATATAGTTAACTGCAATAGCTTCTATTAACACGAAATTAGCAAGAGTAAATGTATCTAAGTCAGCCCTGATAAAAGAGAATACCAGATGATACTCAGTGAATGCAAGATATATTATTACAGATACAAATATTATTAATAATGGCTTGACATCCAAACTTTACATTAATCACAAAAACCTTACTAGGCCTAAGAATTAACACCTTATGTGATACAGTACAAGGAAAAATGTAATAACACTTATACTCAAATTACACAGCTGCTAGATGGTTGGAGACTTCCTGAGCACTCACAATAATAACAACTGTACAGGGGAGGACAGAGATGTGAACAAAATGAGGAGTAGATCTAAGTGGCAATAATGCAGAGACTGAGCTCATTATATAGGGGCCGGCAGAGCTTGATACAACTTGTAAGAAGGACACGCAAATGAAGCCATGGGGACAAAGAGTTGACAATCCTGCTCTGAACAACAGAAAGAACGACTTACTTTACGAAAAGAGTAGAAGGGGGGAGTGAGGTAGAACACGCTCGTGATCAAACATGCAGCATACTGTACATTAGAATTACACAAAGGATGATGAAATCATAGGCTAGGTAACAATATATATATATATATATATATATATATATATATATATATATATATATATATATATATATATATAGTGTTTTTTTAAACTGAGGCGTCCCGACGATGTATGGATGCGTCACCACATTTTGTCACGGTGACACCCTACGACTAATCCATGCATTGTGAAATTGTGAGGCCCGTCATTTGCACATTTTTCAAGTTTCACGAGTGATTTTTGGTAGACGTATGTGGGAGACCTTCCTCTACCCAGCGCCAGGTGGAGATAATGCCTGGTCCCACTTGACCCCCTCCCCCCTGCACGCCATATTCTTGGGAACTCTCCTGTTAACAGTGACCTGGCCAGTAAAGACATGTTGCATTATGGTCTCACCAGTGACGAAATTCAAGGTGAAAGTGATTCTTAAGGTGGAGGACAAAGGAAGAAATAAGCCAGAGGAAGAAACAAGATTGATGAGGCAGTAACTTCGTAAAAGAAGGTGCCATACGTTGATGTTTTTGGTGAATGAACAACATTTATATCACCTATACTGTTGTACTACATATAAATTCGCACCAAATAAATAAATATCTAACCAGTTATGAATGGTTTGGAATAGCTACCCCTCCCATAGAAAACGTTATCTAATGAGCCTAGCCTGAGAGAACACGGTAACAAGGTAAAGGTATTCTTACTTCTACCGTAATTCTGAACTCAACTGAGCATTTTTCTCTCTTCATTTTCGATGTTTCTCATAAAAAGCGGAGATTTTAGCCAAAAAAAAAAAGCTTTTCGAAAATCTGCCGGGATTGAGGGGGGGGGACAGTAGTGGAAAATCTGCTGGGACGCGGCGGGTTAACAGTATGCAAATTGAACTCGTTGTAGGTGAGACGGCAGTGAAGAGTGGCCCAAATCCAGGGTTTACTCAAGCACGCGACATTGCCACCCCAAGAAGCACCAACCACCAATGATAGAGAGTGGAGACTTGTCGATGATGGAGCTCAGCTGGGTGCTGTGTCCCCTAGATAAATTCATGGAAGAATTCAAGAACATCGAACTCTGTCAGTTGCAAGTGCAGAAAGTGAAGACTTCACTTTGAAGGGTTTATGAATAAAGTGAGTGCATTAGCTAGTGAAAGTGTCGATAGTGTTGGTGACGAGAGTGGTGTGTCGAGTGGCATGGCGGGTGGTGCATGCAGGAGGGGCACGCTAGGGTTCCGAGAAAATTCACCATCAAGTCAGCTCACCGTCAGACAATAATTAACTTGTTTCTTCCTCGCTGTAGTCACCTTTGAATACATATTCTAGCATCACCCATAGCTGTCTTCATTAATGACGGCAAATTGTCTTGTTATTGTTGTGATGGCAAATTGACTTGATGGCGAATTGACTTGATGGAGAATTCTCCTGAAACCCACGCTAGATACATCACCTTGGCTCGGATCCCTTTCTTACCTTCAACAAGCCTGTTGTCCTTTTGGGTTCAGGTGAGCAGCCATGTTCTTGTTGGTTTAGTTAAGCCATATCCTTATTGATTTAATAAAGCCATAATCTTGTTGGTTTACTTTATCTTAGGTAATATGTCTTAGATACTTTCTCTGTACAGTACAATACTTAGGTCTGAAAGGAATCTCAAGGGTTGCCCATGAAGGGGGGTGCCACACATATGTAATTTTTCCCATAAGTTTATGTATTCAGAGTACGCAAATTCCTAGTATGCGACGTCCTGTGCCGCCCATATACCAATGTACTATAAGTGCCTGCTGTATATATATATATATATATATATATATATATATATATATATATATATATATATATCAATTTCTCTATTAAGTTTCAGCAGTTTGTTCTTCTGCTTCCTTATTTCAAAATCCAAAAGGTGAAAGAGCCAAGATCTATATGTTGATGTGGCATAAAACCTTGAATCATGTAATTTAAATCTAATGAAATTAGGCACTTGGCCATAATCCCTACATGTCCTTAAAAAAATGAGGTCCCTTTCCACCTTCTTGACCTTGAATGCTGTCTTCTCAGTGCTCCTATAGCATCGGAGTGTGGGTTGGCCATATCTTGTTAATAAAATATTCGCAATAGATCTTCCTCTTGGGAACCTTAGTCTTGTCAGGAAAAGTAGTACCAACGCTGTGATGTACAGCATCTTTATTATTAATCCAAACGTTTCAGAGACACAATCTCCATCATCAGTGGATCAAAAAGTTTAAAAGACAACAATCCTCGATCAATGTCAGGAGAAATAAAAAACCTGTGTACAAAACATAAACTTACATAGAAAAGAAAAAAAAAAAAAAAGAGGGAAGCAATATAGAAAGGGGATAAAGTATAAAAGTAGCATGTTTTATCCTTGCAAAATCTGAATATCAGGACAAAGGCTAACAATGCTAAACACATATATTAAAAAATGAAATAAAAAGGAGTTGACCTGTTAAAAGTAGTTACTGCGTGAATAGTTGGGTAGCGCTAGTCGAGTTATTGAGACTGGATCGCATTCTATGAATCAGGATGGATTCGGCAGTGATGGAACCACTGTCTGACTCATTTCTTCTTCATTTCTGCAACATTCGCCGCCATTCCTCTAACTTTCTCTCTATCGAACACCACCTCTCCTCCTCTAAACCTCACCTTCTCTTTCTTGACTGAGACTCAGCTGTCTGAGGTAACTGACAACATACCCTTTCCTGTTTCCTCCTACTTTCTCTATACTCACTTCAAAGCCAAAGGTGGATGTTGTGTATATGTACACAACGATTTATCTTGCTCTCGTGTTCCTGAACTTGATTCTTCTGAATATCTCTACTCTCTGGCTTCGGCTTTCTTGTCATTCTCTGACGAAATATATGTGCTGTTTACTTTTCCCCTAATTCTACTGACTATCAAAAATTCCTCGACTATCTTATGTCTACGATGGAGTACATTGCATCTTATTCTCCTTTCCCTAAAATCTCCATTCTAGGAGATTTCAATGTTCACCACCACCTTTGGCTCTCTTCTCCTTTCACTGATCCACCTGGTGTACAAACCTACATCTTTTCTATCCTTAATGACCTAGAGCAGCTTGTACAGCACCCTACCCGTATCCCTGACTGCCTTGGAGAGAGCTCCAACATACCTGACCTATTCCTTACAACTAATCCTTCTGCATACACTGTTAATCCTTCCTCTCCATTGGGCTCCTTCAATCACACCCATATTACCTTAACTCGTCCTGTTGCTCCAGTACGGCCTGTGGACCTTCCAGAGAAACGTCGTCTGTGGCACTTTGGAGCTGCAGACTGGGAGGCCCTCAGGCAGTACTTCTTTGATTTTCCATGGGATGATTACTGCTTCCATGGCCAGAAGCCATCTGAGTGTGCCTTGCGCATTACGGAGGTTATTCTCTCAAGCATGGAAGCATACAGTCGTTTCTCATATCCTTTGATTTATGCAAAAAAGCCTTGGTTTAATCACACTTGTTCTAATCCTGTCCGCAAAGAGAGAGGGCCTATAAAAGGTACCAGAGCCAACCCATCCCTGAATCACATCTTGTTTATATTTCTACCCATAATCGTGCTAAGTCTGTTCTATGCTCAGCTGAAAATAATTTCATCTGTACTAAGTGCTCTCAACTCTCCAACTCAAATTCTTCCCACTCCTTCTGGCATCTGGGATTTCGCCACCAGAGGGCCAGACATAAACAAATCATTGCTGTGTGCAGCTCATATTCCTGGTTTTTCCGCTGATCCTTGCCTTCCAACACCCGTCTGTAATTACAGGGAGTAACATAAAGGTCTACTGCTTATTTCATCATTGGTTGTGTTTTTCTGGTGTTTGGACTTAGCCTGTAGTTTGGAGGGAAAATTCACTATGGCAGACGGGGCCCCCCTGGTCAGGTTTTCTTGTTTCTGCTCATGCGCAGTACGACCTGTGTGACTTCATGGACGAGTCACACCATTCCCCTGCTACCACTGGTCTGTTCTGTTGTGCTGGTGAAGTTGACGACCCGCTCACCCTACTACCTGCCTAGGTGTGCAGTATGGAGTACTCAGGCCCTGCCACCCTCGAGGACATTGAAGCTGACCTGGCGCTGAATGACGAGGATGAAATGACTCAGAGTGACTGCCCACAGCTACCACAAAGTAGTAGCAATGTCTCGCTAGCTGGGGAAGTAGCTACGGACCCAGCACTACCTGTACCTGCCGCACCTCACCTTGTCGGCCAGGCATCTTCCTCTGCCATGTGCCCCATGCATAACATCACCGAGAAACAGCAACAGTGAGCCTTCATCCCCTGCTACCAAATCCTTCAAGCAGCAGTAGACTTCTGATCCACTGCAGAATGCAACCGCCCTTAGATCCAACACTCCTTGCCCCCCGCAGCTTGTTCAATCCCCCAAAATTTCACCATTGCTGCCTGCCTCTACGCCACCATCGTTCATGCCCAGGGCTGAATACATCAAACTTTTATTCAAAGACAACCCAACTGTGGACATCAAATTTCGATGGTTGTCTGAGGTCAACTGTGCGATTCACCTTGACCGCACCTAAGTGGAGGTCATGATGTCTGCAATCACTTCCTGTTTTTTCTACATCTCCAGACATCGCAGGGACATTGAAGATAGCATAACTAAGGGAGAGTTCCTATCCCTTTCTTTGGAAATCCAAGACTCACTTGAGGGGCCCCGCAAGTTTCCTACTTACCTCCTTAAACGTTATCCTGTCTGCATTGATCCCAACTTGGCCAAGGGGCTCCCAGGTATCTATTAAGCCCGATGTTTCCACCAGAATGGCATTCCTGTCAACTGGCTGGTAGTCACCTAGAGCCTTCCTCACCAGCCACCACCAATTGTCACCTTCAGCTTCCTTCTCTGCCTCCCATCTTGTTAGCTGCGTAAGATGAAGGATGAGCAACCGTGGTGCTTTCGATGCTGGGGCATTGGTCACATCTCCCGGTATTGCTCTGCACCAGAACAGTGTGCATGGTGCTCTGGCCAACACAACTCTCGGTCGTGTCCTCACCGACCCCCTCCACCTGCTTCTGATACAGCCTAGATGCAACCCAACCGTGCCACCTCCAGATACCTTGCACTGGAAATGTCCCCGATGTCATCAAAAAGGGGTTAACATTTGGCATGGCTGCACTAGACACCAGGCTAACCCTGCCCCCATTGCTAAGGGTGGGGCTCCACTAGCGTAACCATCACTACCACTCCATGCTGCCACTCCCCTTGCCTCCACTGTCGGTTTGGACTCAGCTGCAGTCTCTGTCCTTCACGATGCTGTTGCCACTCCCAGGTCTCAGATTAACTCACTTACGGCATGTTTCGATGCAATAGAGGCCCACATTGATGGCTTGGTTGGCAAGCAAGTCACACTTGAGACAACATTAAATTCACTGGTTGAATCACAACAAGTCATCATTGCAACTGTCACCACCCTTATGGAGAAGCCAGACTCCATTGTCACTCCCACTGGACAACTGAATGCTCCCCCTAGGGAGTCTTCCCCTCGTGACATGCCGTGTAGCACTTCTCATGCCACCACCACTTCCTCATCTGGCCCTCACAAACATCATGGCAAAGTTCGGTAACATGGCACAACTGCATGTCATCTCTTGGAACGCCCGTGGTGTTACTAACCAGTCTAAACTTACTGTACTCAAAGGATATGTATACAGTCACCACCCAGATATCATTTTCATTCAGGAATCCTTTGTTGGTCGTGAGCTACTCGGGGTAGAGGCACCCCCTCTCAGTGGTTATGTTTCTTACATTCATCGAGTTAGGAATGGACTTGTCACGTATGTCCACTCCTCCATCCAGCATCATTTCCTCCAAAGCTCTGTAGACAACGAGACAACCTTCCAGCTTCTTGTGGTCACCACTGGAAGTGGCACAGTTCGGTCATACAATGTGTACTCTGCACCAGGCAGGTTAAATACAGCTGCTCTCCCAGCTCCCATCATCCGTGGCATGATAAACAAGGGGGATTATAATGCCCAACACCCTGCTTTGGGGGACCTTTCTGCAACTGTTAACCATAACAGGACTAAACTTTTGAGTATATTCGTTGTAATCAGATCACCCACTGGGACACTGATGGGGCCACACACTCTCGAGGAGGCACACTAGATCACGTCCTTACATCCGGCCTCGTGGCGTCCCGGGTCAGGTGTTCATCTGTCCCTTCGCTCTTCTCTGATCACATTGCTCTCAGCCTTCATTATTCCCTCCCTGCTACACCTTCTCCTGTACACAGACACACTCACATTGCAATCCCACCCAAGTATTGCCCTACATACATCTCCCATATGACCAACCTTCTTCCCACGTTTGACCATTGTCCTGAAAAGTTGCATTCATCATTTGTCAGCTCCATGCATGACTTTTACACACATTACACGCCATCACGATGCCCACACCTGGACACTGGATTATCGCATCACTCAGGCAGAGGAAGCCGGCGGAATACGGTTTTGCCTTTCAACGATGATCTTCCCCCGAGAGTATTCATTGGTATCGGTTGTCGAGGGATGATCTAGTTGCTCTCCAGCACTGCGTTTATACCGATTCGTGGCATAAACTTACTGATAGCATCAACCATCAAACGACTGTTGGTTCCATGTGGCGCCTTATCAATCAGGTTGTCAAGAAGAAGACCCCTAGTGTCCTCCACCACAGTCCAGCACAGTACGAACAAGATCTTGTAGATGCCTGGTCTGCACAGTCACGGGCTTGGGCCCCTCCTGCACACATGCAGGATGCTTTCCACCCAGAAAAACTTTCGTGCACTCCATCTTACCACCGCTTTACTGAGGACAGTGAATGAGGATGGTGTGGCTATAACTGACGATGAATTGAGACAGGCCCTCGCCAGGGATAGGGTAATGGCTGCAGGTGCTGATGGCATCACTTTTGCTGTCCTGCATGTCCTCTTGAAAGTTCCTGGTAATCCCCTTCTCCAGCTGTTCAACCTTTGCATCCATCTGGGATACATGCCACAACCCTGGACCCACAGTACAATCGTGCCTATTCCTAAACCTGGCACTGATAAATTCCAACCTGTTTCCCTCACCTCCTGCTTCAGTCAAGTACTGGAATGCATCCTCCTTACAAGACTTTTGTTTAGGCTGCAGGACAAGCTCTCACCCCGACTGTATGGCTTTTTACCACAATGAGGGACTCATCACTGCCTTATGGAGCTAAACACCCTCCTATCCCCCACCAGTGTAGTGGCCATCATTGATTTTAAGAGTGCATTTGATGTTGCCAACAGAGACATCATCCTTGACCAGCAAGAGGATTTTGGAGTTAAGGGAAACCTTCTGCAATGGATACGTGGTTACCTGTCTAATAGGTCCTCTCGTGTTCTTTTTAATGGTGCATACAGCACTGCTAAGGATTTCGAGCTTGGTACTCCACAAGGTGGTGTCCTTAGTCCTTTTTTGTTTAATATCCTCATACATTGTCTACTCACCCTCCTTCCTGACATCCCTGGAACCATGATTACTTGCTAAGCTGATAACATCTGCATTCATTCAAATTCCTCTGCAGATCTGCAACGTTTCCTTCACTTGTTTCACGAGCTGGCTTCCAAATGCAGACTCATTATCTCTCCAGAAAAGAGTAGAATCTTCACTTCCCGTCCAGCAAGAACACTGCCTGTATTCTCTGCTGGGGATTGTTTTATCCCTCTGTGCACACAATACCTTTATCTGTGGGTGCCTGTACGGATTTCTCCCTCCATTCCTGCAAGACAACACGTGCATCTGATTGTTCAGAATCTCCTGGCCCGGCTACAGAGGTGCCTAAATCCTCTGAAGTGGCTCACTAATTATGCTGCCGTGGTGTCTATTCCTGTAGCATAAACCATATACATAGCGTTCATTCGATCAGTTGTTGATCATCTCTCCCCTGCTCTTTGTCAGCTTTCCAGAACAGACTTACGACCTCTTGAGAAGTTCCAAAATGCAGTAATGAGACTTATCCTGGGCTGCCCTGGCTCAACCAGAATTGTCAACATGCAACTTGAACTCAACCTTCCACCACTTGTTGAGAGAATATACTCCGTGGTTACATCAGCATTAAGTGCCTGCATTATCCTCACCTTTCTCCCAATTACTCTCACATCATTCGGACTTCCCTTGGTCCCACTGCACCAAGGCCTCTGCTTCACAGTGGTGGCCACACACTAGTTAATACTGTTTGTTCAAACGTCCGATGGCTAAACATCAACATACTGGTGCTTGCTGAGGAGGTGAACTATGGCGTTCCACCTTGGCAGACCCATGTGCCTTCTATCTCATACACTCCGGCCTCCAACACTGACCTGCCTCAGCTTCAGAAACAGCTAGCTTTGGAGACCATTGCCAGGCTGTCATCTTCCCTCCCTATGGCCCACCACATCTACACTAATGGCTCCCTGCAGGAGGATGGCAGTGCTGGCTGTGCATATTTTCCTCAAGTCTGAACCCACCTCAAGGGGGCTGGTTGGGACGTCAACTGCCAACCTTGTTGAGCTCTATGTATTGTGAACTACATAGACTCCTGGATGCAGTTACTTTATTAATACGGACGAACAACAGCAGTTTGATCATCTGTGACTCACAGCCGGCCCTCCATGCCCTCTCCTCTCCCAGCCCTGCATATCAACACCTCGTTACACAGATACTCCGTCAATTGGCCACTGCCCATGATCGTTCGCTGGTGGTGCACTTTCTGTGGATTCTCTCTCATATTGGTCTCACAGCCAACAACACCACTGACCTCCTTGCAAGGACTGCCTGCGAACTGGATCTGCCCGCTGTGGATGCTAGTAATGCCTCCCCCATTTGCTAGAAGCAGATAATACGCAGCTTAGCACACTCCCCTATTCTCCACCGTAGAAATGCTGAGAGGGCTCACAGTGCGTTCATCCAACATTATGACCACTTTTTTTCTCGTCCCCATAGATATCATCACAGTGGTCTTATGGTTTGTTGACATAATGTGGTGTGTGCCCACCTCAGACTGGGCTATCGACCTGTGTGGCAGGTGGCTGGGGTGGGCAACGCGCCTCATTTCTCCTCCTGTAAGCTGTGTGACACACTCAGTGCCAACACACTTGACCATTATTGCCTGTAATGTCCACTTGTCTTTGATTTAATATCATATGGACTCACATTAGTGGACAAGTAAACATTTGTTGGAAGATGATAACCAAGATGTTTTTCTCATGCATCACCCACACTTTGGTTGGTGTTAATTTGTTATACTTAGACAGCGTGTCCTGCATGGTACGAGTTCCCCTGTACTCACCTCACATATGGCCGCATGGCACTGTACTATGTTTGTCGCCTTTGGGCGTATTAAATTAATCAAATCAAATCAACCTTCTGGCATCTTGCCAAAAACGTTTCTAACAACTTAATCTCATCATCTTTCCCTCGTCTTTTCTATTCTGATGGCTCTGTAGCTATTTCTTCTACTGATAAAGCAGATCTCTTCACTCAGACTTCTCCTCCAATTCCACATTAGATGATTCCGGTGCTGTTCCTCCATCACCTTCCCCCTCAGACATCCTCATTGCTGATATTAAAATTCTTTAGCTGATGTACTTTCTGCCATCACTGGCCTTAATACTAATAAGGCATATGGGCCTGATGGAGTCCCACCTGTTGTCCTCAAGAACTGTGCTTCAGTGCTTACACCCTGCCTAGGTAAACTCTTTCGCCTTTGTCTGTCAACCTGTACCTTTCCTTCTTGCTGGAAGTTTGCTCTCATTCAGCCAGTCCCAAAGAAGGGTGACCATTCCCAATCCTCTAACTATCGTCCAATTGTTTTAAGATCCTATGTTTCAAAAGTTTTTGAGTCATTTCTTAACAGAAAAATGTAAAAGCATCATTCCTATCACAACCTTCTTTCTGAATGCCAGTATGAGTTCCATCAAGGACGCTCCACTGGCGATCTTCTCACCTACCTTTCAGACTCCTAGTCATCCTCCTTTCGGGACTTTGGCGAAAGCTTTGCCATTGCACATGATATCGCAAAGGCTTTCGATCGAGTCTGGCATAAATCTTTAAATTCCAAACTGCCCTCTTACGGTTTCCATCCTTCTATCTCTGCCTTCATTCATGATTTTCTTTCTGGTCATTCTATAGCTGCTGTTGTAGACGGCCATCGTTCTTCCCTTAGATCTATCAACAGTGGTGTTTCTCAGGGCTCTGTCCTATCGCCAACTCTCTTCCTTTTATTCATCAATGACCTTCAAAGCTGTACATCTAACCCTATCCACTCGTATGCTGATGATTCCACGCTTCACCTTTCATCTGGTTCCCGCAACGTCTATCTCAGCAGTTATTTCAGCAAACGAGGGATGAGGCTATGGCACACCTAATGTCTGACTTAGCTCGTATCTCTGACTGGGGTAAAAGTAATCTTGTTGTTTTTAATGCATCAAAAACTCAGTTTTTACACCTATCAACGCGACACAATCTTCCACACGAGTACCTTCTAATGTTTAATAATATCCAGCTCAGTCCTGCATTTTCCTTAAACATGCCCGGGGTTTCATTCACACGGGTCTCATCTTGAAAAAATCATATTACATCTCTTGTAAAATCTGCTCCCAAGAGATTAGGTGTGCACTCCGTATCTTCTTTACCCCTGCACGGTTGTTGACCTTGTACACGGGTTTTATTCGCCCCTGTTTAGAGTACAATTCTCATGTGTGGGGAGGCTCCCCACATACAGCTCTTCTCAATATGGTGGAGTCAGAGGCTTTTCGTCTCATCAACTCTCCTCTGTCACATCGCCGCACTGATGCATCTTTATCACTTTTCTATCGCTGTTTCAGTGGTCACTGTTCCTCTGAACTGTCTGCTTGTATCCCTCCACCTTTATGACGGGTGCTTAGCACCCGTCTAGTAACAAACTCTCATCCCTTTTCTGTCCAGCTCTCTAATGCAAGAGTTAACCGTTACTCCCAGTCCTTCATATATGCAACATGTCAACGCTGGAACTGTCTCCCTTTGTCTGTATTTCCTACTTCTTATGATCTCTAGTCTTTCAAACGCAGTGTGTCCAGGCATCTCGAAATGAACGGATCTTGAGTTTGGCTCGCTTTTGTATTGTTTTTGTTTTTTTCTTGGAAGGAATGATTTGCAGGCTCTGGCATAATATATATATATATATATATATATATATATATATATAGATAGATAGATAGATATATATATATAGATAGATATATATATATATATAGATAGATAGATAGATATACATAGATAGATATAGATATAGATATATGTATATATATAATTTTTTCTATTTTTATAACAATTCCTCTTCCAACGCCGTATCGTCGTTTATCTACACCTCCCTCTCCCTCTCCCTCTCTCTCTCTCTCTCTCTCTCTCTCTCTCTTACACCCCAGTATTATCATCATAAAACCTAAGCTTCTTCTATATAGAGAGATTTTGTGGAGCGTTTTCGTGCAGTGGATAAAATGCGAGTGAGCTTATTCAGGTGAGAGAGAGAGAGAGAGAGAGAGAGAGAGAGAGAGAGAGAGAGAGAGAGAAAGAAAGAGAGAGAAAGAAAGAGAGAAACAGAGACAGAGACAGAGAGAGACCGAGCGAAACTGGAATGGTCAATTATCGGAAGTCGACCAAGTCCATCTTCTAATAAACTCGGACTGGATAATTTCCTCCAACCCCCTGCCCTGGGATTGAATTCATGATTTAAATGAGATTACTTGATACTGTGACTGAAGAGAGTGAAGTGAGGGCTGAAGTATTGTTTTATGAAGTAAAACTGAAGTGAGGGATGAATAATGCCTATTAATGTTTTTGAAGTGAGATTGACGTGAAATGTAAAGTTTTTGCCTCTCTTCTCTGGGATTGGCCACAGGTTTCTGGGACAGAAATGAGAAAGAAGTGAGGCCTCTGCAGTGAGATGTCTCGAGTGAGATATTTTAACCCCTTCGCGTGCAGATAAGTTTATAAGTTTTCTGGGATATAATGAGCGAGCTTTTCTTCCCTCCGCCGCACCCCCCTGGCAGCCGCAAGCCCCCAAAATGTGTATTCTTGGCTTATTTACACCACCCAAACATATTAATATTGCCACAAAACCCATATATTCCTATTCGTCGATCTTTGTTCAACACGAGAAGCAAAAAAAAAAAAAAATCAGTATACGTACGTTAGGGCCCTCAGAATAAACATTCGGAATCATAGATTTCACTTTCCAACATCATAGGTTGAATGTTTACTAATCAATCTCTACATGTTATACCATCAATTCAAAGAGAATTTTATTAGGTTTCGAAGGGGGGGGGGGGTCCCACTTTGATACGAGGTATGGTCTTCGAGTAATAAGCGAAAAAGTAAAACCTATTTTCCACAGAAAACAACTTTTTTATTTGGGGAACGTTTGCGAAGAACTTTTCTCGGCACTTATGTTTTTATTTCATCATACTATGCACAATTTCATTCCCTTTCATCTCAGCAAAGAACGGTGATCCTAGGACTCATAGTCTTCGAGAAAAATGCAAAAAACTATGGCGTATTTTGCCGCTTGCTGACCCACTGTCAGCTGCGCTCACTTACGTTATTTTCCCCTAGCGTGCTAACACTTTTATGCTTGCTAGCTATGCTTTCTTTGGTTTTATACCTACAACTATTTTATATAATTATTTCTGTTTTGTTTTCAGTCCTCTCAGAAACCACACATGAACACTAAACCTGTTGCAAGCAACTGAAACTGAAGCTGTACTTATTTCCCTGTCATTAGTGTTCAGGTAAATGACAATATATATGTATATGTAAATATACTGACATAAATAGAGGTAAATAGATAAATAAAAAAAGAATATCAAGTACTTCTCCAGTGGCAATGATCTTCCTGCAGGACCAGGTCGGTTGGGAGGTGAAGAGTTTTGTACTGTGTGTGTGTGTGTGTGTGTGTGTGTGTGTGTGTGTGTGTGTGTGTGTGTGTGTCTGTCTGTCTGTCTGTATGTGTGTGTGCACCATTAGTGAAGGTATCGCTCGGTATGGTACCGGTTGAAACAATCACCCATGCACAGCAGCACATCACAGTTTAGGACACATGTTCCTTGTGTCCTTCCTCACCCCCAACTTGAAGCACAAGGTACACCTGAGCCTCTTCTTGTCAGTGATCCTCGCCCGGTGGTGGCCCAGAGTGGGATCCAACCTCACGTTGTTGTTAATCACCCAGAGATGTTTGCTTGGATACCCTCATGCTCTGCAGGCCAAGGCATGGGTTCTCCCGATGGACCAGCAACTGGAGGTGGTGGCGGTGCTGGCACCCCTGATGGGCCTCTTGCAGGTGGTGCTGGTGGTGATGGTCTCACCTGTGATGGCCCTGCTTCTGGTGGTGCTGGTGTGGGGTCTTCTGGAGGCTGTGCTGGTGCTGGTAGTGGCTGGGCCCATCCTGGCACTGGTGGTTGTGCCTGCTGGGTGCCAGGTGTTGCTGGTGCTGGCCACTGGGTACGTAGGTCTGGGGCATGGTGGAGTGTGTGTCCAGATGCTGGCCAGTCCTCTTCGTGGAAATGCAGAAGATCGTAGATGATCTGCTCCTCTAATTCAAGGGGAGTTGCTTGCGCGTATCTGTACTTCTCATATATGGCAAACTCATTGAAGTGTCCTTTGGATGAAGTAGAATGTGATCTTCGTCCACTTGACAGTTTGGCATTGGATGGGGTAGTGCTGGACCATCTGATCGAAATGATCCACCACACCCATGTACCTGTTGTACTCCTCCACAATGACGGGCTTGTGAACAATCTTCTCCATGTAGGTTGTCCGCCCGTCATTACCCCGCACCTTTTCTCGAACCTTCTTCAGACTGGTGTCTGCAGTGTGGAAAGTGGACATCATGTTCACAGTGTGCTTGTCCCTCCACAGTAGGACTAGCACATTGTCCTTGTGCCTGTACACCATGCCCCCCTCGGGCAGGCTTTTAGCCCTGGCGATGGCTTGCAGCTGGCGTGGCGCTCCTCTAGGTAGCTGTAGGGTCCCACACACGTAAAATCCTGCAGTGAAGAGTCGTTTGCACAGGGCTACAGAATTGTAATAGTTGTCCACGAACAACTTATAGCCCTGGTCCTTCAACGGTTCAACGAGGCCCAACACTGTGTTTTGGAGGGTACGCTGCACCCCCATGTAGACCTTGAGGTTCCGGATGTAGCCCGAGGATGATTCAGCCAGCATGTACTTCTTAATTGCATACTTGGTGGGCTTCTGGGAGTTGCAGATACGGAAGGACTGCCAGCCCTTCCACCCCAGAGAGCCCTCATCCAGGCTGAGCTGCACCTCGGATAGGTACGCTGACTGGAACTGCTGAAGGAGGTACTCCATGACCATGTGAACGCGGATGAGTCGATCTTGGTTGTCCCAGGGAGTGGCGAGCGAGTTGAAGGCATGGAAGTGCTTCAGGAAGGCATTGAAATGCCTTCCACTCATCGCCCACTGGACCCTAGGGTAGTTGTTCAGCTCGGAGCTCCGCCAGTAGCGCCTGATGGTCGCCATGTGCATGACTCCCATGAAAAGGTATAACCCCAGGAAGTTGGCCATCTCCTCTTCTTTTGCAGGAGAACCAGGCATCCAGCGGTGGCTCAATCGGTAGAGAGGTGGCCTGCAGTCCTACTGGACCCAGGTTCAAATCCCCTCTGGGGCAAGGAACAATTTAAGGATTTGAATTTCATAAAATCAGACTTTACCGATGTACCAAAAGACCCGCCGGCATGTTGTAAAAATACCCCCGCTAATACCAATACACCAGTCCTGTATGAGACAGCCCTAGCATGTATTCAATATGGACGGTGGGTGTTAGCACCGAAATGGTGACATGTAGAGGTGTATGGTATGTAAGAAGGACTACTGGGCCTTGATAGCAGGCTGTGAAGCCTATGCCCAGAGTAGGACACATAAAAAAAAAAAAAGGACTACTGAGCCTTGGTAGCAGGGTGTGAAGCCTATGCTCAGAGTCGGACACATTAAAAAAAGAAAAAAAAACTGAGTCCCCAGGAATGTGGCATAACAGTTGGTTTCCACAGTGAGGTATGACAACAACTCCCACGTGAAAAACAGCTGGATGAACTGCAGGGAAGTTGTTTGAATATCCACCTGGATCCCTGGGGATCCAGTGAATGACCCGTGGTTCGGTGTGAATGGACCACTGCTCCACCCAGGATCCTCTTCAGTGGCGGTGGCAGGGGTGGCAGTGGGTTGGCCTGTCAACACCCTTCGGCCTGCCCTCCGACCCCTTGGACGTTCCCCGTGTCCAGGCAGTGGATGGCGCCCTCGTCTGGGAGGGGACACCTCGGATGAGGACGAGAACGAGACAGAGGGCTCTGGGGACACCAGTCTCCCTGGCCAGGCTGGCGAGGATGTCACTGTAGCATCCCACATGGCAGAAGTGAGTGGAGGGGCCATCCCAACGAATGATGGGCTGGCTTCCGATGACACTGGCTCGCCAAGGGGGGCAGAGGGGCCATCACAACGAACGATGGGCTGGCTTCCGGTGACACTGGCTCGCCAAGGGGGGCAGAGGGGCCTGGAGATTGGGAGCCGATGAACAGAGTGGTGGGACCGTCAGGTCCTACAGGTTGGGAGGGTTCTCTGGTAAAGCTGGCTGATGATGGTGGTGTAGTCTCCCGCAATGGAAGCTCGTAGGGCAGCTCCACTTGCTAACCGGATGATGGCAGCTCAACCTCCTCCACCCCAGAACGGTCGCTCTCATTGTCGCTCTCCAACTCAACCTCATTGAGGATCTGATGCCACTCGTGTGGGGTCAACCCGCGTTTCATCTTTGCAAGACTGTTGTCGTTGCAAGCCAACTGGAGAATAAATAGCTGTCTGAGGGATTGTGGACCCTGTGGCAGTCTTATGCTGTGGTAGGAGTATGAGCTGAAATAAAGGAGTCAAGATTTTATATTCACAGCCAGCCAAGATCTTGGCTCAACACTGGCACAACGCATGGGTTCATGATATATGAGTATGTCCTTGAAAAACATCGTCTCCTACACCTGACTTAGTGCACTGGTAGGGGCCACTAGCACATGGTTACCACTTTCATTTTCTTTGCACATTACACATAACCAAATATATCATTTTTATGAGATACACAGTATATTTCACCAGTAACATGTAAATGGACGTGTTCTGTAGGCCGTTACCTTTGCTCTAAGGTGTAGCAGACAGTGTTTCCCTTACAAAAACACATTGCAGTAGGTCAGTCTTTCACTATCTTTACACATAAAACATGACCCAATCTATCACATTGTATGAGTCAAGACATTTTATTCACAGCCAGCCAAGAACTTGGCTCAACACTGGCACAACGTAAGGGTTCATGATATACGTGTATGTCCTTGAAAAACATCGTCTCCTACACGTGACTTAGTGCACAGGTAAGGGCCACTAGCACGTGGTTACCTCTTTCATTTTCTTTGCACATTACACATAACCAAAACTATCATTTTTATGAGATGAACAGTACATTTCACTGGTAACATGTAAATGGACGTGTTCCATAGGCAGTTACCTGTGCAATAAGGTGTAGCAGATGGTGTTCCCCTTACGAGAACATGCTGCAGTGGGTCAGTTTTTCACTGTCATTTCACATAAAACATAGCCAAATATATCAATACATAGGATACACAGTATATTTCCCCCCCAAAAAAATATATATATATGTAAATGCACGTGTTCCTAACCTCGCGTTGCATTTCACTACCTTTGTGCTAGCTCAGGTGTACGACACACACTCTTTGTTATGAGCACATGGGTCATTTTTTCACTCTTTTCACATAAAACATAGCCAAATATATCAATACATGGGATACACAGTATATTTCACCCCCCAAAAAAAATGTAAGTGCACGTGTTCCTAACCTCGCATTACATTTCGCTACCTTTGTGGTAGCTCAAGTGTTACACTCACACTGTTCATTACGAGCACGTGGGTCATTTTTTCTCTGTCTTTTCACATGAAACATAGCCAAATATATCAATATATGGGTTACACGGTATATTTCACCCCCCCAAAAAAAATGTAAATGCACATGTTCCTAACCTCGCATTGCATTTCACTACCTTTGTGCTAGCTCAGGTGTACAACACACACTCTTCATTACGAGTACGTGGCTCAGTCTTTCACATTATTTCCACATAATACGTAGTTTAATCTATCAATATATCAGATATGCAGTATATTTCACCAATAAGATGTAAATGCACATCCTACATAGGTCAATTACATGGCCCATACCTGGGCGGTAAGGTGTAGCAGACGATGATTTCTAGAGGAGCACGTGGTTCACTTTCACTTTTTTTCACATAAAAAAATAACAAATTATATCACTATGAGATGCACAGTATACTTCACCAATAAAACGTGAATGCACTTGTTTCTAACCTCATGTTGCATGTCATTACCGTTGTGCTAACTCATGTATGAGACGCACTCTTTCCTACAAGCAATTGGGTCAGTCATTTATTGTCTTTCACTTAAAACATAACCAGATCTATCAGAACCTGAGATAAACATTATATTACACCACAATAAGTACAAGTATGTGGCCCCTACCTGTCTGCTACGGTGTAGTAGATGATGTTTCCCTTACCAGAAGATGCTGCAGTGTTTACGATTCATTTCACAATACACATAATCAAATCCATCATTTTATGAGACATACAGTATATTTCACCACAACAGTATCTGAACATGCTCTGTATGTCATATCTGCGATACCTAAGGTATCACAGACGATATTTTCCGACGAGCACGTGGTGCACTGTTCACGTTCATTCACACAAGCATATGATAAACATATCAATAACACCCATGCTTTATTTCACACAGAAAGCACATGGAATAAGTATAACAATATGATAAAATCAAATATCCCTATAAACCTTCTCTGTTTTATCCCCTCCTGACAACGGCGTGCCGTGGCTGTAAGGCGTACGTGACTCCTGCCCTAGCCAATATTTCATCACGTTCACTCATTGCACTATACTCCTATCTATTGCACAATAACACTATCCACCATATATCAGCATAAAACAAGGACTTCATCAACACCTTGCCAAATATTCCATTCAAGACAGTGCTGTGTCGTAAGGTGGTTTCGCGCCTCTCCCTGCTAAACGTTTCACCATGTCCTTCCTCATTAGCTGTTGCACACTATATTCACCTGATTCACTGTCACTATTGTTAAATGGTTGAATACTCACATTGGGTGCAAGGTAGAGGGAGTGTAGTTGTTGGGACACACCGAAAAACAGAGTAGGCCTAGCACAATCTTTCTTGGGCCAACGGCTGATAAGGGCCAGGAATGATTCACAGAAACCTTATTCCCTATTGCAAATACCAAATCTAATCACAATAGTCCCCAAAAAGTAAACACAAGCACTATTGGTATAGTGGAATAAGGCGCGCGTCCCGAGATGGGGTAAATAGAGTACGATTTAAATGCCCAGCTGCGGCTGCCTTCTCCCTTGTCATTTGATACGGAACTTATCAACCTGGCCAGGCTGCTGCGCATCTTGGGCCCCGAGGTTGCCAAGTCATTACTTTTGACATGAGGCATGGGAACTATGATGTGTCCAAAAATGACACCGATCAGCCAAAAACTTTTTCTCTGATGAAGGTTTTTATGCATTTATGACGAAAAACGTGTCATCGAGTATAGTTGCAGACACGCCCAAATGACGACAAACGCATCATCGTGGGCGGAGGGGTTAAGTGAGATATAAAAACCCACTTCTATTGCCAGACAATTTTAATGGACTACATTTTAAAACTGTAACCTTCTCTAACCCCTCACTAAAAAGGTCTCTCCTAGGCTGAATAAAATTGTCTGGATGTTTTTACACTAAGAGAGTTCAAGTATTATCTTCTTCTGAATGAGATATCTCTCCTGAAAAGAAAAAAAAATGGTGTTGGGTCTAAATACAGTAGATGTTGTTGTACTGAAATGACAGATGCTGTCATATTTTCTCTCTCTGTCTCTGTCTGTCTGTCTGTCTGTCTCATTACCTTGCCCTCTGCATCTCCTAGAATATTATATGTCTTTTCCCTTTGACTTCACCTCATACTACTGTGTGTGGGGAGGGGGTGAGGGGGGGGTGTGCATGTGGAAATGATTAATTGGTTTAGTTGCGGAGTGTGTATGTGGAAAGGGGTAAATTGTGTGTGTGTGTGTGTTCTTACCTAATTGTTCTTACCTAATTGTATCTTTACAGGGATGAGTCAAGCTCATACTGTCCCGTGTCTTAAACCATATTTATCATACATATCCTTAACCTGCCCCATCCCGACATTTTCTGGACAGTGGTACGCCCCAGTCCCGACATTTTTGGACCTCTTTTTTTTTGGCTCAAACATCCGCTTTTGGTGAGAAACATCGAAAATTCATAGAGAAATCGCTCACCTGAGGTTTAAAATACTCGATCCAGGTACGAGTACTTCCTTACCTGACTGGGTTTTCTAACAGGCTGGCACCAAAGAAAACGAGTTCTATGGGAGGGTAACTATTTTATCCACTCATAAACAGTATTTATTTATTTATTTACTTGGTACAAATTTATATGTAGTACAAGAGTATATTGGTTTTCAAACAGTAATATAGGCATTATAAGCATTGTTTCACTCACTAACTCATCACCATTCATGACCTTTTTTTCCCACAGTACCTGATCATCATTTCTGACTGTTTCTTCCTCTAATGCTATGTAAACTTTGTCCTCCACATTGTCATTGATTGGGGAATCACTCTGGCCCTGAATGTCTTTATTGGCCAGGTCACTGGTAACAGGTGAATTGCCGAGACAATGGCGTGCAGGGGGGGGGAGAGAGGTTATGCTGTGTAAAGCACTGTCCCTGCTTGGCATCTTGTAGAGGAATAGAGGAAGGTCTCCAGTGTATATGTGCCAAAAATCGCTCGCGAAATCACTCGCGAAAATTGAAAATTGTGCAAATTAGGGACCTTGCAATGTTGCCGCGTTAATTCACGTCGCCGGGACATGAGTGCACATCATGTGCGGACGTTATTTCACGTCGCCGGGACGGCGTGGGTTAAATTTGTGATCAAGTGCTCTATTTGGGAAACTAAATTTCCTTACGTCTTTATGACCTCTCTTCTTATGCAGTTTTTTGCAGTGTCCTCTTGCTGATGCTTCCCCATAGGTTAAGTAATCATTTATGTCTATTTTCTCCTTCCCTGATATGCAGTTATATAGCATAATCATGTCATATCTTTTCCTTCTCTCCTGTAGTGTTGGTAGATTCAGTTTATTTAGTCTTTCTTCATAGCTTAGATCCCTTAAGCTTGATACCCATCTGTAGCAGCTCTTTGAACTTTTTCAATCTTGTCTATGTGTTTTTTTTTTAGATGAGGACTCCAGACTACTGATGCATCCTCCAGGGTTGGTCTGATAAATGATGTTATTATCTTTCTTAGCATGTCTTCATTTATGCATGTGAACGCTATTCTCATATTTGCATGCAGTGTATACATGTTCCGTACCTTCTCACTGATGTGGTCAGCCGGAGATAGTCTGTTATTGATAATCACACCAAGGTCCCTCTCTGTTTCTAATGTGTGTAGGGTTTTATTTCCTAACATATAATCCCAATCAGGTCTTTTTCCACTTTTACCAAACTTGATTACATGACACTTGTCCACATTGAATTCCATTTGCCATGTATTACTCCATTCATGAAGTTTAATTCTTCTTGTAGCTCTTTACAAGAGTCTGTGTTAGTAATTCTCCTTTGTATTTTTGCATCATCTGCAAACATATTTAAATAGCTTTCATTTCCAGTGTTGCTGCTGTCTATATCATTTATATACACTAAAAACATGATTGGTGCCAGCACTGAGCCCTGTGGTACTCCACTAGTCACTTCTTTCCATGATGAGTAATTTCCCCTTAGTACTGTTCTCATTTCTCTTTTTATGAGAAAATCTTGCATCCACCAATACAGTTTGCCTCGAATACCTCCTTGATGGTAAAGTTTCCATAAAAGTCTTTGGTGTGGTACTGTGTCAAATGCTTTCTTGAAATCTAAATAGAAACTGTCCACCCATCCTTCTCTTTCCTGTAATGTGTCTGTTACTCTGTCATAGTAGCTCAACAGATTAGTAACACATGATTTTCCTTTTCTGAAACCAAACTGTCTTTCTGTTATCATATTGTTTTCTTCTAGATGATTTACCCAAGCTTTTCTTATAAGCTTTTCTAATACCTTGCTTACAACACTGGTTAGTGATACTGGTCGGTAGTTAAGTGGGTTTTGTCTATTCCCTTTCTTGAGTAAGGGAACAATGTTTGCTTTCTTCCAAATATCAGGTAGTTTACCTTGACTGAAGGATTTCTTGAATATAAAAAATAATGGTTTACTTAACTCCTTTGCACATTCACATAGCACCCAACATGAAATGTCATCAGGACCATTTGCTTTTCCTTTGTCTAATTTACTTAGCTCCTCCTGTAATACTTTTTATGATGTTTGTATATCTGGTAGTATATGTGGGCATGCAGGTTCCACATAATCCCTCACAATTTTTTTTTTCCTCTGTAAAAACTGATTGGAATTATTTGTTTAGTGCTTCACAGATATCCTTCTCTTGTGTGTAGGTGATTCCCTCGTCCGTAATGGATTGTATTTTATCTTTTACTTTGGTTTGCTTCTGATGTAGCTGTAAAATAGCTTCGGTTGATCACTACTTTTCTTTATGATATCCTCCTCAAACTGTTTTTGGGCTTCCCTCCTTATTCTTGTGTAATCGTTTCTTGCCTGTTTCTAAGTATTATATGCCCTTTCACTATTGTGTCTTCTGTATCTATTCCACAACAAATCTCTTTTTTCTTTTGATTTTTTGCATTCTGTATTGAACCAATTCTTTATTTTCTTCCCTGCTTCTTTGTGCTGTGGGATGTACTTCTGGACTCCCATTTCATAAAGTTCACAGAATTTTTTATATATAGCATTTATATCTTGTCCTGTAAGCTCCTTTTCACAATCAATTTCTAAGAAGTACTTCTTTAGGTCATGATACTTTCCCTTTTCATAGTTTAGGCTCTTTTTGTAACTTTCATTGCTGTTTACTATGTCATATGCAATCCTGAAGTTGCAATTTAGTACTGCATGGTAGCTTTGCCGAATGGAGGGTGATTATTCAATATCGTTTTCTTGCCTAGTAAATATGAGATCTAGCACTGAGGGTATATCGAGTCCTCTTTCTGGTGCTTTCCCTTACATGTTGTGTTAGGAAAAACTCTTCCACGAGATCCAGGAGCTTTTGGTCCCAACAACTTTCTTGGCTTATCTAGAGTATTCCAATTTATATTTGTATTAAAATCTCCAGTTAGTATAATTCTTTCCGATTTCTCTTCTATTTTATGAAGTAATGCTCTTAAACTTTGAATTGTACTCTCTGCCAGCTCCTCATATTCGTCTCTTTCCCATGTGTTTGATCTGGGTGGCATGTACAAACTGGCTACAATTACTTTCCCTTCAGATGTATTGATCTCTCCTGCAATCAGTTCTACTTGTGAGGGTATATCTAGCTCTATTTCTTTGACTTTTAGATTTTTCTTAGTTAATATATCTCCTTCTTTTTTTTAAGTTCTCGTCTCTTCTCCATATACTATATTCTTCTAAGTTTAGGATGTCATTTGATATCCTTGGTGTTAATTTTGTTTTAGTTAGGCATATTATATGTGGTTCATTTTCTCTCACAGAATCATTCATCTTTAATAATTTAAATACCATTCCATCCACATTTGAGTACATCAGCTTAATCAACTTGTTTATATACTTGTCATGACTTGGTTCTACTACCTTCCTCCTTTTTATTCCCTCTTGTTTATGTACCACTTTCATTCCTGCAATCCAATTACTTTGTAAAAAAAAATGTATTCTTCTCCTCCTCTGATCTTTCCTCATTTTTTGTTTTTGCTTCCTCCCTCTTCTCTTTCAGTAATTCCAATTCCTATTGTGTTAGGCATCTTTTTATCCATACATTTTGAACTCTTTTTCCACAAGATTCTTTGCATTTTTTAGTATCTCCTCCACTGTGTTTACACTCTGGAAGGTTACTTTTAGGGGTCTTGACTTGCTTCTCTCGTATTTCCCCAACTTTTTATGTTCCTCTATGTCTTTACTACAGATTTCCTCTGATACTTCTTTCAATATGCTCATTACGTTTGCCATCTCCTTTTTGTCTCTTGAAATCTTGTTTTTCACTTCTTCCTCTTCTATACCAGTGATTACTATAGATTTGTTTATATCTACTGAATCTCTGACCAACTTATGATTGTTTTGGATTATTCTTTTCACTTCCTTTTTAATGCTTTTTTCTTCTACCTTTGTTTCTAAGTCTTTCTTTACTTTCACCATTTCAGCATAAGTGGTTTCCACATCATTTTAGTAGCTTTGCACAGCTTCATTCACCTGTGTTATCTTCTCGTCAGTATCACTGCTCTGGTCTGTCAGACTCCTTACTTGCCTAATTGTCTCTGTATCATTTTTGAACTCTTCCATAATACTCTCGTGGTTGACTACTGTACTTGCCATTTCACTAATTTTCCTCCTAAGTGTACCCACTTCAACTGATAGCTCATTTATGGTCGTGTCTTTCTTGCTGACTTCCTTTCCTAATTTTTCTATTTCTTCCTTTTGCAAGTGCATCTGTTTCTTAATTTCATCAATCTCATTCTGAAAAGCCTTCTCTAGTCTGTGTACTCGTTCCACCAGTTTATTGTGAACCTCCATTTCAACCAGTTCTTGATGGAAATCATCATCCTGCTTCCTACCTTTATCCATTTTCTTTTCCAAATTTGCTTTATTAAAGTATGTGGTCATCCTGCAGTACTAAAAGCACATATACTACTTACATTCTCTGGTGCGGTCGTAGACTAAACAAATGATCAGCTGATTGTGCTCATTCTTGTGCTACTTTGTTTTCTTTTCTGTTTGAACAAGTCTTACTTAAAACTTCTTTTTTATATTAGAGCACCAGTTAGTCTAACCTAGTACAGAGCTTGACTCATATAAAGATACTAATTTAGGTAATGCCACTGGCCAAGTTGGCCAGGTATGGAGCGGTGGCGGCGTGCGTCTTCTCTCCTCAGTGCCTAGTGTGTGTGTGTGTGTGTGAGGGGGATTATGTGTTGTGTTTTCTTGCTTCTGTTACACACACACACACACACACACACACACCACAGTTACTGCCCAGTGTGGGAACTTCATAACCAAAGACTTCCTTCAGAGTAAATAAAAGTGCACGTTGATGGTTAGAATTAAGAAAAAAAAATATGAAGGGCAAACATTTTTTCATTATGAAGTGTCACGAATGTACAGCTGGCCATAAATAAACCTTGTAAAGCATCAAAACGTAGCACAGGTGTGGCATTTGGTACACTTGACAGCCTTGACATAATGACACGTTTGTTGGTGGCACTGACATGAATGAATGGAGGTGTTAAATAGTAACTGAAATGACCAAGCAACTGTGATGCATGAACGTCGAAAATCGCTGAGGAAAAAGTGTTACGAAGTCTGAAAAAAAACACATGTAAACGACCCTCAGAACTACCCCCGTTTGGTGGACTTAAAATTTAAAGGTCAAATACTTCTTAAACGACCTACTCGGTATCCGCCTTAACAGCCAGTGACGTTTACTGGCTTTGAAGAACTTCATAAAATTTGAGGCCTCCCCCCCTTCCCGGCCACTCCTAAAGACATACCCAAGCTACCTATACTGACCATTTTGAGATTCGAAACACCTATTATTTAGCGATTTATAGCGAAACGCTTTTCTAAAATGGATAAAAACTTTATTTGACTATGACCTGTGACCTTGATCTGTAGCCTGTTTTTCTCAGTCACAACAGGCGGCCGGATCGACACAACAGCGGCTGTCACTTTGCCAGCGCGGGTGTTAACAAAGGGAAAGGTGTGGCAGAGGTGATCAGGAGCTGAGCCGCGGTGATCATCTCACTAACTTTGGTCATTATTATGTTCTGTGGCAAATTATTCACCCACTATTTGTCTGTCTATCTAACTATCTATCTATCTATCTGTCTTTCTGACTGTCTGTCTATGTCTATCTATCTATCTCTGTCAATATATTGATCTGTGTATATATCTACATATCTATTTATTTAGTCTATCTATTCATCTCTCTCTCTCTCTCTCTCTCTCTCTCTCTCTCCCTTCCTATCTGTCTGTCTATCTGTCTATCTATCTATCTGTCTGTTTATCTATCTGTTTATCTGCCTGTCCATCTACACCCAGACGACTTAATCTCGTATGGGGTGGCCACAAACAAATCGCCTCCACGTCGTCCTGTCCCCTGCCTTTTTTCTGCCCTCCATCATCCATCCTACCCTCAGTGTTATGCTTGATGCTTATTTTATCTACTAGTCAAGAAAGGCTGGATGAGGGTACATTGATCCCCCCCCCCCTCTCTCTCTCTCTACATATATCGAACCCTGGCACAATCTGGCCGGCAGCATCGAAACTAACCGATTAACTCTAACATGACCTAAAATCACCACCTCTCCATCTCAAGACGGAGAGTTGTAACAAGTGATTTTAACTGAGTTGTAACAAGAGACTAACAAAGAAATATGTGGCCAGTCACTAAGAAATGCTATGGAAAAAGTGGCAGGGTTGTAGTATTGTCTTATTCTGCCACTGATGTACGTGAACTAACCAGCAAAAGGACGAAAATCTGGGCCAGGCTATATTGGGAGTTAGGAAAATAATCTTGTGAAGAAATTGCAACGTCACAGTATTGTCTTATCGTGCCACTAAACAACTTGAAATAATCTCTAAAAGGACGAAAACCTTGGCTAGGATAAGGCAAAACGACTAGAGCAATGCCAGCCTCTCGGCCCCCACCTTTCCGTCTCAATATTCTCCCATTACAGAAAACCATCTTCAAGCACCAACGCACGAACAAGCGCCGCATACGAAGCCGAGCACAAAAACTCAAGCCAGGATACTTTTGTCCTTCGATGGTGATGCGAAGGAAACGTGCCAAGTGTACCTAGAGTCATGAAAAGGCCGGGGATCGAGATGTGGTACGTGTGTGAGGAGGTGTGTGAGACGACTCAAAGGACCCAAGCTGTGAGGTCCATTTCTTTGCCTGCTGAGTAAGGGAGTTGCGAGGGTGTTTGGGAGGGGGAGGGGTGATGGAACAAGGGAAATGTGAAGTGTGTGTGTGTGTGTGTGTGTGTGTGTGTGTGTGTGTGTGTGTGTGTGTGTGTGTGTGTGTGTGTGTGAAGGAGGTTTATCATCATCATCATCATCACCACCCATCAGCGTTACTATCATTACTCTTAATTCTAACAAACAAGAAGTAAGATACAGTTCAGAAACAAAAATAGGAATGCATAAAATTAGGGAAACTATCAACTGACTGCCTCGAGAGATCGATCAGGTACCCATTCATTCAGTATTAAAACAAATTCCTCATAACACCGTCCTTTTATACACTGGTTTCAACTTTGAGATAATAAATGTAACACGTCAGCGTTTCGTGATTATATTGGGAGGAAAGTAAAAGAGCAAGTGAGAAAACACACACACACACACACACACACACACACACACACACACACACACACACACACACACACACACACACACACAACCCTTAAGCACAAACAACCCCAAGAACACAAACCCCCCCCCCACACACACACACAAATAATCATCCTCACACACTAACAAAAATTCTGGTATTCACACAACCCGAATCGGCTAAACCTTCAGAAACCGCCGACCTCACGTCTCAAGGAATGCGGGCAAAGATACAAATCTTAGGCAATTCATCTTCCTCGGCCACTGACATTGTTGCCGTGTGAAGCGGTAAAAGATGCCGTGCGTGGCTGTGCACTCAGGCGAAAGAGGCGTGTTTGTAAGTCTCTGGGTGGTGGAAAGAAGGTGGGGTAAGGGTGAGAGAGAGAGAGAGAGAGAGAGAGAGAGAGAGAGAGATTATCCACCATTTCAACACGAGGAGAGAGCTGAGGAAAAATAGCATTAGAAATTAAACTGTCTGAGAGTTATGATACGTTAGGCTGATGCTGACTGAAGTCTCGTGGAGATTTCAGTAATTCATTCTCTCTCTCTCTCTCTCTCTCTCTCTCTCTCTCTCTCTCTGGCAGTCCGTTTGTCTTTCTTTCTGTCGGTGTGCATTCTTCCTCCAGTCTTCAGTCCTATTCGTCCTTCATTTCCTCCCCTCCTTCCCTCAATCTCGTCCTCCATTCCTCTTCCTTCCTCACCACTTATCCTCTCATTTCTCTCCTCTCCCGTAGTCATTATTCTTGCTCATCTCTTTGGCTTGATTCTTTTTTTTCTTCCACCTTTTATTTTTTATCCATTTTTCTTGATAATTGTTTCCATTTTTTTTTTTCAGAACCTCAGAGGAAATGCGTGAAGGGAAGATGTACAGTAGAGTCATGCTTTTGTGTAGTTTTTGTTCTATTTTCGTTATGTATTTGCGGTTTGTTTTTATTATATCCTCGAGGGCGCCTGTGTGTGTGTGTGTGTGTGTGTGTGTGTGTGTGTGTGTGTGTGTGTGTGTGTGTGTGTGTTCATGCGCACTAGCACAATTTTGATCTGTGTGAGCAAAGTAACTCAAACAATATTTATTCGATTTTAACCACACTTGGTTGAAGAACTGAAGGGTGTGCACGGAAAAAGCCTATTGAATTTCAGAACAGAAGGTGAAAGATCAACATCACAGGGGTTGGTCATGTATTAGCCTAGCAGTATCAACTTTTACAGTAATACGGTTTTTACCTAATTTAGACCAAGCATAGTGGAAGGGGCGAGAGTATGGGAAGAATGGAGTGACTCGATTTTGAGAATATCGAAGGTCAAGAGCATAGATTAAGGTCAAAGTTCTACCCGTGTACTTGGTTGTGAACAAAATAACTAAAACAGTTTTGATATGGTTTGTACCAGACTTAGTGGAAATGTTGAGGATCAGCCGACAGATCGACCAATTTTTCCAAGAACAATAGGTCAAAAATCAGAGTCACATAGGAGGGTCCACTTATATTTTTTCCAATTTAGACTTGTTTTTGTGGAAAGGTTCAGGATAAAGCACTTTCATGTATTCACAGCTTCAGGTGAGAACAACGATTCATCACTTAATTGCACTTGATTCATAGATATGCTGGTATCCACTGGGTAAAAGGAAAACACCAAATAACCCAGACGCTTGTCTGCTGGACCACTTGGTATATTTCGTGTTTTCGTTTGATCTGGTGGGTATCAGGCTATCAGTAAATCACGTGTAATTAAGAGATTAATTTGCATAGATATATAAGCAGACAGATAGACAGGCAGACAGAGAGACGTAAGTACAAAACTATTTCACCAACATCACATTCAATTCAGGCCGGCTCCAAGGCAACGCAAAATATATACATTAAACCCATTTCGACTTTTCCAACACACACACACACACACACACACACACACACACACACACACACACACACACACACACACCACCAGCTCGCTAGAGGTAAACCTAATATGGTGTTAAAATACAGGACTTTTTAATACCAACAAACGAAGTATTAACATTTTTTGACACATTTTGGGAGGAGTGATTTGTGTGTGTGTGTGTGTGTGTGTGTGTGTGTGTGTGTGTGTGTGTGTGTGTGTGTGTGTGTGTGTGCGCGTGTGTGTGCGTGAGTTGTGAGGGGCGTGTGAGGTGTGGTAGTGTGAGCTGTGCTAGTGCGAGCTGTGGTAGTCTGCGGTGTGATGGCGTTGTGTGTAATGGTGTTTGGTGTGGTTGTGTGAGATGTGGCAGTGTGAAATTTGCCAGCGTTTTGACGATGTAAAGTTTGGCGGTGTGTGGTGAGATAGTTATACTTACATTAGAGATGCTAATATAAACAGATAATAATATATCCTCTCTCCATTACAGTTTGAAAGAATCTCCATAATACCCTTTAGCATTATAATATCTAAAACCAATTTCTTTCTTCTACTATATGAAGCCATCGTCATTTTTAATAATACTTATTTTCCCATTATATTGGCCAACCCATAAGATTAATTGTAACTGGGAAACAACCACGTAGTGAAAGAATAAGTAGTAAGTTACGATGTAGTTAGGGAGACACTGAACTGCCCTTGAATTCTAACATAAAGGCAAGTTAGGTGGAAGCGCGGTGGGTGTATTGTTGGCGCTGAATAGCACGGAAATAGCCAATCAGGTGGTCCATACTCGACCCGAACTCCAGCGTTAGGTTTATGGCTCGTTTCGCAGGTTATAATTTTACCCGTTACTCTCACATTTATGCTCATCCACTTACAATGTTGTGTTTACAGCCTTTCACTTGCAGTTCTCGTTCACACCTGCCATCTTCTATTTACGCGAATTCCTTTTACGTGATTTCTTTTTACACTCCACCACTTACAACCTTTTCTTCCTTATGTACGATATTTCCATTTCTGCAATTTCTTTTCCACTTTTCCACTTAAAACCTCGTTTCACGTTATGATTTTCCCATTATGCAATTTCCTTTACACTCCTGCACATACAACCTCCTCTTGCCCTTCTAACTCTCACATTTACAATCTTTCATTTACCCTATTACTTTTACATTCCTCCACTTACTACCATCTTTTGCCCTCTACACTCTCATATTTACGATTTTCCATTTACGCTATTTCTTTTACACTCTTCCATTTACAACTTTTTCTTGCCTTCCACTCTCTCACGTTTATGATTTCCCATTTATGCCACTCCTTTAACGGTACTAACAACCTTCTCTTTCCCTTTACTCTCACATTTACGTTTATTGCATTTACATTGTTGCTTTCACATTTTCACGTAGAAACTTCTCTCATCATTTGCTCTTCCATTTTCACTTTCATTTACACTCATTTACAGTCTCCCACATAAATATATTCTTCTGTTTATATTCCCCATTAACGTCAGTTTCATATTGTAATTTACACTCTCGTACTTGCAGTTTTCCATTTACACTTTCACCACACACGTACACTCCCTCACACTTGGTCTCTCCCATTTACACCCTCGATTTACACTGCCATTTAAATTTTTTCATTTATACTCTTCATTTACACCCAGTTCCTCCCAATCACACTTTCACCAACACTTTTAATCAAACTTTTCTATTTACAAACTTTCTTTTATATGACAAGGCTGGTATTCTCGTCGGGTAAAGAAACTCCCTAGCACATTTTCCTGAGCGATTTATTTTGTTAAATACGTTTTTCTCTCCTCTTCTTTGTGACATAACTCATTCCAATATCGCTGTACTCTGCATACTTAACGTACAAAAAGATATCAACCAGCCATAACAAAAAATAAGTCGCTAAGGAAGAGGTGTTAAGAATACAAGGGTTAAAGTATACCCAGCCCATTGAGTTATATGAGTTAACAAATTTAGATATCTCTTTATTAAGTGCAATTGTATTTTTCATCAATATCATCATCATCACCACCATAATCATCAGTATCATTATCATCACACTACCAGTATCATCAGCATCAGCATCGCACCAGCACAATCATCATCATCATCACAATGAAAGAAAACAGAACAAACTATGAAGAAATAAAGGAGAAACTGAAATTAAACAAAAAATATGGATATTAGCCAAACCTTCTCTTTCAGACAAAATGGAACGAGAAAACTGTTAAGGACATGAAATAAGAACTGAATTTGCACGAATGGGACCGAACAAATTTGAGAATGAGTTAGAAAGAAGAAAAAATTGTGTGGAATTATATGTATATATATGTACTGTATATATATATATATATATATATATATATATATATATATATATATATATATATAGAGAGAGAGAGAGAGAGAGAGAGAGAGAGAGAGAGAGAGGGGGGGGGTTTCCATAGTATATTTCCAAACTCAGTATAACTGATCTTTTGGTATTATTTCGAATGTAAGTATATTTCATATATATTATATTTCCTTGGTATATCTCGAGACTGTCAGTAGGTTTCAGATTTCTTTATATTTTGATTATCGTAGTTGTATTGCGAATCATATAATAATCGAATCTGTCAGTTTACTTAAATCACGCGGTATACTTCAACTCTACTAACATACTCGGATCTGCCAATATATTTCGCATTTCTTGAGTTATAATTCGAATCTAATCGTGTTTTTGAAACTGACGGTATATTTAAATCTAGTAGAATATTTCTGCTAGAAATCTCCTACCTCAAAGTATATTTCTGTTCTTCGTGCATCTCTAGTCTGAGCATATTCAGAGTCTGTGTTACTCTGGTATTAACTTAACCCCCTTCAAACTGTTGTACACAGATCTCCCAGGAAACTTCAAGACTCTCTTTCGAGGCCCAGTAAAGACTCTTTGCTGTGTGAATTCTCTCTGCGCTGACTTGCTGACTGACTCACTCACTCACTCACTGATTGACTGATTAACTGGTGCACTCACTCACTCTCTTTGGGTCTGTGTATGTGTGTGTGTGTGTGTGTGTGTGTGTGTGTGTGTGTGTGTGTGTGTGTGTGTGTGTGTGTGTGTGTGTGTGTGTGTGTGTGTGTGTGTGTGTGTCTAACATTCCCTCACCTTATATAGCCTATCTGTCTGCCTGTCCATCTCTATCTTCTTATCTATCCATCTATCTATTCGTCTACCTGTCTGTCTATCTTTCTATCTATCTATCTGTCTATCTATCTATTTGTCTGTTAGCCTGTCTGTCTACCCATGTGTCTGTCTGATAGGTTATCTGTCTGTCTGTCTTTCTATGTATGTCCATCTGAGTCTCAATCTGTATTCCTCATCCTTCTGGTTTTCTAATCCACCCTCATATTATTCCTTTCACTTTCTCTCCTTCCTCACCAGTTCCCTGCTTCCATCTTTTATTTACTGTCTCCTCCTCATGTTTCATTTCTCCTCACCACCTATTCCTACTTCCTTCCGTGTTCACTGCTCCCTACTTCTCCCCTTTAATGTTATCTTTGTTAGTTCCTCCCTTCTATGCTTCATTTTATTCTATTTACTTATATTTTATCCTCTCTTCTATTCATATTATAGTCTACTTAATATTTTTTCTACCTTTGCTCTTTTCATTAGTCTCCTCTTCCTGCATCTTCCTCCATGTAGTTCATCTTTATATTTTTCCCCTACTTAATATATCATTTTTCCCTATTTTCCCTTTATTGATTGTCTCCTCGCCAGTTTCTTCTTCTTCTATTCTATAATGTTTTTTCTTACCTCATTTTCCTTATTGCTTTAACTGGATTGGATATGTTTTAGCGAATGAAATTGTCTGTGATTTGAAATTGTTAATCCTAATAAAAGTAATCGATAAAACTATTTGAAGTAAATAAAAATCTAAAGTAACCTGGAATAAAAAGCATGTTATGAATATTCAACACTTGTTATTAAATGGTAGTCTCTCTCTCTCGCTCTCTCTCTCTCTCTCTCTCTCTCTCTCTCTCTCTCTCTGTGGGGGGGGGGAGAGGGCGTGCGCGCGTGTGCTTGCGAGCTCGTGCATGAGTGAGTGCGTGCGTGCGAGCGTGCATGAGTATGTATGGATATTAATACTATATCCAAAGGTAATTTTTTGTCACAAATAGATGTCACGCCATTTTAAAAACTGACACATGCATTACAATATGAAAAGATTGGCAGAGGAAGAGACCAAAGGTTATAGACTGACGTGTAGATAGACTAATAGATAAACAGATAGACTAACAGACAGATAAACTGATTATTAGGTGGATGATTGGATGGACAGAGGGATAGATAGACGCAGGTGGAGAGAGAGAGAGAGAGAGAGAGTGGATGAACGGATAGATGGCTACACGGATAGGTGGATAGATCGATAGACGGATAGACAGATGATGATGATAATGACAATGATGATGATCATGATGGTATAACAAGACACAGAGAAAGATGAAACACACACACACACACACACACACACACACACACACACACACACACACACACACACACACACACACACACACACACACACACACACACACACATTTAAGATGGATATTAGGAACACCCAAAGATAATACTCCCATCACGACCCAGATATCACACAAATGGACTAGGATTAAGGACAGTCGGAGAGAACGATTGATGATGATAATGATGAGAAGGAGGAGGAGTACTGGAGGAGTAGGAGGAGGAGGAGGAAGAGATAAGAGTGGGAAATATGATGATGGTGGTGGTGATGAGGATAATGATGATGATGTTGATGATGATCAGTAAAAATTACTGATGATAATGATGATGATGATGATGATGATGATGTATAGAACACTAAAGTAATACATATCCTTTTGGTTTAGATATACAGTATAATGGTGAAAAATAGAAAGACATGGAAACAGTAAGTTATAAGGACAACAACGGTATAATTGAATGTAGAGGATGATCTTTTCTCCATCATGAGCTGGATTTCAGATTAATGCGTGAGAAAGATTGATGGAAGAGAGAGAGAGAGAGAGAGAGAGAGAGAGAGAGAGAGAGAGAGAGAATAAAAGGTTAAATCCAAAGAAGATTTTTAAAATTTGAATTTATTTATTTTTTTTCATGTTTGTGTATGGTGGGGATGATACCAACAAAAACGATGATAATGATGATGATAAAGTGGAGAGAACGGGAGAAAAATATTAAAATCATGTAGGCCTATCCATGGTACTTACTGTATAGCAGGCCATGTACTTCATGTTAACAATAGACTTCCTGTATCTATCTATACTCTTATCTATTTGGTATGTGTATCTCTATATTATTTATCAGTTATATTATCCATCAACCTTTGTCTGTCTGGGTCTTTGGCATTCTTTTCTTTCGAGTACTATACTATTTTTGTTAACCTAAAATTGCTATCTAGTCATCTTGAATGCTAAGTTGTAAAAGTACATTAACATTCGAATATGATGCTAGTAATGAAGAAGTGTTGGGAAAAGGATGTAAAGACGAAGCATTTTCTCCCCTTTGCCACTGAGTTGTGTGTGTGTGTGTGTGTGTGTGTGTGTGTGTGTGTGTGTGTGTGTGTGTGTGTGTGTGTGTGTGTGTGTGTGTAGTTTTATGCAAGGAAGAAGGAGTCAATGTCGCTTGCAAGATTACTCCCTCCAAGAAGAAAATCTGTCTATAGTTCTGGCTAATTGTTTTATGGTGAGTGGCACTAACCTTCCGCCAACCCACTTAACATATGGGTTGGTAAGATGGTTACCATCCAGCGTTGTAAATGGTTTCCTGGCTAAAAGGAAACTAATAACATTGTCACCCGATGTAAAGCAGCCTGAGAAAGAAAAAGGAGTAATAAAAGGTGATAGGAATGGTGGGAGAAACAGCATTAGAAGAGGGCAAACACAGAAAAAAACAGGATGAAAGTGAAGGAAGAAATAGGCAGCATTATTTTAAGTGCGTGGATGATGGTTGCTACTACTTACCACCAGGATGAAAATAAATGGTTGAAATAAGCTGGAAAAAGAGAGGGAGAAAAAAATGGTAGTTTGAAGTTACCTACGTTTTTACTTCGTTCATAAGCAGACAGTTCAAGCTAAATGCCCGAGAAGAGTGAACGTAGGAGCTATGAGCATACTTACTGCTCTCCTCTCAGATTTGCAGTGACGACAAAGGAGACATAACGAGAAGATTGCTGCCTGCACTCCTCAAAGCTTTTACGCCCACAGAAAAAGATAAAGTGACAAAAATCTCACTGCTTTCTGCGAAATTTCTCTTACATGCTAAATTGATGTGAGGTTGCTTGAAAGGGGTGCGTGTGGGGTGGGTTGAATTTGTTTATTTAATTACTACTACTACTATTAT